>NC_089250.1:200003010-200311208 GCF_963930625.1 Muntiacus reevesi
CTCCAGCTCCGCGCGCCGCGGCCGCCAGAGCCGGCGCAGAGGAAGCGCCCGCGGCCCCGGGCGCCTAAGCGGCCGCCTCCTCCCCGCGCCTCCCGGGCCCGCAACCCGCGGTCCCGCGGCCCCGGGCCGGCACTTCTCGGGCTCCGGCTCCCCGCGCGCAAGATGGCTGACCCGGCCGTGGGGCCGCCGCCGAGCGAGGGCGAGGAGAGCAACCGTGCGCTTCGCCCGCAAAGGCGCCCTCCGGCAGAAGAACGTGCACGAGGTGAAGAACCACAAATTCACCGCCCGCTTCTTCAAGCAGCCCACCTTCTGCAGCCACTGCACCGACTTCATCCTGGTGAGAGCGCGCCGGCGCAGGGCACCTTCTCGGGGCCCCGAGGGCAGCGCCGCGCGCGCGGGGACCCTTGTCCGCGCCCCCCCCTCCGCCCTGCGCCTCCGAGGGAGGAGAAGCCCCGCATCCCCGGAGCTCCCCGCTGCGGACCCTGCTGCGCTGGACTCCCCGGTGGACGGTGCTGCGGTTTCCCGCTCCCCCCGGGTCCCAGACGGCCGACCGCGGGGTGCCTTCTGCCCTGTCTCCCTCCCAGCCGCCTTGGAGCGCCCTGGGGCCGCGGCGCGGACGGCTGTCCCTTCCCGGGAGGGCAGCGTCTCGAGTGCCCTTTCGCACGGGGTTCTCTGTCCCTCCGCCTCCTTCCGGGCTCGAGGCACCCTCACCCCCTTCCCTCTTTCCGGGGGCAGCGCCCTGAGTGTCCTCTCTCTATCTCCCTGCGGGCACAGGGCATCCTTTCCCTCCTCCTCCGTGTCTCCGAGGGCAGCGCCCTGTGTTATCTCTTTACTGCTCCTCCCTGCGGGCCCGGGTTCTCCTTTCCACTCCTCGGTTCCCCGGTGCAGATCGCTGCGGGAACCCTCCGGCCCCCCCGTCCCTCTAGGCATGGGGAGTCCTCTCTCCCTTCCTGTCCTCCCGGGAACACCACCGCCGCGGGGGCTCTGCCTGTCTCCCTCCGGATGCATCTTTTTCTTTTTCTCTTTCTCCGAGGGTACGCGGGCATCTCTGAGGGCAGATCTCCTGCCTGCCCTCCGCCCCCACCACGACGGAAACGCTCCCCCGACCCCGCCACCTGGTGGTCGCAACCTCCTCTCTTCTGCCTTTTGAGGGGAGATGGAGGTTACCGCTGAACTCCTACCTTCCCCCTCCCTCTCAAAGGCGGAAGACTCTTGGGCACCCGCCTGTGGCTGGGAGGTTGCACCTGGGCCAGAGGGGCAGGGGGAAGTGGGGTGACTGCGGGGGAACTAACCGGCGGCTGGGCCCCTCGGGGTGTCTGACATGCCTCTTTCTACCTTTGCAGGGGCTTCGGGAAGCAAGGATTCAGTGCCAAGGTAGGCTGTCGGGTTCTGGCCCATTTGTGCAAAGAGAAGTAAAAAAAGACTTCCTAGAAGTGACTGAATTAGGCAGAGAGTGAAGGCACCACGCTGTCAGAGTGACCTCGCATACTAGAAATTCATCACAGAAAGGTCTTATTAATACAAGGGGTGCTGTATGTGGGGCAGAGATGCTCCATCCAGGAAGGGCTGGTGAGAGGTCCAGCTGGCCAAGGAAGTGTATCCACCCTTTCTCCCTGCCTGCAGCTATCCGAAGAGTGAACCTGTCCTGCCTGCTCAGTTGCTAGATATGTGCACGCATGCGTGCTAAGTCGCTTCAGTCATATCCAACTCCTTGTGACCCCATGGACTGTACCCCACCAGGCTCCTCTGTCCATGGATTCTCCAGGCAAGAACACTGGAGTGGGTTGCCTCCAGGGATCTTCCCGACCCAAGGATGGAACCTGCGTTTCTTGCCTTTCCTGCAGTGGCAGGCAGGTTCTTGACCACTAGCGCCTCCTGGGAAGCCGCTCCCCACCAATTCCTGCTCTCATGCCTTTCCACTTCCCTTGCCTCACGGAGGTCTCTACAGGTGGCCTCTTCCTCTGCAGATGGTGTATCCCCTAGAAAGGCGACTGTGATTGTCCCCTGGGTTTCTGCCCTCTCTGAAGAAGTGGTTCCAGATGGAGTGCTTCCCAGATCCTGGTTTAAATTGCCCTTTCTCTCTTCCAGCTAGGTACAGGAAGACTTCAAGTGACTGTTTACCTGGGTCCTTGCATCTGGCCTGAGATCCTTGACCCTAGCCAGGGATGCCCAGCCTAGGGGTGACTCGGCTGTCACTGGTTGCAGATTCTCTCTCCAGATGCCAAACCACCTGTAGTCTTGTTTAGCCCTTAGGGTGTCAAACATTTTTTAAATTTGATGTCAACATTTTAGAACTGAAGATTTCACAAACGTATCTGACTTTGCAGCTTCAAGTTTGCTGACTGTTGGTCCCACTTTCTTTTTAGAACTACCACTTGGAGCTGAGAGCAGCTATTTTCATAGGCAGGGTGCACATTCACCATTTTGTCTCAATCGATCGCGACCGGGCCTGCTTCACCCAGTTTTGGCCCCTGTAAGGCATTCGAGTTTCAACCTCTGGTCTGGAAAGTGCCCGTTTTTAGACCAGCTATGGCTGAGTTTGGTGAGAAATGTCACATTTCTGGGGAGTGTCTTAGGAGCAAGTTGATTGCCCCAATAAGCTGGGCAGAGATCAGGGGAAGAAAGCATTTGAATATTAAAGAGTCTGAGATGTGACTTAGCACTGACAGTTTAGTTGTAGCACCTCCACCCTCCAGAGAAAGTAAAGTGATCCCTGGTGAGTGTGGGTGGCATTGTCAGTTGTACAGAATGCTTGCAGCGAGGCACTGCTTTCTTCTGAGACTTTTATGTCCTCTTACCTGAGATCTGAGCAGAGCCCGCTCAGCTGGTGAGTGTCATAGACCCCCATCCCCATCCTCCTTTACCAGGATTTGGAGCCCCACTTTTACAGGCTGCAAGAGAGGATTTCCCACATCCCTTTAAACGGCAACATTTTGGTCCTGGTGCAAACTGTTGGATTGTTTTCTAGGACGTTAACCCCTCGAACAGATTGCCAGTGGTGTCTTAGCCCAGGAACACGTGGATCTTTTGAGGTTACCTCTCACTTTCATGAATCAGTTTCTGTCTTTGTATCTTACTGAGGTCCGGGGTGATTTTTGAACATTTTTATGCTGCTTTTCTGTCCCACCTGCTCTACAGTTATTAACGGTGGGAACATTGCTTGCAACATGTAGGTAATGATACATCTGAAGCGGAAGATCCTTTTATGCAAAGAAGGCAGAGTGGTCAGCATTTTCTGGTGCAGCTAGTAAGGCAGAATTAAAGTTTCTAATGAAATATGGCAGCTTAAGAAGTCGCCATGCTTAATTCTTCTAATCGCTTTTCTTTTATCTCCTCTCCAGGCGATGTAGGGTAGGGGGCATGCGTACAGCCTGTCAGGCTATCACTGTGGCTTGGAATTTTGGCCTGAGACTTCGCAGCTATGTTACTTAGCCTCTTTGTACCTCAGGCTCCTCATCTATAAATTGGGTCCGGTAACAATACCTACCTTTAAAAATTGCTGAGTGGCTCCGATTGTTACAGTAAGTAAGATGTTTGGACCAGAGCTCAGCACAGACTAAGCGCTCAGAAGATATCAGCTCCTAGGATTGTCTCCAAACTAACCTAGAGGTGGGGCAGCTTTGTGTGAGAGGAGACTGGGCTGGAGGGTTACTTTGCTATGAAACCAGCTGCCATGTGAGAGTCAAAATCCGGCTGTGAACATGTGGTCACCTGTGTTGCTGCTTTGCTTGTATATTCCAACTGGACTGGATGGGAAGGAGCAAGAGAGGGGAAGGGGCAATTTGACAGCCCTTGAAATTGAGTTGTTTAGGACTTCATGCTTAGGGATATTCAGGAAGGGGAAAGATTATCCTCTTAACCTGGGGCTTCCTTGGTGGCTCAGTCAAGAATCTGCCTGCAAGGCAGGAAACCTGTGTTCGATTCCTGGATCAGGAAGATCCCCTGAAGAAGGGAATGGCAACCCACTCCATTATTCTTGCCTGGAGATTTTCAAGGACAGAGGAGCCTGGTGGGCTACAGTCCATGGGGTCGCAAAGAGTTAGACACAGCTGAGCAACTAACACTTACTTCTTACTTAAGAATGTTCTCAGATATGCTCAGAATTACGTGGGACTATATTTGGAACCTCAGAGCTATTCCTTATCCTAGCATTTTCAGCACCGGGTATTTCCTCAGGGTGAATCTAATTAAAATGGGATCAGCATTGCATAGAAAATGCCTAAGGTTTTATTCTCTCACCAAAGTCAGAAGTCCAAAGGCCAGAGTCCTATGTTCTTTTCAGTTTTCCACTCTACAATCCCAGAAGTGAAAATTATCTCATGGTTCAAGAAGGATGCTGGACTATCCAGTTGTCACATCCTTATTTCAGCCAACGGTAGGAGGAATGGTAAAGCAAGGTGAAGAACACATATTCATTGTCCTGGAGGTTGCCTCTTATACTTCTGCCTAAATGCTATTAGCTAGAACTTAATCGAATACCCACACCCTGCTGCAAAGGAGTGTGTGGGAAATGCCATGTTAATTTCAGGTAGCCTTGTTCCCAGCTAAAAGCTAGGGTGGGGGATTTTCCATCTTAAAAATAGAAGGGACTGGGGATCCAGCCTCTGCCATTCTTGGGTAGGAGGTGTGTAGGATGATCATAAGGCAAGGAAACCACTGAGCCCCAGGCTTCATGGTGCTGCCGTGGAAATTGGGGATGCTAGGAGGGAAAGTCCATAAACCATGGGAAATTGTAAATTTCTGTGTGCTCAGGGAGCTGAAGAATAGATTTTCTTGCTTTTGTACAAAAATCTAGATTGACTGCCACATAATTTCTCCCGTTTTTTTCCCACTCTCTGTATTTTCTATGAAACCATTCTCGGTGAGGTAGTTTAAGAATGTCTCTGGTGACAGGGGACTGGAGCTGAGAATCTCTATTATGAAACTGCCTAAATTCTGAATAAGAAATAGGACCCCTCAGATAAGCAAGGCAGACTTGTCTCTGTAGCATTCTTTAGAGGAGCTGCAGACCTGCATTTGTGCCTTCGTTGTAATTAAGACAAGGCTTTGGGTGGAATTCGACTCTTAGCCCAAGAAGCTTTTGCAGTTTGGCAGAGAAGGAAAAAAAAATTTTTTTAAAGGAAGTGACTTCATTAGAAGTAGGGAGACAATAAAATACAGAGATTTAGAGTTCCTAGAATGTGGTTGGAGTCAGAAAGAACTGGGTTTGAGTCTATGCTCTGCCACCTACAACTGTGTGAAATTGGGCAAGTCTTCCATATGTCGTGGCCTCAGTTTGCTCAGTTGTGAAATGGGTTGATAGTACCTACCTTATAGGGCTATGGTGAAAAGTAATGAGCTGGTACAAAAGAAATATCCACTGTTGATAATTCTAAGTTAGATGATAATTATTACTTCTCTAGCTGTAGGGAACTGTGTCAAAAGGGGACAAAGTTAATTCAGGAACTCATTAAATGACTATGTGACTTTCATGTATTTAGGTGGATTTTCTTCTTAGGTATGTTTCTTTGTAGACTTCAGGTGACACCAGTGAGTTTGGCCCCAGACAGCCAGCTTGCTTAGATTATATTTTCTCACCCTTCTTGTGAGAAAAATCTAAACTTGCCATGGACTTGCTAGAAAAACCCCAGTGCACTAATTTTCTGACTATGAAAACCTAGCATTGATGATGATAATGACTCAACCAGCTGTTCCCTTTCCCGCATAGATTAGAAAACATGTTTTTAAGCCTTCTTTTTTAATTTTTATTTTTTATTGAAATACAGATGATTTACAATGTTGTGCAAATCTCTACTGTACAACAAAATGACTCAGTTACACACATATAGACCTTCTTTTTTTAATATTCTTTTCCATTATAGTTTATCACAGGATATTGAATATAGTTCCCTTTGCTTTTTTAAAACCTTATAATAGACATTATTCTTAAAAATCCCCAATGTATTGCATGAATCCAGTCATTGCTGGTTTCATCAACATCGACTTTATAGGATTCAGGTTTATTTTAGTCTGTAGTTAGCACATAGAAATTAGAATGTGTACTTTTTAAAAACAACAAAGATGAATCAAAGGTTCATTTTATTTTTGGCATATTTTTCCTGAGGAACTTCTGATAGCCTGAATTTCACGTTGAACTTTCTCAGTAGAATCATTAATAGGGCCCCCCTTTTTTGGCCATGCCACGCAGCACGTGGGATCCTTAGGTCCCTGACCGGGGATCGACATGCACCTCCTGTGTTGGAAGCGTGGAGTTTTAACCAGTGGGCCACCAGGGAAGTACCACGAGGGCCTTTTTTTGTGTGTGCAGTCACATGTCAGGCTACAGGTTACTGGAGCCTCTATTATTCCACTGCTCTCCCGTCCCAGAAGTAGATTCCAGAGGCCTGTGAGTGAGACTCCTCTTATCTCTTGGCTTCTTCTGAATGTGTTCTAGGGCTCCCAGGTGGATAAAAGGCACAGATTTTTGGAATTTGTGTTTGTTGGTTTGACTTTTTATTTTTTCCCCCCTGAAGTGGCATTTGGGGCTCAAAGTCCCAAATGAAGTAAAAAATTTTAAGGGTAGATTAACGCTGGATCTGCACAAGAAGAAAGGTCGATTTGTTGAAAAGGCAGCAGCCAATTCATTTTGAGCTGTAGAGCACTCAGGGAGAGCTTGAAGCTTGGTCACTGGGCAACAGAATGCCTTTCTAAGTAAATATGGAAAATGTGACCTTTGAAAATCACATTGATATGATATACCGGTTATTAGAAACTCATTAAAAAATATATTATTTCTGAGTACCAGTGACTCTCCAAGTACTGCCTGGAAGCAGATGTAGCATGCTTATGGTGTATTTGGGTCAGTAAAGAAAAAGATTCGGAGAACTTAACGGGTCAAAGGTTTGAAAATAATTTGTACATGTTTTTGCTATTGGGGTCTCTTTCCTCTGCCTATGTGTCTCTCTCCCTATCTTTTTGTTTCTGTCTCTATCTCTCTCTACACATGCACACAGGTACATGCACACGTGCATACACACACAAATAGGCCAATATGTCACCATTTTGATAACATGCATCTCCTTTGGGTGCTTTTCAGCTACAGGTAGTTAAATTATTAAGTACAATTTTTAATCCTCTGGTCTTTTGTCTTTGCAGTCCAGTTAATTCCTGGGTTGGAGAGGGGAACCAGCTGAGAATTTCATTATCTGTGGCTGATGTTTTCAAAAGCTTGGTCCCTTATCATTCGTGGCATTTGATCTAATCTCAAGGATTCTTTGACTTCACTCATCCCATGTCTTCATTGAAATTGTATAATGCTTCGCAGAAAGTTCTGTTGGATAGAGCTGCCTTAGACCCTAGCAGTAGGTTTCAAAATAATCCTAATGTGAGCAGACGCTGGGAGAGGGGGATGGACAGGGAAGCCTGGCGTGCTGCAGTCCCTGGGGTCACAAAGAGTCAGACATGCCTGAGCGAGTGGACAGCAAATGTGAGCGCATTTAATTAACTTTGTCAACTCTTAACTCTTCTTTATATGAAATACCAAATTTGAGATTAAATTTAAAAGAAAAGAGGACATAAAAACTGACAAAAGATAGGAAAATGGATAAAATTAGAAAAGAGGCAGGTGAGAAGGGGATTTGGTGATGAGGTGGGAAGGAAGCCCTGCTTACCACTTGGTCCAGCACTTGCTTATGTTCTAAAGACACATACCAGAAACAGATGAGGCCTCACTGGTCCCCATAGGAGTGGATCCAGAGAGACCCCAGGGAAGTAGCAACCTTGTGTCCTTCTCATCTTTCTTTTTAGACATTTATCTTTATGGGGGAGGGGTGTTTAAAACACACATGGTTAAAAATAAAGTAGTACAAAAGTAAAAAAAAAAAACTTGTGTGATAGACTGTTGACCTTTTTATAGCATATACAAAATCCAGAGCGTTTACATGTGGCATTTGGAGGTGTGACAAATGCTTGGAAATCTGGTGGGAAATTTGTCTGTTTACCACATCCATCCATCCATCCTTCCTTCCTTCCAAAAAGTATTCACTCATTAAACTCCCTGTGTCAGGAATTGTGTTGGATGGCAGGAGCACAATGGTGAATGAGATTGAGAAGGTTCTGATTGTCATGGGGCTTCCAGTGTAATGGGAGAGATAAGACATTCCATTGATACAAATCATTGCAGCAATATTTAATTTCACTCTTGTTAGAAAAACATATCATATATTAATGCATATATGTGGAGTCTAGAAAAATGGTAAAGATGAACCTATTTCCAGGGCAGGAATAGAGATACAGATTAAAGAACGGACATGTGGACAAAGAGGAGGGGAAAGGGGAGGGTGGGATGGATTGGGAGATTGACTGACATATATACACTGCTTTGAATAAAATAGCTTTGCATAAAATAGCTAGTGGGAACCTGCTGTAAACCACAGCTCAACACGGAGCTCTGTGAAGACCTAGAGGAGTGAGATGGGGGTGGGTAGGAGGGAGGTCCAGAGAGAGGGGATATATGTATAGGTATAGCTGATTCCACACTGTGTCCACACTTCATTGTGCAGCAGAAACTAACGCAACATTAAAGCAATTATACTCCAATAAAAAAATTCTCCCTTGTTAAGGACTTTGAAGGAAATGTTCAGGGTGCTGTGGGGGCATGTAGGGGATGCTAACCTATGGAACATTTGGGGTGGAATCAGGGAATTCTTTCGTCAGGGAATTAAACATCAAACAGCCTCTCATTCTTAGAGGTAATCTGAGAAAGTCTGAGTTGTCAAGGAACCAGAGCTAAAAAAATCTGTATTGTGAAGCTGCTCATATCCTAGATAAAGATACACGGGAGGTCTTATCTCTGTGACATTCTGTGGAGAAGCCCTGAATCTATTTGTGCCTTGGTTGCAAGTACGATGAATATTTAGTCGAATTAGACAATTACGTAAAGATGGCTTCTCTCTCAGTTTGACAGACAGAGAACGTTGTCTCCTCTTAACTCAGGTGATGAGCTGACTTCCGTTTTGTTCAGGGATTGCCATTTGAGGCTGTTCTAAAGGAGAAAAATCACCATTTCAGAGACGGAGGGGCAAGTCTGAGGCAGCAGGCTGAGAATAGATAGAGCAATTATACATGTGTGTGTATGTGTACACACAGATTCTTTTCCATTAGTTCATTACAAGATATTGAAATGTACAACTGAGTCACTCTGCTATACACCAGATATTAACTATATTTCAATTAAAGAGAGAGAGAGAGCAAGCAAAATCTATCAGTGAAAGGCATTTGCGAGCTAAAAGCCAGTTTTCAGGGGCACAAGATTACTTGCATTTTCTGCTGAATACCTTCCTCACCCTGGGTCCATGACTGATTTCCTATTACTGGTCCATTGGCTTGGGGGGCGTGTTTTCTCTCGTTGGGAAGATAATTTTTAAGTAGCTTCACAATAAGCCGCATTGACTCACATGTAGAGGAAGATCCTTTGTCAGTTCTCTTTCCATCTTTCTGGTTTCTTTAGGAAGAAAGTCTCAGTCTCTCTCATACAAATCTGAGTCCTTTGTAAGTGTGTGTGTGTGTGTTTTTTTATAAAGGGGCTACAGGGAATTATAGAAACATACAGGTGTATTAGTTTCTACCTGTAATCCACTTTTAACTAATGTTGAGCCTCATGCTGTTCTACCTCTGGGCCTCATTTCTTCCTGGCTCTTCCTCCTTGTGAGTCGGGAAGGGGGGGTTTCAGTGTCTTCCCAGAAACGTCTGGTGTTGAAGGGAAGCTGTGTTGCAGAGAATTGAAAGGCACAGCAGTTCAGACTCTGACAGTGTCTGGAAGAGATGATAGCCTTTATGCAGGATGATAGCCTTTCTTAATGTTACTGTTGTTATCTTTGCTGTTGTTGCTACCTTTTCTTTTTTACTTTCTTTTTTTATTTTTTAAATTAGCGTATAGTGGTTTTGTGGGGCTTCCCAGGTAGCACTCGTGGTAAGGAACCCACCTGCCAATGCAGGAGACGTAAGAGATGCGGATTCAGTCCCTGAGTTGGGGAGATCCCCTGGGGGAGGAAATGGCAACGCACTCCGATATTCTTGCATGGAGCATCCCACAGATAGAGGGCCCTGGCGGGCTACGGTCCGTATGATTGGCAAGAGTCAGACAACGACTGAAGTGACTTAGTGTGCATACATAGTTGCTTTGTAGTGTGGTGTTGGTTTCTGCTGTAGAGTAAACTGAATCAGCTACATATATATATATACACGTGTGTGTGTGTATATTTCTGTGTGTGTGTATTCTCTCCCTCTTAGACCTCCCTCCCACCCTTTTCCCCACCCCGCCCCTCTAGGTCATCACCTGTGCTATCCTGCAGGTTCCCCCTAGCTGTCTATTTCACACATGGGGTGTATATATGTCAGTCCTAGTAATTGTCCTTTGCTTGCTTGTTTGTGTCTTCTGGATGTCTCTTTCTCCCGCAGCCTACATGCAAAAATTTGCCCTACTGGGTCAGAAGGGGAATTCAGATCCAGACTAGGAGGGTTCTGATCCTTATTGAGTCTTGGCCTTCACTTAGCAAACAGAAATTAACTTTGCTCAACAGTAGCAATGCTCCGGGGGAAATTCTAGACTCTTCTTTCACCTTGCCACTGCCCAGCTAACCAAACTTTGGGTCTCTAGATAGGCAGTAAAAAGTGGACTTGCTAGTGAAGGCTCAGAAACCAAACAGACATGATTTCCTATCTTGGCTTTGTCTTTCCATGGTCTTGTGACCCTGGGCTGGTGAAATATGATCCTGCCTTTATACATCTATCCTGATAGCTCAGTTGGTAAAGAATCCACCTGCAATGCAGGAGACCCTAGTTCAATTCTTGGATTGGGAAGATCTGCTGGAGAAGGCTACCCACTCCAGCTTTCTTAGGCTTCTGTTGTGGCTCAGCTGGTTAAAGAATCCACCTGCAATGTGGGAGACCTGGGTTGGATCCCTGGATTGGGAAGATGCCCTGGAGAAGGGAAAGGCTACCCACTCCAGAATTCTGGCCTGGAGAATTCCATGGACTATATAGTCCATGGGGTTGCAAAGAGTCGGAAAAGACTGACTTTCACTTTCCCTTTCACGTCTGTCTATCCATCTACCCATTTACCCACCAATCCAGTCCTCTATCCACCCAGCTGTTTTTCCGTTCCATCATCCATCCATCTATCCATCCAGTCATTTCCCCATCCATCTGGCCATCTGTCCATCTATCCGTTCATTCAGTAAATATTTATTGAGTGCCTACCATGAATCGGGTACTGTTCTAAGAACTAAAACTAGAGCAGTAAAGAAGCCAGAGCCCTTGCCCTCAGGGACATGTATTAGAAGAACAGCAATTAAGTAACTTAGAAGAAATACATTGTATAACATCAGGTTGCCATTTGGGCTTTGGAAAGAAATAAGACTGCCCGCTTGCCCTTGAAAATCTCCCGGGTCTTTGGAGGGGAGAGGAGAACAGCAGGACCAGTTGCTTCCGGTACATAAATGAGAAGTGTTACACCAAGGGTGTGAAAAGGCTTTGAGTGACATCCTTACTCCTGGGAGGGGAGGAGAAGATTCCACACTGGAGCTGACATTTGGGAACAGTCTTCCAGCAGGAGTGGGACTTCCCAGATTGACAGGGGGGTGGGGGCTGGGGCGCGTGTTTCGGGCAGAGGAGAGCAACGGGGAGCCCTGGAAGAGTGAACGGGGCTCCAGTGGGAACAGGAAGTGGGGGGTGTGTGCGGGAGGAGCTGGTGGGAGGAAAACGTCATGTGGGGGGCTGGGGGGGTGTCTGGACCTTGGGAAGGAGCATAGTGACTAGGAAGTGACTGTTGTCATTGCTGTAGAGCGGGATGTGTGGGGGTGAGTGAGATGGCCAAATGTTCGAAAAAGAGAATGAGATGTATTCTGAAACCGTAATTGCTGTGACTCAGTTCCTGAAATTCCAGGCTGGTGGGGCTGGAGGTCAGGTAAGAGAAACTGAAATGACCATTTAGAAGCACTGGTGGTGGTGATGGGGCCGGGGCGGGGGGCGGGGGGGATGTTCCCAGAACGTGGAGGGGCTGCTGCTATTTTTCACATCCTAAAGAGACATTTGGATTTTCATGTCAGTCATATTGTTGATGATTCTATTTTGGGAGGCGGATACTGGGTTATTTTTATGGTTCTAACAATAGGGATATCACTCTTCACTGCATCTTTAATCATAGAAGGCCACAGAAATGATGTTGTCTCTAGAAGGAATCCTCCTACTCCTTTTCTCCTTCTCTCCTGCTCTCACGCACCCAGCTCGTGTTTATTGAGCACATGCTGCACTGGAGGTGAGGGATGTGTGCTTTGGAGACAGAATGGCGTCAATATAAATCTTGGCTTCTTTTTTTTCTGCCGGGTGGCATGTGATTAGTTCTCCAACCAGGGATGGAACCCATGCCCCCTGAATCGGAAGCACAGAGACTTAGCCACTCACTGGAGCACCAGGGAAGTTCCTAAATCTTGGCTTCTTATAGTGAGCTTCCCAGGTGGCGCAGTGGTAAAGAATCCGCCTGGCAATGCAGGAGACGCAAGAGATGCAGCTTCGATCCCTGGGGTTGGAAAGATCTCCTAGAGTAAGTAGTGGCAATCCGCTTTTACCTGGAAAATTCCACAGAGAGAGGAGCTGGCGGGCTACAGTCCACGGGGTTGCAGAGTTGGGCACGACGGAGCAAATGAGTACACACATATGGAACCTTGAACATGTTCCTGAAGCTCTTTGAGCTTTTGGTTTTTTCAGAGGTCAAAGGCTCTCATTAGAACCTAGATATAGGGCTCGTGACCAGTGTTCCCTGAGCTCCTTGCCTGATACACAGTAAGTACTTGATAAACAGAGTTGTTTCCATTATTTCCACGGCTGGACTCTGTCTTGTCCTTAGCTGAATTTGTCATCTTGTTGGGAGGCAAGATGAATGCTCCTAAGTCAAGGACATGATGCAAGAATGAAGGTGCTTACATGTCATGGTCAGGAGCACTTGGGGAAACTGACAGTGGATTTGAGGGTGGAGTGCTCAGCTGCGGTCAGAGGTGATTTGAACGTGGGTGAGAGCTCAGTGCTTTCCATGCTAGTTTCCTGGCTTTCGCTGCTTTCGTTGGGGGGAAACCTCAGAAAGCTGAATTGAAATCTGTGATTGACCCACCTGCTGCCTCATTTTGAAAACGTGTTGATGGCATTTCAACTTTAAATAGGTTTTGGACCAGTTTCCCTTTAAAATCTGGGGGTCCCTTTAGGCTATGGGTGGGATGCCTACCGTGCCCTTTGAAGAAGACTCCTAAATCATGTGGGTGAAGGTAGAGGGTGAGGTCTGCAGGACTGTCTCTTGTCTTGACCTGGTGGTGGGGGTGGTGATTCTTATGGAATAGCCCTATTTTGAAGACCTTCCCTCCCTAAAGGTGGGGACCATTCTTTAGAGTTTAGGCAATATGGCAAAGGAGAATTTTGATAGTTATCTGGATTTTTTTTGTGTCCCTGGAAAAATGTATGGTTGGAGGTATTAATAATTCCATCTGGGGCAACATTATTCTTTGGGAAGCAGCATTGGCATATAGGGTGGTGAAGGACTGTTTTCCATTTTGGTTAAACATCCATCTTTTTGGTGACTTGCTCTTTGTTGTTTCCAGGGTTAAGTCAGCATCCTTAACATCTGCCGTCTCTGGGCCCTCACAAGCCTCTCTTTGAAGCACGCTGCAACTCGCATTTCACTTTCTAGCTGAAGACTCCAGCTGGTCTTGCTCAGTATGACACAGCTCTGCCCAGCCCAGGGCTTTTGCACCTGCTCTATCTTGAGCCTGAATTGCTCTCCCCTCTCCTCTGACCCCACCACCCTCCTACTCATTGTTCAGAATTTAGTTCAGCTGCCACTTCTCCAGAGAAGCCTTCCTTAATCTTCCAAATCAGGTTCTCCCCCTGATACAATCTCATAACCCCTTGTCACTTTCACATTTTCTTTTTTAAGACAAAAATATTCATTTATTTATTTAGTTGCATCCGGTTCTAGTTGCATCTTGTGTGATCTCCATCATGGCATCCTGGTTTCTTTCTAGGTGTGATGTGTAGGGGATCAGTAGTTGCCATGTGTGAGCTCAGTTGCCCCACAGCATGTGGAATCTTTTTAGTAGTTCCCTGACCAGGGATCGAGCCTGTGTCCCCTGCATTAGAAGATAGATTCTTAACCACCGGACCACCACAGAAGCCCCTCCATGTTCTAATTGTATGTTTATTTGAGTGTTTGGTGTTTGTCTTCCCCACCAGAAGGTAAGTTTACAGAGAGGTGGGACTCCATCTCTGCCACTTCCTGCTGTTCCCGGAGTACCCAGGTCCATACCTGGCACATGATGTGTACTCGTAGATACCTTTTAAATAAATGAATGGTTTGGGGAACTTAAGTGCATTGAGGAAGTCATTTGATTTGGGTTTTAGTGCTAGTTTTGCTATAGCTTGATCTGCAGTTTTCCTAAAGAGTCTGTCACTTCCTAGTTTACAAGCTCTGATCATTTTTGTTTGAACAAAAACAAAAAAAAAATTGTCCTCATGAAAGCCTGTTGAGGAGTGATTTTCAGAAGTATGTGAATGCTTCACTGTTAACCTCAGGTTTGGCCGTGTTTCTCGGTAAAGACGAAGAGTTTCTCCGCTGAAGTCCCTGACCTTAGGACCCTGGTAGGCTAGAGTGACGATAATTTCCTTTAACGATATATATACTGGAAGCTACTAAAATGGCCATCAGCAGTCCACAGTGGAATACTGTTCAGTATTGAGAGTGAGTAAACTCCAGCTGTATACGACATGGATGACTAGCAAAAAATGCCAGATGCACAAGAGTATGTATGTTCTGTGGAATTCCCACTTGAAGTTCAGGGACAGATGAAAGTAATCATCTGTAGTAATCATAGGCAATAGCACTTAGGGTGGTGGTTACACACAGGAAGACTGGTGGGGACTAAGAGGGGATATTAGGGTGTGGGCGATATTGTTTCTTGATCTGGGTGCTGGTTACATGGTGGGTTCAGATTATGACCATCCATTGAACTTCAGAATTGTACCCATCTTCTGTTATGATATTACACTTCAACAAAAACATTTAAAAGACATTGAGCTTTGGGAATTCCCTGGTGGTCCAGTGGTTAGGACTCTGCCCTTTCACTGCTGAGGACATGGGTTCAAGCCCTGGTTGGGGAAATAAGATCCCACAAGTCATGTGGTGCAGCCAAAAAAAGCACAGAGCTTTAAGTCACTGAGAATCTGAGAAATGTTAGTGGGGACTTTCTCAGTTCTGCACACAGAAATGAAATCTGTAGGGGAGACACGCACCTTCTGGAGTCAACCATAGCGGGATGGTGCCATTTGCCTTCTTCGGGGGACATCTGCTTTTCATTTCAATGTTGCCCATCGGCTCCAAACTGTAGAACAAGGAAGCCAGGGCATCCTGACAGTTTTCCCACCCAGTAATGCAGCTCTGTTATTACCAGGAGAACTTGAGCTCATAAACTACTTTTTGGGCTTGCATTTAAAACATTCTCTCTTTGCTAAGGTATTAGTCAGAATCTGTGAAAGCTGCTGTAACAGATAAACCCTGACACCTCTGTGGCTTGATGGGAAGGGATTTATTTCTCACTCCTGGCATATATCCACTGCAGGCGACCCTGGTCAGGCAGCCTCAATCACCCAGGTCACTCGCCACTGGGCAGGAAGATGGGGAAAGAGAATACGAGAAAGCACACTCATTTCACAGCCACTTCAGCCTGGAAGGGATGCATATTGCTTCTGCTCACATTCTCTTGGCCAGCTTGGGCATAGGGGTGTGTCAACCTCAGGGGGTCCTGGAATGTGTCGACCAGCTCTCCCAAGCAAATAAAAGCAAATGGGTGCCTGCTGAGAAACAGTGAACCTCCTCCAGCCCCCAGAACCGTGGTTTCCTTTGACTTTCTTGGAGCTGGTGTATTCGATTTTACCTCTAACTTGACTTCTTTAAACCTGAGAAGTGAAATGCTAGACCTCTTTATCTCATCAAACACAGGAGGAGACGTTTGGGGGAGAACACAGTCTGTTTGTGTTGCTAAGGATGAAATAAAGAGACACTTTTTTTTTGCTTCTAGCTGGTAGAACAATCTGGTTCTTGTCAGAATTTCCAGTTTTCCAGCCAGTCAGAATTCTTGCCACTTCTGGTTGCCAGTGGACATTGCAGACACTTTGATTTGAGTCAGAGATGAGCTCACTCAGTTACTTCTTTGGAAAAGTCTTTTGCTCCTTTGTCATCTCTCCTATGGAAGAATTCTTTGGTGGTTCTACTTTTGGATATTTGACTGGGCACAATTATCTGGTGTTTAACACACGACTCCAGTCTTTAGTGGCATCACATCACCACCATTTTATTTAGCTCATGTTTCTGTGGGTCAGTAATTTGGGCTGGGCTCAGCTGGGCGATCCTTCTGGTCTAGGCAAGGATTGGCTGTTGGGGTTTGGGGCCTCAGCAGGCACACCTGAGACGCCCGAGGCCTTTCTCCAGGTGGTCTCACCTTCAGCGGGCTGGCCTGAGCCTCGGCCATGTGGTGGTGAGTGCATTCCCAGTGCATGAGAAGGGGTCACAGGGCCTCTTGAAGTCCACGCTCAGAACTTGCACAGTGGCACTTCTTCCACATTCTGTTAGTGAAAGCAGATCACAAGCCCACCCAAGAGATAAAGGAAGAAGGAAAAGGGGAAGAGCCTCTTCCTCTTGATGGGAAAAGCCACAGAAACCGTGTGGCATTCTAGGGAACCCTACCAAGCCAGTTTCACCATGGCCCTCATGACTCCTTAGTTTCAGTACGGTGTGCATCTGCCGGACAGAACTTGTGTCTTTGGCGGGTCCCACGTGAGCTTTGCTGTTGTTTAGTCGCTGTGTCCTGTCTGTCTCTGGGACCCCATGGACTGCAGCCTGTGTCTGACTCTTTGGGACCCCGTGGACTGTAGCCTGCCAGGCTCCTCTCTCCGTGGGATTTCCCAGGCAAGAATACTGCAGTGGGTTGCCATTTCCTTCTCCCAGGGATATTCCCGACCCAGGGATCAAACCTGCATCTCCTGCATTGGCAGGCGGGCTCTTTACTGCTGAGCCACCAGGAAAGCCCGCTCACCGCTTAGACCTCATAAAAGGACTCAAGTCACAGAGAAATGAAAGGGCCAAATGCTTTATATAAAAGGCACAGCCCAGGGCTGAGTGCGCACGAAGCACTGACTACTACCCCCATCACTACCGAGTGCACCACCAAATATTGTCACGTTACTACTACCTGGGTCCTGCTGTGGACTTGGCACTACACTAAGTACTTAAGATCCATAACACGGGGCCCCTACCATCGAGGAGGGAGAGATTTGAGAAGGACACAGACCTGAGTGAATCCGTGTCACTCCACGTGGCCCGTGTGATCACAGAGCTGCAGTGGAGTGGGATGAAGTCTAGGGCTTGAGTTCAGACCCCAGTCCCTCCACTGGTCACATGTGAGGGCTTGGGTGCCTTTCTTAACCTCTTGAATCTCTGCTTTCCTCATCTGTGACATGGAGGTAACAACACAGAGCCTGCCTCCCAGGATGCCGCGTGGATTGAATGAGACCTGGAATGCAAAAAACACGTGATTGCTCCTTCAATGTTAGTTCTGAAAAACAGTTCTCAAAAACATCTTTGAAAACTGTCCTAAAGGTACCATTTTTACTTAAACCTCCTCTTGTGACTCTGGCCAGTGTCATTGCTGCTTTGTCTTCAGAGGTGGAGATTTGCAGACAGGTGGCTTATAGGAGGAGGATCTCTTGGGAACAACATCTGTAAGGGAGGCAGGGAAGCAGGGAGGGGAGAAGTTGAACTGCAGTGCAGTTGTTGTAACAGAGGCCGAAGCCAGTCTGGTGGCTGGAGCTGGGATGGTCCTTCAGAATTGGGACAGTGGGATCTGCACCAAATGGGCTGCTCTCGGGGAGCTGGAATTACCCTGGGCAAGGCAGCTTTCTTCTTTTTCAAATTATTTATTTATTTGTGGCTGTGCTGGGCCTTTGTTTCTGCGTGGGCTTTTCTCTAGTTGCAGCGAGTGGGGCCTACTCTCTCATTGCATTCGTGGGCTTCTCTTGTTGCAGAGCACAGGTTTCTGGGGCACCAGCTCAGTAATTGTGGACCTTGGGCTTAGTTGCTCCGTGGCATGTGGGTTCTTCCTGGACCAGGGATCGAACCCGTGTCTCCTGCATTGGCAGGTGGATTCTTGACCACCGAGCCACCAGGGGAGCCTAAAGCAGCTTTCTTCTTCAAGGGAGGAGTCCTAGGGAGGAATGTGAACTGTTGGCCTTCTGAGGGAACGAGTGTCCTGACCCTGCAGGTGTGAGGAGGGTCTAGGGGATCCTCTGTGGGATCCACAGCCTGCTTCCAGGTGTCTCTTAGAGACATTCCAAATCCTGTCTCCTTGACTGTTAGTAACCTTGTGGGCTTTCATCCTTGGTCCCTTCCCAAAGCTGACTTAGTTGCCACGTAGGTTCATAGGCTGTATCTTCCAGCACTGAAATACCGTTTATAGAGAGCCTTAATCTAAGTAGGCTTAATCCAAGCAGGACATGGGAATGACTTGCCCATGGTCATCTAGCTACTGGGCGGAGACCTGGGTTTACATGCCTCCCCTTTCTTTCCTTCCACCATGCATTCCTGAGTCACAGGAGATTCCAACTTTATTCTAAGCCTGGACTCTGTAACCTTGGTGCCTTGACCTTCACCCTTACATGTTCTTGCAGCTCCACGCTGGGAGTTTTCTTGAATTCCTTTAAATATGTTTCTTAGACAGTGGATCATCGCTCATTAGGGTGTCATGAAATCAGTTTACTAGGTCGTGAACACCGTGAAAAAAATAAACTTGAAAATATCAGAATGCATAACACTCACAAGTATGGTTTCATAAAACTTTTATTTCTTATGAACATTTATAGGCATGTGTGAACTGGGCCAGATATAAAATGTGTTTCTCACTGTGGGTGACGGTCAACGTGGTTTGAAAGTCATTGTGAGAAATACAGACAAGAAGTCTGGAGGCTCATGAAACTGACTCTTGAGGTTCATGGACTGTTGAGGCTTTACTTATTTTTAGAGATGATATACGTGCATTGTTGTCAATCCTTTATAATTAGACATTGTGATCTCATCCCATCATGCTATCCCAAGATTATTCTAATGATCATCTCTGAGCTTTAAACATATCACTGATGAAAGTTACTTTTCCACATAGAATTCTAAGTGTGGGATAGGAGTTTTTTTTTTCTTTTTTTTTTCAAGTGAAATGATTGGTTTTGATGGAACTGCCTGGCCTGACTGTCTCTTGGGCGAAGTGTCCCAGTGCTCATCAAGTGCTGGCAGAGAGCTGTCCCTCTTCCGCAGATGGAGAACTGGTTATCCTGGGGGATAATGTGGGTTGAGGAAGAAGTGTTTTATGAACAGAATCAGCACAGGGAGAGGAAGGAGGAGGTGTTCAGGGGCCTCACAGAGCTGCCGGAAGATGTGGGAAGAGCATGCAGGCAAAGAGGTGGGCTGTGTCGCCGGGGTGACTCTCTGCGGAGGGCAGCCTCCAGCTGGGCCTTCCAAGGGCTGGGACTCAGCGTGTGTTTGTATTCTCTGGTGTCCTTGATAGGTGGGGGCTCCAATGACAGCTGGCCTCATTGTGTTTCCCTTTTGGTTTTCTCTGATTGGGGGCCTAAGGGCCGCTTGGGGGCCAAGGCACTCCAAATGGAACAAAAAAAAAAAAATCAGGTTCAAGAAAAAACAAACAAATGGGACCTAATGAAAGAAAGATGGTACTGATGAACCATCTGTGCTCATTTATCTACTGTGCTCATTTATCAAGGCCCTGAGCAGGGCAGCAGTGGAGATGCAGACATAGGGAACAGACTTGTGGACACAGTGGGGGAAGGAAAGAGAGGGACCAACTGAAAGAGTAACATTGAAACATACACCTTATATACATGACCTTGTGTAAGATAGATAGCCTGTGGGAGTTTGCTGCATGATGGAGGGACCTCAAGCCTGGTGCTCAGTGACAACAGAGAGGGGTGGGACAGGGTGGGAAGTGGGAGGTGGGAGGGAGGTTCAGAAGGGAAGGGATATATGCATATCTGTGGCTGATTCATGTTGATGTATGGCAGAAACTAACACAATATTGTAAAGCAATTATCCTCCAATGAAAAATAATAAATTTATTTACAAAAAGAAGGAAAAATGAATCTGGGTTAGACCTGTTCCTGCTTGGGTGTGTGTGTCCTCAGGAGAGCCTCTATCAGCAAGGGAAGACTGGCCAGGGAAGCGTCCATTTCCTGGACATCTTCAAATAAGGCTTTCAAATGCTGCTGACTCACGTTGACGTTTCTTGAGTACTTACTGTGTTCCTGGCATGGTTCTAAGTGTTTTATGTGTATTAACCCTTTTACTTTGGCTACCTGATGCGAAGAGCTGGCTCATTTGAAAAGACCCTGATGCTGGGAAAGATTAAGGGCTGGAGGAGAAGGGGACGACAGAGGATGAGATGGTTGGATGGCATCACCGACTCAGTGGACATGAGTTTGAGTAAACTCCGGGAGTTAGTGATGGACAGGGAGGCCTGGCGTGCTGTGGTCCATGGGGTCGCAAAGAGTCAGACACGACTGAGCGACTGAACTGAACTGAACTGAGCCCTTTTAATCTTCACAACAGCCCAGTGAGGCTACTGCTCTATTATTCCTGTTTTCTGCTGAGAAAACTAGGCACAAAGTTAAAGAGTTGTTTCCAAAGTTACAGGTTCAAACATAGATTTGAGTTCAGGACTGCATAAAAGGAACGGAGAGGTGATGATGGTGACAGTGATGACAATGACAGCTAATATCTGAGGGCTTGCAATGAGCTGGAGATTTCAGATTTCATCCCTTTGAATCACCATCCTTATTATCACCTCCATTTATCAGTGAGGAAACAGGCTTAGGAAGGGTAAAGCGTTTTCCTGAGAACCGCAGAGCCCAGATTGAATTCAAGAGCTCAGTTGGTAAAGAATCCGCCTGCAATGCCGGAGACCCTGGTTCGATTCCTGGGTCAGGAAGATCCGCTGGAGAAGGGATAGGCTACCCACTCCGGTATTCTTGGACTTCGCTTGTGACTCAGGTGGTAAAGGATCTGCCTGCAATCTGGGAGACCTGGGTTTGATCCCTGGTTTGGGAAGATCCCCTGGAGAAGGGAAAGGCTACCCACTCCAGTATTCTGGCCTGGAGAATTCCAAGGACTGTATATGTATAGTCCATGGGGTTGCAGAGAGTCGGACACAACTGAGCGACTTTCACTTTCAGTTTGAGTCAGATTCTGAGTTCCCAGTCACCAAGGTGAAGGGCTTGGGTGGGAGAGAGCCTTTGGGTGGGTGTAGGGCTCTGGCAGAGGGAGGGGGAACTGTGGTCAGGCAAGCTCTGGGGTGCTTGAAGATGATCTAGCTTATCCTTCAGAGCTAGGAAAGCTTGTCTGCCATAGCAGTGGGTGAAACTGGCAAAATCTGATGGACGAGAAAACGCCTTTGTGGGAGAAAATGTTTTCAGTAAATTGTTTTTGACCAGTGAAGGAGTTAGCACATCGGTATTTTAGCTGTGGCCCTGAATAAGGAATTTAGAAAGTGGCTTTAGGTCTGTGGTCTCTTGATGGCCATGTGACCACAGTCAGCTGATTTCTTTGTGTGTGAGTTGCTGGGCTGGGAGGACAGGCTGAGAAGCATGAAGTCCTGGTGTTGTTTGGAAGGAAGGTTTCGCATACAGCAGACAAGTAGGATAATAATACATCCCTGAAGAGCTGTGCTCATTTATCAAGGCCCTGAGCTGAATGCTTCACACATGATTGCATTTAAAGTCTGCAGCACCCGAGGAGATGGGTCTCATTTTCCCTCCATGAAGAAACTGAATTCCCTGGGAGTCCAGTGGTTAGGACTCCATGCTTCCACTGCAGGGGGCAGAGGTTTGATCCCTGGTCAGGGAACTGAGATCCTGCAAGCCATGCAGCATGCTCAAAAAAGAAAAAAAAAAAAAAAAAAGAAATGGAGATTCAGGGATATTAACTTGCCCCGGGTCCTTTTTTTTTTCTTTTTTCTTTTTAGTATTTATTGATTTATTTGGCTGTGTCCAGTCTTAGTTGTGACATGTGGGATCTCTCTAGCTGTGGTGTGTGGGCTTAGTTGCCCTGTGACATGTAAGATCTTAGTTGCCTGACCAGGGATTGAACTTGCATCCCCTACACTGCAAGATGAGTTAACCACTGGACCACCAGGGAAGTCCCTGCCCCAGGTCTTGAAACTAAGAAGAATTTGAAGAGGACGACAAACCCAGGCCATCTGTTCTGAAGCTTGCAGTTCAAGGATTCTGCCAGGACCCTCGATCAGCCTTTGGCTAGGGCATTGTGACAATGTTGTGGTGTGGTTTATGTGAATGAAAAACGTTACCTTCCATATCAGCAAACAAAGGATGCTGCAGCCATCAAGCCATCAGGATGGAGATAAAGGAGTTGCTGCCAAGCTCTCAGCCACTGCATGTGGGGGCCCAGGTTCTAAGTTGAGTTTTGAGGAAGTGGAAGCAGTGAGAGTGAAGCAGAGTGTCAGTGAAGGGGGAGGAGAGAGAAGGGACACTTGGCCAAGAAATAGTAGTTGAAGGATCAGGAACATTAAGCTTGAAGAAGAGACAATTTGGAGGGTCAGAGAGAAGGCGGAAAAACGTTGAAAGGAGAGAGAAAACTCTCCAGGGTTCAGAGTGAGCAGAACTCTTCTCAGCGTGGTGAGGTTGACAGCGCTAAGTGCTGGCGAGAGCATGGTGAAGTAATGGAGAATGAAGGAGGGCATCTCTTTGGGAGATGGTGAAACCGTTTGGTGTCATTTTAGGGGGGCTCCAAAGAGCTCCGGTACCACGGTCCTTTATGTCTCAGTGTAGACAGGAATTCAGTGAGGGACAGAGTGATAGTTAAGAAGTCACATATTAGAATAGGATGCTGGTGAGGTTTACAGGCAGGAGGTTGAGACATGTGGCACCCCAAGAATTTAGGCTACAGTTTCATAACAAAGGAAAAGTGGGGAGCGGGAGAAGAACTTGTTTGTTTTTCTTTCTTTCTTCTTGTTTTTAAATATCCTGGGACAGTGCCCTGTATCTTCTGACACCCTCTCTTGATTCCTGATTCTCTCTGGCCCTTTACCCAGTGTGAGGTTTTTATTTATTTAATTTTTTTAAAGCTGTGCTGGGTCTCTGTTTCTGCTGAGGCTTTTCTCTAGTTGCAGCGAGCAGGGGCTACTCTCTAGCTGTGGTGCACGGGCTCCTCATTGCCGTGGCTTCTCTTGCAGAGCATCGGCTCTCGGAGCCCAGGTTTCAGTAGTTGCAGCTTGTGGATCAATAGTTGTGGCTCGAGGGCTCTAGAGTGCTGGCTCAGTAGTTCTGGTGTACAGGCTTGGTTGCCCTGTGGCATGGGGGATCTTCCAGGACCAGGGGTCGAACCTGCGTCTCCTGCATTAGCAGGCAGGTTCTTTCCCACTGAGCCATCGGGGAAGCCCCTTGTTTGTCTTGAGTGGACGTCATGCTTCCATCATCAGCTCCTCCTCCCGGTTGAGCAGGGCAGTTTCCTTGTCCCTACGTGGTCAAGCTAAGTCCACAAATTGTTTTTTATGTGTGCAGAGAGGGTGTCCTAGGGATCACTAACGTACTGAGCTCACTGGGCAGGTTGTGGATCTCATACCACCATTATTTTATTGTTTGGGTACATGTCCCGTGCTTCTGTTGCACCGTTTTGTTGCTAAGCAAGCCTGCTTTCTTGAGTAATCATTAAGTTTCAGGGATCTTCCATATTTTTCTACCTACAACCCCATACTGGGATTTGGGCTTCCCTAGTGGCTCAGATGGGGGGAATCTACCTGCAGTGGAGGAGACTATTACCTACTTTGTCTCTTTATTCTGTCCCTATCAATGAGAGGGGAGAGCACAGGTAGAATTAAAAAAGAAGGGGAAATGGGCCAGAAATAAAATAATTTTAAAGCCAGTTGAGGTCTCCCATGTGATGCTACTGGTAAAGAATCCACCTGCCAATGCAGGAGACAGGCGTGGGTTCGATCCCTGGGTTCGGAAGATTCCCTGGAGGAGGGCATGGCAACCCACTCCAATATTCTCGCCTGGAGAATCCCCACGGACAGAAGAGCCTGGCGGGCTACAGTCCACAGGGTCGCAAAGAGTCGGAGTTGGACACGACTGAAGTGACTTAGCATGCACATGCATGCACAAGGCCAGTTGAGGGATTCTTGCTTGTTGGTCTCTACTTGCTTTGTGAAGTAGGAAGAGAGGATTAGACAGATCTGGATTCCGATCCTGTGAGCCCAGGCAAATTTCTTATCCTTGACTTGGTCACTTTGAAACAAGGGTAAATGATAAGGGACAGTACCTTCTATAAAAATTTGTGACAGTCACATGTAATAATGTCTGTGTGAGGCAGAGCCTCACTTTGGCACAGTGAACAATAAAAGTAGTATGAATCATTGTCAGCTATTAAGAGATTTCTCATTTGGGTACCTGATGAAGAGGGATATCATAAAGAGCAGCAGAAAATTCAAGAAGAGGAGAAAACTTAGGGGTAAAGATAGTGAATTCTACATGGGTTGTTTTGAGTTTGAGATGCCTGTAGTATATCCAGGTGTAGATGTCCAAAAGGTAATTGGGAATAATGAGAAGTCAGAGATGACAGTAAATATTTGGGAGTTTTTAATACAAGGCTGTTTTTTTCAAAATACCTAAAGCATATTACTGGCAGTACTCGAAGATTATAGTTGTGTGCGACATTAAATAGAAATACACACATGTACTTTCCCCCCTTCAATTCTCTTTTTAATTCTTCTGGTTGTTAAGGAGAATTTCTCAGTGTAGTGCTATCATGTCTTAGATACTTTTCTAATGCATGCTAATTTCTCTTTTAAATAAAAAGAATGGGGCAACCTCAGGCTCAGAGATATGTGGCTGCTGGGATTAGTAATTATAATTTTTATTGTGTTTTTTGTGCTTGTCTTCTATTTAGAGCTAATGTTACTAGTTTTCCAGTTCTGTTGATTGTTTCAGATAGTACACTTTGGATGTTCATAGTAGAACATTTAACAAGGTATCTGGAGGTAGGTGATTTGAG
This sequence comes from Muntiacus reevesi, assembly GCF_963930625.1. Taxonomy (NCBI): domain Eukaryota; kingdom Metazoa; phylum Chordata; class Mammalia; order Artiodactyla; family Cervidae; genus Muntiacus; species Muntiacus reevesi. The sequence goes on from NC_089250.1 coordinate 200,028,149, forward strand.
GGTTACTCAGAGGCTTAACAGGGTCATGAAAGACTGGGGATTCTCCCAGTTATTTGATCCACCATCCTCCAAGTGTCATCAGTATCTGCCTTCTTGGTCCCAGGAAGACTATGATAAGTACCAAGAGTCATATCCTCACAGGACAGCATACAAATCCAGAAGGAAGGGTACCCAGGACAGAGGATTTGTCTTTAAGGACCTCATGTCATGCCTTGGAACATGGCAGGTATCTTTGACCATGAGGGACAAGGCTGACATGCTGTGAGTGATAGTGTGAAAAGATAGAGAGGAATTGTGTTTTTCATGATGTCACTGAGCCACTGAATTAATTAACCTTGATATAGCCCTGATATAACGCTTATATAGCCCTATTTCTAGAAATTTGGTCTTCTTAGACAATGAATTCTGTTATGGCTTAAGCCATTTCAAGATGGGTTTTCTGTAACCTGCAGCTGAATGCCTTGTATCTCAGACAATTTCAGATTATTACCCTCACCTAATAGGAACTATTCCTCCCTTCTTTTCCTTGGTTGATTTTATTTTCTCAAATATGAGAGTGGGTCATATTTTCCTGGTTTTTCACATGTTGCATAGTTTCAGAATGTATCCTGGACATCGTGAGTGTTACATTGCGGGGACTATGGATTCTGTTGTATTTCTCTGAGGAACGTTGATGTTTTCACCTTCGTAAGCTGTTGACTTGGACAGTAAACTGTTTCTTGGACACCAGCTAGATGTCAGTTCTGTTTTTTATTTTATCTCTGAGGCTTCTTTAAGGCTACCCTATGTATGCGTGGTTCGAGAGTCAGTCGGACACTTAAAGTTTATGCAGGATGTGTGTGCATGTTAAGTTGCTTTAGTCGTGTCTGACTCTTTGTGATCCTATGGACTGTAGCCTGCCAGGATCCTCTGTCCTTGGGATTCTCCAGGCAAGAATATGGAAGTGAATTGCCTCGCCCTTCTCCAGGGGATATTTCTGACCCAGGGATCAAACCTGCATCTCCTGCACCTCCTGCATTGCAGGCAGATTCTTTACTGCTAAGCCACGGGGGAAACCCTTATTCAGGCATACCTCATTTCACTGTGCTTCGAAGGTACTGTAGTTTTTTTTTTTTTTTTACAAATTGAAGGTTTTCAGCAAGTCTGTCGACACCATTTTTTCAATAGCATTTGCTCACTTTGTGTCCCCAGGTCATGTTTTGGTAATTCTCATCATATTTCAAATGTTTTCATTTTCATTATATTTGTTATGGTGATCTGTGATCAGTAAACTTTGATGTTACTACTGTAATTGTGTTGGTATTTTTTAGCAATAAAGTATTTTTAAATTAAATTATGTACATTGTTTTTATAGTCAGGGTGCCAGTGCACACTTGATACACTACAGTATAGTGTAAATGTAACTTTAATCTGCATTGGGAAACCAGAAAAAATGGGTGATTCGCTTTATTGCAATATTTACTTTAGTGTGGTGGTCTAGAATCAAGCCCGCTGTATCTCTGAGGTCTGCCTGTACTCAGGAGTTGAGGCTTCTCTTTGAGCTTGCTCTATTCCTGGATTCCCTCCGCACTTTCCAGTAGCTGTGGTTGACCTGAAATTTGTCCTCTGGCTCTGCAAGTCAGGAAGACTTAAGGTTTTATGTTGGAGTCTTAGCTGCCATTTGGTGCTGACTGAAGCCTGTTCTCAGGGTAAAAGCTGCAAAATGGCTATTCTGTTCTTTCAAATTTCAGCTCCCTCCCTCCAGCATCTGCCTTCTTATGTTCATTCTTCAGTACTTTCAGGTAAAAAAAGAAATTTTTTGTTTTTTGGGTCCAGAGTTAAACTTGTTATCTGTAGGAAATTTGGGTTCAATTGAAGTTTGTTTGACTGTACCAGAAACAAAAGCCTTTTTTCTTTCTAACACATGAGAAAACGGATGCCCAGAGAGGTTAAGCCACTTCCTCAACATCACAGAACTGGTGAGTAAGTGTCAGGTCCAGGCCCAGACCCAGGCTGCCGCACCCCGTGTCCAAGCTCCATCTCAGGTATCTGGCTGCAGATTTGAGCCTCGGAATAGCCCGCCGGTTTGGGCTCAGTTTCACTTTGGCATGGCAGGTGTCCGCCCTGTGAATTGGAGCTGCTATAGCCACAAAGCTGAGCTGAGCAGTTTCTTGGCAGCCTTGGGACAGTTTTCTCCCTTTTCAATCAGGATCCCTGGATGGGCTCCTTGCAAAACTTGGAATCAGCAGGCAATGTTGTAGGCAGAGTCTTGGATAGAAATTTAGCAGCGCCAATAAGATGCCTCCTTATTATTTTGTTGGCAATTATTTTACCAAAGTAAGCCAGTAGTAAGTTGTGGTTAGAAGAGAGGAAGTTCAGAGTTCAGTAAGTTTTTTTTTTTTTTTCTTTCAAACATAAAAGAGGAAGTGACTGTTCTTATTTTTGTACCAGTCTTGTCACTAATGGATATGGATTAAAATCTTAGCTAAGCTGAGGTCAAGCTTTGAAAATTTGTTTTAAGGGTCTCCTTTGTGGAGCCACTAGCAGGATGTTTCTAACTTTTAAACAACCCACAGGGTCACAGAGAAGAATCCATGTGAAATCTTGTGATTTTATGTCCTTTACTGTTCCTGTAGGAACAGAAAAAGCCCCCTCCAAAATGGTCATTTCCAGTTCTCTTTCTTAACCTTTCTGCTCAGTGATCTGTATCACCCTCAGGTACTATGCTTCAAGCTTCTTGCTATATTTCTGGAAGTGTCTCCACCTTCAAGATTTGAAAAGATGCCTTATTGAGCACCTGCTGTATGCCAGATTGGGGATACAGTGGTGAGCAAGACCAGGGACTTCCTGGTGATCTGATGGCTAAGGCTCTGCGTCCACCATAGCGGGGCGCAGGTTCAGTCCCCGGTTGGGGAACTTAAGATCCCACGTGTTGCTCAGCGTGCCCAACCAAACTGAACCAAAAAATCCCTAAAAACTGTGGTTAACAAGACTGAAAATGCCCTTGCTCCTCATGTAACTTACATTTTCCTTGTTTGTAAACAAGCAAATAAGAAAAAAAAGATCATTACATTATATTATGATCAGCACTGGGAAAGAGAAAAACTTAGAGAAAAATAGATTTCCTAAAGCAGACACCTATTTTGGGGTGCTGTGATCAAATGGGAAACAAAAGAGAGACTCTTCTTTTCCATTTCCCCACCCTTCAGGCCGTTTAGTGGAGATAGGATAGTTCTGATCCCGTGAAATCTTATAATGCAAGAAACTGGAGGAATGTGCTGCTGCTGCTTTGCTGCCTTTTTTTTTTTTTTTTTTTTAGCAGCCATGCAGCATGTGGAATCTTGGTCCCTGACCAGGGATTGAACTCATGCTCCCTGCAGTGGAGTCTTAACCAGTGGACCACCAGGGAAACCCCTGTATGTGCTGCTGGGGCTGGTTCCTGTGTCTCAACTGATGCCTCTGGATGGTTGGTTACTCCCTTCCATTGTCATAGGTCTTACCCTTCACACTTGGCACCCCTTCATGCTAGATAGAGCTGAGTGAAGCTTCTGGAATAGTAGACATAAGCCCAGAATATGGAATGCTCTGGATGTCATGCTAAAGAATCTGCCTTTTAAACTTGGTCTTCACCCTGCATCCCCCTCTTCCAGGGTTCAGAACCTTTGCCTCACCAGATTGCCCCCAGGCTCTGTGGATTCCTCTTGAATTCTATCCTTTTCTCTTATTCTCCATCCCTAAAGCATCCATCGGAGAAGGCAATGGCAACCCACTCCAGTACTCTTGCCTGGAGAATCCCATGGACAGGGGAGCCTGGTGGGCTGCAGTCCATGGTGTCGCTAAGAGTCGGACACGACTGAAGTGACTTAGCAGCAGCAGCAGAAGCAGCAAAGCATCCATCCCACCCGCTTTTCTTTTTCCCACCTGAGTATAAGTAGATAAGAACAGCAGTTGTTAACTCCATTGATTGTAAAGTGCCTGTATTAAAAATGTCAATTATCACCCCTGGGAAGGGATTAAGCCTGTAGGCCTTCAGCAATTAGAAGAGCACAGAACCAGGTGTGCCTTGGCTTCCAGTTTCTCAGAGTAAAGAGAAAGCATCAAGGGAGACAGAAGTCTCAGTCATGTGGTAATAATTATGGCTGTATTTATCCCCATAAGCATAGCTCTTCTGTCGATTATGGAATCAACCAGACTTTGTGACCCACCATGGGTGATGCAGTGAGATCATCCTACTGTGTTAAAGGAAAAAATTAAATTCATAAGAAATGCTTTAAGTATCTGCCTGCCAATGCAGGAGACGTATGTTCCATCCCTGGGTCGGGAAGATCCCCTGGAAAAGGAAATGGCAACCCACTCCAGTATTCTTGCCTGGGAAATCCCATGGACGGAGGAGCCTGGTGGGCTACAGTCCATGGGGTCGCAAAGGAGTTGAACATGACTGAGCGACTAAACAACAACACCTCATTAAGATGAATTAACTATCATAAGACGTGGTATTAAAGATCTTTTTGGTGTTTTTGACATTCTGGTCTAGGTCCTCTCTCCCTTTCCCAGAGGTTTCATAATTGGTTTCTCTTTTTAGAAACTTTTCTCTGTTTGTATTTGTATCCATACAGATTATATGGTAGTGTGTGTGTGCATGTGTCTTGCTAAATGGTGTCATATATCACTCATCATCTTGGAACTTGATTTTTCACGTTGCAGAGTCTTGAAGAGCAGTGTCTGTTGTTACGCTTTTAACTACGTACTCCCTAGTATTTTATTCCCATTTTTAATGGCTTCTCTGTTTAGCAACCTTCAGAATCTTTTAGGGGTGGTGTTGTGGCAGGAAGGGGGACCCTTTCCAGCACCAGAGAGTGGGCTCTCGTCTAACAGTTGGAAATGAATTGTCGGAGGAGACACGTGCTTACAAAGCAGGAGGCTTTATTGGGAAGGGGCACCGGGTGGAGAGCAGGAGGGTAAGGGAACCCCGGAGAACCACTATGCCACGTGGCTTGCAGTCTCGGGTTTTATGGTGATGAGATTAGTTTCCGGATTGTCTCTGGGCAATTGTTCTGACTCAGGGTCCTTCCTGGTGGCGTGTGCATCACTTGGCCAAGATGGATTCCAGTGAGGAGGGTTCTGGAAAGTCGGTGGGACATATAGACTGGCATCTCCTCTTTCCTTTTGATTTTTCCCAAATTCTTCTAGTTAGTGGTAGCTTATTAGTTCTGCATTCCTTACCAGGACCTCCTGTTGTTAAGATAACTCATGCAAGTGGTTACTATGGTGCCTGGCCAGGGCGGGCGGTTTCGGTCTTTCCCCTGACAGTGTCTGCTACACACAGTACTGCAGTCAGCATCCTTGTTCATGTCCACACACATGCACGTGTTTCTCTAGTTCCTAAGAGGTCAAATGGCATGGGGCGTACACAATTCAGATTTTAACAGACGTCCTCCAAAGTGACTGGTGTTACTCCCCCAAGCAATGTGGGTTTCTCTTTCACTACGTCTTCCTTAAATCGTAACATGGTCAAGCTGATCTTGGGTGGCCTTGGCCTTCTGCGGCTTGAAGCAGGATTTTGGTTCCTGGCCAGAAATTGAAGTCAGGCAGTGGCAATAAGAGCACTGAATCCTAGCCACTAGATTAGTGACCAGTGGCAAGGCCCTGGCTCTTCGTGTTGTAGAAATGAATTCCCACAAAGAAAGTAGTGAAACAAAGTGTTTATTAGGAGGAAAAAGAATATGTGTGAATAGGCACACGCAGGTGAGCTCAGAGAGAGGGAGTCGAACGCTCGTGGTCGTTTATTTTTTTTTTCGTGGTAGTTTAAATCACTTATATTCAGTATGTCTTCTGGGTTTCCTTTGATCAGTCATCTTGCTTTGTCTGGTTTTGAGTCTGTATTTGCTTTAATTCTGGATCCTGCTGTGTGTGCAGATACACCTCTTTGCCAAGATGGATTCTAGCAAATAGGCTAGAATCACTTAGCATCACTCCCTTTTTGACCTCCATGGAGTCTTTCTGCACATGTATAGTCTGGAAGGTCTCCTTGACCTCGAGAATGAGAAATATGTGGTCTCTTGTCTTTTATCTGGGCAGGCCTCAGCCTCTCCTATTATATTTCATCTCGGAGTGTCTGTCCACAGGGGACAAACTCCAGCTGCTCAGCCTGGGGCCCATCTATCTCCTGCCTCAAAACTTTGACATTTTTGCCAATCTGAAGGGAGAAAAAAAGTGGCATTTAATTTTAATAGGCATTTTCTTGATTACTAACGAGGTTTCTTTTTATGTATTTCTTCGACAGTTGCATTTCGTCTTCTGTAAATGCTCCCCTTTCACATTTTCTTGGTACTTTGTAGGAATTTTTTACTTCAGTCTACTAAACACCAGTCATTCACTCATGTTGATTGAAAGAAAATGCAGATCTTAAGAGCTGTGAGGGCTTCCCTGCTAGCTTGGTGGTGGAGAGTCTGCCTACCAATACAGGAAACATAGGTTCAATCCCTGATCTGGGAGGATCCTGCATGCTGTGGCGCAGCTAAGCCTGTGCACCCCAACTACTGAGTCCCCAGTCTAGAGCCCAGGAGCCGCAACTACCGAGCCCCTGTGCCCCAACTACTGAAGCCTGCGCACCTTAGAACCAGGGCCCCACAGCAAGAAGCCCCTGCAGTGCGAAGCCTGTGCGCCACAACTAGGGAGTAGCCAGCCCGCACTCGCTGCAACTAGAGAGAAGCCCGTGTGTAGCAGCGGAGACCCAGCCCAGCCAACAAACAAAAACAAAACCGGTCAGCAACATTAAAAAACAAAAAGGAGTTGTGAATTTAACTCAGGGACCTTACTGAGGACTCTAGCCTGGGAGACAGTTTCTAGGCAGATCTGAGGGACCAGCTCTGCAGAGATGGGGGAGAGGCCAGTATATGCATATTTGTGCATATGTATGTGTCATGGATACATGTGTATGTGTGTATGTGTCATGCATACATCTCAGTAAAAGATTACTGTAGTCACAAGGAACAGATATCCCAAGTTAATGATTTTAATGCTTTTCTACTTACGGGCAGATGCAAGGTTCTGGATTCATTAAAATTCTTCTTGAGATACATATTTGACTATCAAATGGGCCTGTTTTCCCAAGGCTCAGTGCCCTGTCCTGTCTGGTCTGAATTCCCCTCTGGGTGCTCTGCTGGTCAGCAGCTGCGATGGCCGATGACTCCACCCTCGTGGAACTGGCCGGTGAGCCACGTTCTGTGTTTTTACACTAGTGATTTGTGTCTGTGTTTGTGCCGTTCTATTTTCTTCAAATCCTGAGTCCTGTGTCACTCTAATATCTGAAGTGAGAGAATCCCTTATCTTGATTCGGTTCTTAAAACTTAACAGTGTTTCCAAGCAATCCATAATTCCCACTTGAAAGGTGATAAAACCGAGGCTCAGAGAGTATACGTGATTAACTCAGAGTCTGAGCTGGTGCAGACAAGAGGAAACTTTGCAAGCTTGAGCAGACCTGGAAATAGACTAGATTGGGAATTCCCTGGTTGTCCAGTGGTTTGGACTCAGAACTTTCACTGCCATGACCCAGGTTCCATCCCTGGTTGGGGAACTAAGGCCCCACAAACTGTAGGGTGTGGCTAAAAAAGAAAAAAGAGAAATAGACCAAACTGCTGTGAACCACAGGGAAATCATCATCTCTGACCTTTCACTATTACCCAGACACTTCCACTTAGTTGTCTTGAGAGAAAAGTCTGTTTAATTATTCATCTCTTTTCCAAGTAATTGATGACATGTTCTCCAGCTGGGAGATGGAATACACTTTATTGCTAAAATTGTCCATGACACATAAGACAGACGTTCCAGCCAAAGAAGAGTAACAGAAGATTCTCTCGTTGGGGCTCTGTCTTCCAAGGGTCTCCTTGTATGCTGACAGCAGCCTTTTGCTAAAATGCCTTGTGAACAGAAGGCTGGGGATACCAATGTTGCCATTCATGGTCCATATCCATTTATCACTTTCAGAAATGACTTTTGTATCTTTTACTTCTTCGAGTTCACAAAAAGAATTGAAAGTCCTTTATAGTTAGAGTTAAGGTCGGGGCATGTCTGCAGGGTTTCCAGGGAGCAGTGCACTGTCCCATGTCATAAAGTGGGAACCAAAAATTGAACTCGGCCTTCTCCAACTAGTGTAAGCGAGGACCTCCCTATACTGGATGTGAGACGTTGATTTGAAATACTTAATGATACTTTGGGATGTGTACCAGCTTTTGAAGAATTTCTATTTGAGTATTTATTTGGACCAGGCACAGTAATAAGTCATACGTATGACTTATCTCATTTAATTTGCATAGTAACCTATGACTTAAATAGTTCTGTTGTTGTTGTTCATTTGTTCAATTGTGTCTGACTTTTTGTGACCCTCTTGATTGCAGTATGCCAGGCTTTCCTGTCCTTCATCATCTCCCGGAGTCTGCTTAAACTCATGTCCATTGAATCGGTGATGCCATTCAACCATTTCATCACCTGTCATCCCCTTTTCCTCCTGCCTTCAGTCTTGCCCAGGATCAGGGTCTTTTCCAGTGAGTTGGTTCTTTGCATCAGGTGGCCAAAGTGTTGGAGCTTCAGCTTCAGCATCAGTCCTTCCAATGAATATTCAGGACTGATCTCCTTTAGGATGGACTGGTTTGATCTCCTTGCACCCCAAGGGACTCTCAAGAGTCTTCTCCAGCACCACAGTTCAGAAGCATCAATTCTTTGGCACTCAGCTTTCTTTATGGTCCAGCTCTCACATCTGTGCATGATTACTGGAAAAACTATAGCTTTGACTATACAGACATTTGTTGGCAAAGTCATGTCTGATTTTTAATACACTGTCTAGATTTGTCATAGCTTTTCTTCCAAGGAGCCAGTGTCTTTTAGTGTCATAGCTGCAGTCACTGTCTGCAGTGATTTTAGAACTCAAGAAAGTAAAGTTTGCCACTGTTTCCATTGTTTCCTCATCTGTTTGCCATGAAGTGATGGGACTGGATGCCATTATCTTAGTTTTGTGAATGTTGAGTCTTGAGTCTTAAGCCAATTTTTTAACTTTCCTCTTTCACCCTCTTCTCTTTCAACCATTAGGGTGGTGTCATCTGCATGTCTGGGGTTGTTGATATTTCTCCCAGCAATCTTGATTCCAACTTGTGCTTCATCCAACCTGGCATTTCACACAATGTACTCTGCATATAAGTTAAATAAGCAGGGTGACAATATACAGCCTTGATGTACTTGCTCCTTTCCTGATTTGGAACCGGTCTATTGTTCCATTGTCCCATTTTATGAATAATTTGAGGCTCAGTTATTTAACTTCCTCAAGGTCATATACAATTAAGTAACAGCCATGATTCCAATTCTAAAATGTATATTTTTTAAAAAAAATTTATTTATTATTTTATTTTTTGGCTGCACTGAGTCTTCCTTGCTGTCTATGAGCTTTCTCTAGTGTGGTGAATGGGGGCTACTCTCTAGTTGCCATTTACAGGCTTCTCCTTCCAGTGCCTGCTCTTGTTGCAGAGCACGGACTCCAGGGCACGCTGGCTTCAGTAGTTTTGACGCATGGACTCAGTAGTTGTCGCTTGGTTGCTCTGAGGCACGCGGAATCTTCCTGGATCAGGGATCAAATTCCGTCCCCTGCGTTGCAAGGCAGATTCTCTACCACTGGACCACCAGGGAAGTCCCAAAATATATACTTTTAATCATGACACTACTATTACGCTGTCAGTTAATATAACTGTTTTCTCTACATTTTTTCTTTAGTTCTGAAACGGGTGTTTTTCCAGGATGATTCTCATAAGGTGTTGACATGAGTGACATGGAGGGGACTGTGGCCAGCTTAGGAGGGGAGTACATTCATCTCACGTGAACATTCACGGGGTTTATTTTTAACTGGTTACAGATCTTGGACTAAAGTTTGAATGCAGCTTGTCTACCAAGCTCTTTATTCTAATTTTGGTTTGAGCTGCTCTGAATGAATCTCAGAAGCGGAAGGGAATTCATATTTATTGAGCTTGACTCTGAAGTAGGTATTCTCATCTCAAAAATGGAGAAGTAAAAGTAAGGTGACTTGCACAGGGTCATTATGGTGGATTATATTATTGAATCAATTATTTGCTTTCTCCCTGTAAGAGGATTATATATTCTCACCCATTGCTTTGTGATAACATAGTATCTACCTACAGGAGGAATGAACTCTCCTGTTCTGTTGATGTGAGGTGTGACCACGTGATACACTGGCCAGTGTAATTGAGCAGCCGTGATATACTGTATATCTAAGTAGAAGCTTCCAGAGTCATTGCACGATTTGGCCCTTGCTCTTTTCCCCTGTGCCTCGGTACCAAGCAAGGACTGTTTCTTCGGCTTATATCCTGGCATATAAAAGACACATGGAGTTGGGGGAAAGTGGGAGGGAGTTTCAACAAGGAGGATGTGTGTGTGTGTGTGTGTGTGTGCACTTATAACTGATTCACTTTATATAGTAGAAACCAACATAAAATTATAAAGCATTTATCCTCCAATTAAAAATAAGAGAGAGAGAAAAAAGACACACGAAACAAAGCCACAGAGCCACAGACAGTTGCAATGACATGTAGCATGAGCAAGAACTACACTTTGCATGTTGTAAACCCCCACTGGAATTTGAGGTTGCTTGTCATTGCAGTCTTACCTAGCAAAAGCTGACTAATAGAGCTGTGTAGCTAGTAATTTGGCTAAGCTGGAATTTGAGCCAGCTTGAATACCCATTCTATCAATTCCATCAATGTTCTTTTCCTTATTTCAGTTTTACCTGGTATTCTGCTTTAACAGTATTTGCTGTGTGCACTCTGTCCTTTAAAAAATGTCTTTTTAATGGTCTGCTTTTTCATTTAGCACATTCATTTCAAAGAAACTTTATCACTATATAAATGGAAAAACAATATCACCCATAAAGAATTAGTAACTATAAAAAATGAACATAATTAAAAATATTATGAGATTCTTGCAAGGTACTATTGGCTGACAAGGATCTGAATTTGAAACATCCCTCAACTTTGTTCCAAAAGGGAATTTAGCAGATATAAAGTGGTGTTCCAAACATACAAGCACCAAACAGACTTTCTCTTTTGACAGAATCATGAGGATTGCAAATAATTTAAAAGGGAACAATTCCCAGTTATTGCAGTTTGCTGTGATTGAATGCCATGTCTATGTTCCACCTAAAATTCTCTCACATATGGCCAGTGAGTGATGCGTGCCTCTTTGCATGGGGAGTTTCCCTCCCTTTTGTTTATATGTTAATGATTGTAAACCTCTACAGCATAGACATGCTATGTTCATGTGACAGGTTCTCTCTAATGTGTTTTGTGTATTTACCCCATTATCATTCCTCTGTGAGGAAACAGAGGTGGGAGAGGTTTAGCCACAGCCTAGCAAGAGGCATGCATGATCACTTGCTCAGTCATGTCCAACTCTTTGTGATTCTTTGGAGTGTAGCAAGCCAGGCTCCTTTATCCATGGGATTTTCCAGGCAAGAAGTGGGTTGTTACTTCTTTCTCCAGAGGATCTTCCTGACCCAGGGATCAAGCCCACATCTCCTGTGTCTCCTGCATTGGCAGGCGAATTCTTTTCCACTGAGCCACCTGGGAAACCCCTAGCAAGAGGCAGGGTTGGGATTTAAAGCCAGGTGTGTCTGATTCTCACTGCTCACTGGGGAGTTTCAATGAATGAAGCCACTGGGTGTTGCTGTTTCCTGATGTCAGAGCATCTGCTGCTCCGGGCCATCAGCCTGGGGCCCTGGCAGGGTCTCCCTGCAGCAGTATTCGCTGATCTGGACCCTGGCCAGGCTGCCAAGCAGAGCCACAGAGCAGGCTGTTGTGCTGTTTGCGGCTGTTCCTACAGTCCCCTTGCTTTCCTCTGTCCGGGCATCACCTTGGTGTTCAGTTCAGTTCAGTCGCTCAGTCGTGTCCGACTCTTTGCAATCCCCTGGACTGCAGCACGCCAGCCTTCCCTGTCCATCACCAGCTCCCGAAGCCTACTCACACTCATGTTCATAGAGTTGGTGATGCCATCCAACCATCTCATCCTCTGTCATCCCCTTCTCTCCTGCCATACACCCCGGTGTTTGAACTAGCTATTTCTTTATTACATGCTACCCCCAAACTGCATGGAAGTGGGCAGTTCTGCAGACTTTGGCTGGGCTCACCTGTGTGTCTGTGGTCAGTTGGCAGGTTACCTGGGGCCTGGAAGGCCTAGGATGGCTCCACTCACATGTCTAGCACTGGGATGTGTGTTTATTAGAGCAGAATAGAGACTGGATGCGGTATGTCTCCCCATCCACCAGGCTGCTCAGGCTGGTTCATGGGTGGTCGGTCAAGGTTCCAGGGTCCTAAGAGCACAAGCAGGCAAGGACCCTTGAGAAATGCTTCGGAGCTGGCTCTCTGTCCCTTCTGCTGCTGCTGCGCAGAAACCAGTCATGGGCCATTCTGGACTTGAGAAGTGGGGCATGGAGGGGAGGAGCCCTCAAGTCACATTGCCGAGATTGTGGGCACAGGGAGGAATGTGGACCTGGCCGTCTTTGCAGCTACTGCATTTGCTTCTTCACTAGCCTCTGAGTCACATGAGGTCAGGCTGTGGAGTGGGGTTGCCTCTCTCTCCACACGCTCGGCCCCCCAAGGGGTAGAATGAATTGTACACCAGCCACCGTGCCCTCTCCTGGTCCTTGAGTTTGCTACGCTTGTTCCCATCTCGGTGCCTCTCTGACTCCTCTTCAGAGTCAGGAGGCTTCTCATCATCTCCATCTCAGCTCAGTCATCACCTCTCTGAGACACCTTTTCCACCTACCCTCCCTAAGTGTCCCTGTCAACACTCATCACACCACCTCACATTTTTCCTTCCGTGGCATCAATAACCATGTAGAATTGTGCAGGCAGGGGGACCCCTTCCAGCGCCTGAAAGGGGGCTCTTGTTTAACACTCGGGAGTGAATCGTCCAAGGAGACATACATGTTGACAAACCAAGAGGCTTCACTGGGAAGGGTTGCCTGGGTGGAAAGCCGCGGGGTAAGGGAACCCAGGAGAACAGTTTTTGCTCGTGGCTTGCGGTCTTGCCTTTTAGGGTGATGGAGTTAGTTTCTGGGTTGTCCCTGGCCAATCATTCTGACTCAGGGTCCTTCCTGGTGGTGCCAAGATGTTCTAGGGAGAGGATTCTGGGAGATTCGTAGGACATGTGGGATCATGTTTCCACTCTGCTTTTGACTTTTCCCAAATTCTTCTGGTCAGTGGGAGCTTGCTAGTTCTGCCTTCCTTACCAGGACCTCCTGTTGTGAGATAACTCTTGAAAGGGGTTACTGTCTTTCCTGGTCAGGGTGGGCAGTTTCAGTCATTGGTTCCCCTAACAGAATCATTTGCACATCTCTCTCTTCTAGAAAGTAAGCTTTAGAAGATCAGAGCTCTAGCCTGTCTTGTTCTCTGTTAATTCTGCAGCTCCTAGAACAGAAGCTGGCACAAAACACAGATGGGGTCAGGGGATGCCATCTCAGCGCCCGGATGGCTTCCCCATGGCTCTGCTGGTGTCTGAAGGCCCTCTTCGGCAGCCACTCTGACTGCAGGAAGTCATCCTTTGCCGGCCAGCTTAGCAGGGCGGACTGGCAGGGTTCCCGTGACAGCGCCTTCCAGGCGGCTGCTTTCCCCCACGTCCATGTGGCCTCTGTGTGTCTCAGGCAGGGCTTTTTGGGTCACAAGTGATGGAAATTCACTCATGCAGCCTGAGGCCAAGAGGTAGAACAGTTCAGAGTTACATGCAAGCTCTCTGGAGCTACACTGTTTGGATTCGATTGTGGTTCTGCCACTTCCTAGTCGGATGCTCTACAGGGAGTTACTTAAACTCTCTGTGCCTCAGTTTCCTCACCTACAAACGAGGGAGGGGGAAGGAGAGGAAACAGTTAGCTGCCTCAGGGTTTTCAGGAAAATTAAAGAGTTCATATATGTAGAGTGTTTGCTGCTGAGTCCATGGGAAGGATCTCGAAATTGAGACACTGTTGCTGTCATTACAGTCAGCATTGGAGGCTCTCCCGGGTGATCAAAGGGCAGGAAGTTCAGCCAGGCTTCAGGAGTGACTGGATGGAAGAACTGGAAAACCGACCCTCGGAAACTGTGCTTTCACTGTCTCTGTCTCTGGTAGCTGAGTTCCTGTTCCCACGTGTCTACCTTGTTCTCCTCTCTCTGGCTTTCTCAGCCTGTGTTTATCCTGGGTCAGCCGTGGTCTTTCTGACCGTACTCACACTATTTTTCACCTGGGACAGATTGCATCTCTTAGGTCTAGATCTAAGTTTCTGGGATAATCTGATGGCCCATCCTTGGGTCAGGTGCCCTACACTCGGGCCATTTAGGTGTGTGTGTGTGTGTGTGTGTGTGTGTGTGTGTGTGTAGGGGGTATGGATATGGAAGACACTCTAGCTGGGATCCTGCCCCTATAAGTTTCAGAGCAGTCTTCCAGGGATTGGCAGAGACCCAAAAGATGTCAGCATTATATCTACTTTAAGGCTTCTCTTCTGCCTGCTTGTTGAGGCTCTCGAACATATATTCCCACTCAGTCTCATCAAAATTATTATTTTTAAATATTCCCCAGCACTCTTACCTCTAATTATACTAGACTCTTCTTGCCTTCTTCCTCTGTGAATCACTTGGTCATTTCCCAATCTTATATTTGGCTGTCATGAATATGGAAACGTCCCAGAGTCTCTTAATTTTCAAGGTTGGGTGGGGAAACTGCTCTTCTAAGCCTCTAACAAATAGACACCCACACCCACATATTCGTGTACTTACTAAAATAGCATTAGGCTAAACATTCATTTCCACAAGTTTCTGACTTTACCAAAAATGTTTTATCTTTCCATGTCAGCATATAGGTATTGAAAGGAATGGCAGCCTATGTGTGAATTTCACTGTATGCGTCAACTAAGAGTTCTTGAACTTGTCCTTAAATTTCCAGCTTGTCCATGTACTTTGTAAATAACGAATTCTGAAACCGTGTGTAACACTTCAGCAGGAGTCTGTCTGTCCCTGAACAGAGATGAACCATGACATCTCACCAAACTCTGGGAGTTGGTGAAGGACAGGGAAGCCTGGCCTGCTGCAGTCCATGGGGTCGCAAAGAGTCAGACACGACTAAGCGACTCAGCTGAACTGATGACATCTCATGTTATACATTTGTGATTCACAGATTCAAATTCCTGGAGGTGCCTGGGTAGATAACTTAATTGCAGGAAACATCCTAGATTTAAGAAATACCTATATATTAAACCTTAAGAATTTTCTTCACTTATCCAAAGAGGTATATAATTTTTTGTAACATGCACTTTTTTTTTTTGAGTGCAAGCTTTATTTTTGCTCTTTTTATAAGATATGGGTACAGAAGAATGATTTCTTTTAAGTGCACCATAGGGAAAGTAACCATCCAAGTGTAATGAGAGGTAACAGCTGACAAGTCTTGGTAATGGGGAGATCACAGGGAGTGGTGGGGACTATGGCAAAATAAATGGAGCATGCCCCATCTCAAAGGAGTGGCCACGTAACACAGGCCTGTTGTTGCCTATTGTTGCCAGTGTGGGAGCACTGGCCTAGCCTTACCAGGTTGTTTTTTTCAGCAGAGACAGGAAATCAGAATATTTATGGGAAATCTTCTAATTTAGGAGTACTGATCATTTATTTACTTTTTTATAACTGAAAAACAGTTCTCAGGCCAGACAAGATGTGGGCCACCAATTAGTAATCACTGATGTAGATAATATACTTCAATGAGTCTAAAATCATTAACTGTTTTGGCAGCCCTCTCATACTGCTGACTCACTAGCTTTTTGTCTAATGAAATCCTTCAGTGATTCAAAAGTGCTTAATCTAGAATCTGCTTAATCCAAGTTGCATTCCTGGACTCGGAAATTGGGTTTCTGGACCTTCTGTTTGCTTGTGCTAAGACCATCCTGTTAACATGTGCTTAAGATGCTACTTCTGAGAAAAAAAAAAAAATGATGGTACTTCTGTCTTCCCATGAATTTGATTCTGTCTTCAAGTTTTACCATAAAAATGGCGAGAGAGACAGAACTGGGGACCAGCGGCGGGGTTCCCCTTTAGCAGAGCTCAGTTGTTGCTCCTACATATATTTTGCTTTGCTGGGATCCAGGGCAGGCTGCCCTTAAATGTATCTCAGTGGCATACTGATTATTGTGAATTAAAGTTATTTCAGAAACAACCAACACAAGAAGGATGCTCTGACCCCTCTCTCTGTCTCTGTGAAGGCAGGACATGAATCTCTCATGTGAAAGGGGCCTCCCTGCCTCTGGAGGTGGAAGACCCTCAGTTGTATCACCAGAGATGGGACTTCAACCTGAGTGCCTAAAGAAACAAACGTTGTTACTTCTTTAATTTGCTGCTCTAAGAGCCCAAACTCTGTTTATATTTTTCACTCATCGAGCATCCAAAACCTGTTCCTTTGTCCTGTCAACTGCTCACAAATTTATTGTTTCTTGGCCTAAAAAGTATGAAAACTGCCTGCTTTGACCACTTCTTAGGTCCCATTTCTAGGAGACCTCTGTGTGCGTGAATAAAATTTGTTTCTTTTTTCTCCTGTTAATCTGTCTTGTGCATTTTTTTTTTTTTTTTTGGCTGAGCAATGCAGCATGTCGAATCTTAGTTCCCAGACCAGGGCTTGAACCCATGCTCCCCTGCATTGGGAGTATGGAGTCCTAACCACTGGAGCATCAGGGAAGTCCCTTGTGTCAGTTTTATTCTTAGTTCAGCCACAAGAACTCCGGAGAGAATGGGAGGGGGGAGTATTTCCCTCTCCGTGACAGCTTCAACTAAAAAGAGATAAAATATTAAAAACTAGCAAGCTGTATTTCAGAACAGAATTTCACAATAAAATACCTGTACTTAGACACCTTTTGAAAGACTGATAACTGGCAGCCCATCAGACAGCAGGGCCTCATCCAGCGTGGTTGACTCCTTTGGCTGGACATGACTCCTCCAGCCCCTCTATTTGCTGCATTTTTTTGTGACCAGCCTGTCCCTGTAGGCATTTGCGTTTGTTACTCTTGTAGAGGTCTCTCCCCAGGTTGACAAAATTCACTCATTCATTTGTGCATGCATGCGTGCAGTAGTTTTGGAAGCCTGGTCTATGTGGCAGGCAGGCGTAGCACTCACTGGAGGAGGTACAGAGGTGACCAAGACAGATGCCTCTATTCAAGGGTCCCACAGTCTCCTGGGGAAGCTAGATATGAAAAGATGATGTCAGTCGTGTTCCTTAGAAGTGCCACAAAGGCAAATTATGTTAGGGTGCCACTTGACTCAGATGTTTAGCTTGTTCATTAATCCACCAAAGTGTCTAAGACTGGACACGTTTTTTGCACTTTCCCAACAGACCATCATGAGTGACCTTGAGGAAGATTTTGCCACAGTCCAGAGACAGATTCCATATCATACTTCCCTGGTCCACCAGATTAGCAACTATCCTAGAGCAAAGCAAAAACACAGAAAGCAAAACACAAAAAGTAAATGAAATTGTCTGGTATGTTTCAAATCTCATTCTCCTTATGTGGGCTCTTGTCTACACAATCCAGTTTCCTTTTTTGAAAAACAAAATGACTGGTGTACCTTCTACTGTTGTTATGTTTTTATTGTTGTTCTCCAGGATTCTTTGGGGGTCCAAGGCAGTGGTTTGGAGATCTCCTTTGTGAGATCTGTCTTGGTATGAAATTCATCTGGGCTCCCAAACTGGGAGCATATAAGAGCATTGGGGGTGTTTTAAAGATATATTTGCTCTGCTTTCTCCCTTCAGGATACCATCACTCAAAACAAGTAGGGAATGTGGTTTGTGCTGGAATTTCCTTTATTCTGAGGTCTGGGTCTAAGGGAAGAGTGATTGGAAAAAAGGTTATCTCTTGACATGCCTGTCTTGGTTAGGATCCTTGGTTGCAAATAGCATAAACTGACTTTAAGTTAAACAGAAATGAATTTATCAGCAGGACATGAGGGAAATTAGATATGTGAAGGAAAAGATGAAGATTTAGACTTTGGAAAGATCTGGAACCAGAGATGTTCTGGGGATGCGGGAAGCAGGATTTAATGGTTCATTCCTTGAAGACACCATAGGCAAGATGAATAACTTTGTTCAAGAAGCAAAATCCAGGGAGTGAGCTTCTGATTGGCCTGCCTTGAGTCACATGACCATCTCAGAATTGCCGACCCCACCAAGATCCCATGTAATACTACTCCTCAAGGAAAACCAAGGAGAGTGGATCTCAGGTGGGTGAACCTCGTGGATGTTCCTTGAGTCTTCTTTCCTCAACCTAAAACCACTGTCTGCTCACTGTTGAGCACATCCCCAGTGGTGTCCATACCATCAAGGCTTCTTTCTGAGTATTTGTCTGGTTCACTAGATTGTCCTATCTGATTCAGGTCAAGAGTGCTAGTTTTTCTGGGTGGGGCTCTAGTTCTCATTTATTTCATTGTAGTCTTCAAACTAAGAATCTGTATAAGTGATAATGGAAAAATGCCTACATGGTCCTTCATATTGCCGGAGTCCTGTTCTAAATGCCTTGGTGATATCCACTCACTTAAGACCGACAGTACTATGAAGTAGTCACTTCTTGCTACTTGTGGTTGGTAGTTTCCATGAAGTTGCTGCAAATGCTGAATTAGTGAATATGGAACCGTTGCTCCCAGGGGAATTATGGGGTCAGTTTCCTGTGAGCCTCTGGCCATGACATTTTTGTCAACTAATCTGTAACCTTGTTTTATGTGTGTTTATGTTTAAAGTCATTTTATTTAATCTGTTGTTGACTTTTTAAACATTGAACTCGTGGCCAACAGCACCACAACTGAATGAAACTTGCCTAACCACATGTATTTTCTTCGAAAGACAGTGTAACAACCCTCTTGCCCTTAGGGGCCATTTTTAATAGCTAAGTTTCCAACAAAAAGCACAGAAATGCAAAAAACATGGTACTGATTTCCCGAAAAAAGAATACTTGTTTATAGCATGAAAACTGAAACAAGGAGGCAGCGCATAGCCTTGTCCAACCTCAACTGGGAATGTATACGTTGATGACTCAAATCTTTCATCACTGTGTGTGTCCAAGAATGATCATGAAGGTCCCATGAGTGCTGATTTTGGAGTTATAAGTAAATTTTATCAAGTAGGCAAATTTGCAGATATGGAATCTGTGAGTAATGAGTATTGACTTTAATACTTCTATCCTTATTTTACAAATGAAGTGGAATGGAGGGGTAGAGGGAGATGAATTAGCTTTCTGAGGGTAATGCAGGAGGGGATTGTGGAGCAGGGTTTGACTTACTCTGCTTGCAGAGGTGTGTTGTTCTTAAGACAGTGGAATGTGGTGGGTGGGTACAATGTGGCCCCTGCCAAGAACTGGTTTTCATGTGTTGTGGGCACTTAGGAAGCAGAGACTACTTAGGCCAATGGTCTGAAGAAAGAGGGCAGTGGGGGTGATAAAGTGGTTTTCTTGGGTAAACTTGGGCTGTTTTCATAGCCTGTGATGAGATGCAATGATATGCAACCCTGAGGTTTTCTATGTAATTTCTCCTTGAGATGAATTTCCTACAAACAGATGTCAGAGTAGTCTGAGAAAAACACTTGTTTGTGGTCTTTTGGATTTCTAAGAGAGATCAGTGAATGGTTCGGTGCATAGCCTCTGGAGCCTCAACTTCCTGGGTTCGAATCCTGGCTCTGCCATTAGTGAACTGTGTGACCTTGGGTAGGTTACTTAGCCTCCCTGTGCCTCAGTTTTCTCCTCTGTAAAATGGGGATAATGGTAATAACTATCTCATTGAGAAAATTAAATGAGGATATATATATAAAGAGGCTTTTCTGGTGGCTCAGATGGTAAAGAATCTGCCTGCAGTGAGGGAGATCTGAGTTCGATCCCAGGGTTGGGAAGATCCCCTGGATGAGGGAATGGCAACCCTCCAGTATTCTTGCCTGGAGAATCCCATGGACAGAGGAGCCTGGCAGGCTACAGTCCATGGGGTCACAAAGAGTCAGCACGACTGAGCGACTAGCACATAAATGCACACATGTATATAAAATTTAGAATAAGGCTTGGCACAGAACACGTGCTCTGAAAGTGTTTACTACTATTATTATTTGTCCCCAGCTCTGAGACTCACACCCCTAGACACTGGTGTGTGTATCCCCACCCATTCAGTGATCGCTGTGGAAGCTGGGTCAGCTGGCAGCTCCTGGGTCTTTTCCACTCTGCTTGAAGGGCTGCCTGACTCTCCTTCTGTTCTCATGCAGATGACAGCTAAATAAAAGGGCTCTTTTCTCTTAGCATTAGCTTAATTATAGGGGCTCCCTCGAAGGGGGTGTGGGTAGTACGCTTACCAACTCTCCCCTCCCTCTCCCATCCCCCAGCCCCCACTGGTACCTGAAAGAAGTCTGAACGTTGATTCTTGCCTCCTCTTTCTCACACTCTCTTTTATCCCTGTGATTCTGCATGCCTAATCTTTCATCTCTGGATGGGTTCTGTTACTGTTTTATGTGTTTTCTCTGCCCTGCTTTGAGTTCCAAAAGGTCTGTTTGGGTCTCAGTGGGTGTCTGGCAGCCTCTGCGGGCCTCTCTGAATTACATAACTGAAGTTTTGTATTTTCTGTTCCTTGCTGGGGTTTTTTTTCTGTGCTATAATTTGACTCTCGGGGTACTAGAATTTTCTTTTGGGATCCCTAGTGTTTTCCTGTAAACCTTCTTCTGCCATACTTTCTTCTTTAAAATAATGCTTGCTCATTGCCGGAGCAATACATAGTCACTACAGAACATTAGAAAATACACGTAAGGCAAATAATCTCACCCCCTGCCCCAAATGTGAATGCCTTGGTGTATCCTTATCCATCTCTGTCACACAAATGGGGTCATGATGACTCTTGAGACTGCCTGTTTGTCAAGTCACATTTCATTGTGTGTGTGGTTTTTTTTTCAGTTTGATTTATGTATTTATTTATCTTTGGCTGCATGTGGGCTTTCTCCAGTTGTGGCAAGCAGGAGCTACTCTCGTGGCAGCGCATGGGCTTCTGCTTGTGGTGGCCTCTCTTTAACTTTATTTATTTATTTTTTATTTATTTTTATTAGTTGGAGGCTAATTACTTCACAACTTTGCAGTGGGTTTTGTCATACATTGACATGAATCAGCCATGGAGTTACGTGTGTTCCCCATCCCGATCCCCCCTCCTCTCTTGCTGTGGAGCATCGGCTCTAATCATGCGGGCTTCCCCCCAACCAGGGCTTGGTCCCGTGTCCCCTGCTCTGCAAGATGGATTCTTAGCCACTCGACCGCCAGGGAAACCCCACTGTTGTTTTTTTATTTCATGTGACTCTAGAATCTCTATGACATGGCTTGACTATCCTTTATTTAAAAGGTGCCCCAAGGATGGTCATAGAGCTGTTTCCATTTCTCACCTTATAAGCTGATCCCGTGCCTGCATCCCTAATTAGGTCCTCAGAGCAGATTTTTAATGGTGATGCTAATAGGAGTGTTTGCCTCCTCTTGACTCCCCATGATACTCATTGGGGCCCAGATTCTTGAGGTTCTGTGTTCATCTTCCCAAGGCAAATGTCAGAAAATGGACAGGACGGTTATTGGATCTCTGTGTTAACTTCTTTTCTTTTGGCTCTTTCCCCAATTCTGTTTTTTTTTTTTTTTTCCTTCTCCTTTTAGCTGGCTTAGGTACAGCTTTCTACTTAGTTCCCTGAGATAGGTAGAAGTTTTATTGTTTAAAAAAATATTAAGATAATTTAAACTGGTGGTAAAGAAACATATAAAATTCACCACCTTAGCCATTTTTAAATGTACAGTAACTTGTGTTCAACATATTCATATTACTGTGCAGCAGAGCTTCAGAGCTTTTTCATCTTGCAAATCTGAAACTCTGTCCCCATTGTAAACAACTCCTTTTTAAGCCCTACCCCCAGTCCCTGGTAACCAACCTTCTACTTTCTGTTTCTATGATTTTGACTATACTAGATGCAGCATACAGTGGAATCATACAGTAGTTGTCTTTTTTGTGACTGGCTTCTTTGACTTAGCATGATGTCCTCAAGGTTCATCCCTGTTGTATTAGGTTTGTCAGTTTTCCCCCATTTAAAGGCTGAATAATATTCCGTTTTACACATTCACTATAGTTTGCTTCTACATCTGTGGGTGGACACTTGAGTTGTTTCTTCCTTATGACTATTGTGAATTACGCTGCTGTGAACATGGATGTGCGAACATCTCTCTGAGAACCTGCTTTCACTTCTTTTGGATGTGTATCCAGACTGGCATGGCTGGAGTGGAAGCGTCTCTGGCAGACTGTTTTGGGGATCTGGCCCCTAATTCCTCCACGGCTCCAGTTGACACATTCATTCGATCATTTGGCGTTTACTGGGCACCAGCCATGTTGTTGTCACCAGTCCAGGCTGTGGAGATAGGATGGCTAAGACAGATCCCTGCCCTCTTGGAGCTGATATTCCAGCAAGAAGGCAGATGATATCCAAGTAAGCAAATTACAAAAAAAAAAAAAAAAAAAAAACAAGATGAATTCCATTTGTGATAAATGCCATGGAGAGATTGAACCAGGAGAAAGCATCAGAGTGATGTGGCTGGTGGCTTCTTTGGGTAGGGAAGATCTTCCTAACCAAGTGACATGTGACCTGAGAACCACAAAATAGAAGGAGCCAGCCATGCAGAATGGGGAAAATAATTGTTCTGAGCCCTTGGGATGAGCCATGTCAAGGTCATGAGGAGGAAGCTGACTTGGCCTGATTGTGTAACTGGGTTCCAGTGGGTGTGGATGGAGAAGCAGGTGGGTAGAGACCATGTCACACTGGGGCCTTTTAGGCAGGGATAAGCTTCTGTGCTGAATGCAGTGGGAGTGGGTATTAGGTAGGGGATGGAAAGGATTGGATCTGTATTTAAAACATCTCCCACTGGCTGCTGAGTGGTAGAGACCAGGTGATGAGTTAAAAGATCGCTGCAGACATCCAGGTGAGAGATGATGAGAGAGAGATGCTATATTTGGGGAGACAGTGGCAGGTTTGGGAGTTGAAAGGACTTTCTGGATCTGATGGAGGTGGGGAGGGAAATGAACACAAAACTGGATGCCTAGAACTCTTTTTTTTTTTGGCTGCACTGTGAGACATGTGGGATCTTAGTTCTCTGACCAGGGATCAAATGTTTGCTGCCTGCGGTGGAAGCTTAACCACTAGACTACCAGGGAAGTCCTGTCCACTTTTTTAGAGCTCTTAACATATAACATCTTCTTTGACTTCATGTCAGCCTCCTAACATTTTTTAGATCAGTGCTGACTAATAGGAGTATAACATGAGCCACACATGTAATTTAAAAAATGTCTAAGTAACCATTTAAAAAAAGTCAAACAGATGAAATTAATTTTGATTAATGTTTTCTTTAACTCATTATATCCCAAATACTACATATCAACATGTAATCAGTATAAAATGATTAATGAAATATTTTACTTTTTAAAAATATGGTGTCTTCAAATTTGGGCACATATTTTACACTTGTCCTATGTCTCAGTTCAAACTAACCACATTTCAAGTACTTACAAGTCACATGTAGCTGATGGCTACTGTATTGGCAACAGTTGTAGGTGAGGAAACAGAGGATCAGAAAGTGTAGGTTACTTCCTCTAAATTGCATTGAGGTGTAAGCCCTAACTTGACTCTGGAATCCATACTAAGCTTGCGGCACTGTGCCCATCCCCAGTGGCTAAGGCCTTCACGATGTAAGCAAAGCTCATAGGAAGTTCCGTAGACCTTCCCCTATGTTGCAAACATGTGGGGCCAAGAACTTACAATTGTCGTAAGTTTGTGTTTTCCTTTTAAAACAGATCAACCCCAAGTCCCTTCCCTTAGCTCAGGCTTCTCTTTGTAAACATTAATTCATCAGAAAAATGTGATCATTCTCTTTGTCTTTCTGTTGGCACGCTGCATCCTGAGGACACTGAGAGCTTGGCCATCTCCTTGTCTTTAGGGACATCCTAGCAGCCTTTTTGCCCATGGGGTTGTTCATTTGCTCAGCAAATACTGATGATTGGATGGATATAATAGGTAGAGATGAGATATCGGGGCTTTGGGATCAGACAAACCTGGATTTGAGAACCAAGTTCAACAGATGGATGATCTAGAGCAAGTTATTTTATTTCTCTGGGGGACTGCAATTTCCTCATCAGGGAACTAAAGAAAATGATACATCTACCTTTCAGGGGGTTATTGTGAAAATGATGCTAGATGTAAAGTATCACTCAAAGGAATCAATAATAATAATGATAGAAATAATAGTAGAGATAATTATTATTAATCCTATGTAACAGTTATTTAATAATAATAATAAATTTTGTTCATTAGAGCTTGCTATGTACCAGTCACTATCCTAATGATGTTAACCTCCTCCTTCTTTACTCCTATTATTTATATTCATTTATTTATATGGCTGTGTCAGGTCTTAGTTACGGCATGCAGAATCTCTTAGTTGCAGCATGTGAAGTCTTAGTTGCGATATGTGAGATCTAGTTCCCTGACCAGGGATGAAACCTGGGCCCCCTGCACTGGGAGCATGGGATCTTAGCCACTGGACCACTAGGGAAGTCCCCTACTCTTACTGTTTCTTTAGGGGTGACATGTACTAATCATTATACTTTTTAATTAGCCTAATTAATCTTGTGTTTCTTAGACAGACTGGAGATCTTGAGGCTTTTTACTATTTTCCTCAACTTTTTTTTTTTTTTAAACACTCTTTACAATCCTGGTTGGCCCTCAGCTTTGTCACCCATGCTTCCTCCAGTGTAACCTCCGTCTGCACTGAACTTGTTTTAAAATGGGAAATGTGTATTTCCTGTGTGCTGGGAAATGTATATTTCAGGCTGTAGGAGGCTGGTGGGCAAAGTATGTTCTGGATGTCCTTCTAGAACCCGTAAGCTCTTCTGAGCCCCCACCAAATTGCCCTTGTAATGAAACGGCCTGGGTTGTGGTGTATTTCTTTTTGATTCTGTGTCAGGCACCAGCAGGTCTGATGAGCATGATAGTAATAACATTAGCACTTGCTAACTTTCACTGATTGATTGCCATGTGCCTGCACTATGCACGTAGCACTACAACTGTTTTCTCTTTTAATCCTCAAACCAACCCTTTGATAAATATGTTGTTGTTACTCTGTTAAAGATGAGAAAACTAAGATTCTAAGAGGTTGACAGATTTGCTTGAGGTCAGGGGGCTGGGATTTGAACCCAAGTCTTACACTAGAAAGTGTTCTTAACCCGCATCTCTGCTGTTTATTGGCATTTGACTGAGTCTGCCACGGAATTCACTTTGACTTGTAGATGGATTAGGTCCTCCCTTGAGAGGGCCTTCTCTTGCCTGGTTCCTCCGTTTGCTTCTGTTACTCTAGGAAACGGCTCTGGATTGAGAGAGACTGAGGTTCCAGTTGCCGCTGGACTTTGGTGTGTGACTTTGGGCAAGGCATTCAACCTCATCTTACCTTTTTAGAGTCATCAAGAGGGCTGGGATACACCATGTTCAGGAGTGAAAAGCGTTCTTGGCCCCAGTAGGTGCTCAGTTAAAGGTTATTCTTGCTCCCTTTTTTCCCTTTGGGGCCTCAGGTTGTACCTTTCCCGTTCTTTTCCGCCTAGAGTATTGCACAATAGCTGTCTCTTCTCTGGGTCCATGGCTCTGCTTCCGCTGTTCGTACATTTCAGCCTGACTCAGTTCTCTAACTGTTGGTTTATTTTCAGTCGGGAGTCACTTGGGCCATGAACATTCTCTCATACTGTTCCCTTCAAAGATGATTCTGGAAGTAATTGCCAAATTCCCAGGCACTGCATAACGTGAGCTGACAGGCAGTACCCTTGAGTGAATCTCTTTACTTGGGGGTGCCACCGCATGACTGGCAGTTGTGTGGATTTGGTTCTTTTCTCTCCAGCTGGGTTCCAGGTATCTTCCTAGGCCTGGATTTTTTTTTGGGGGGCCAAGTGAAATGTGGGGCCTTAGTTCCCCGACCAGGGATCGAACTTGTGCCCCCTTGCAGGGGAAGCGCGGAGTCTTAACCATGGACCACCAGGGAAGTCCCTGTTGTTTTTTCTTCTTGAGTGTTCCTGGGTGCTACCGCTAACTACAAAAATCTGACTTGCTTTACTCTGTTTTCCCACGTTTCCTTTAGGGCATCAGGCTGCCTTTCCATTTGCTCAGCCTGGTTTTCCAGGGCCTGGCTAGAGGGGAACTTCAGGCAAGTCCTTTCTCCTTGGTGGACTGCTGGAGCCTCAGTGATAAACTTGACCCTCTCTCTTGACTCAGCTTGCCTTCTAGCACAGAGGCTGCATCTGGGTGGCTTTTGAAGTTGTTGAGTTGGTGAGACACTTGGGCTGAGCAGTGGAAAGCACAGCTCGGCTCAGCTAGAGGAAGCTGCGTAAAAGCTCTTTGGGTGGGCCTGCTGGCTTCCTGAGTTGGCAGACAAGCCCTCCTCCCCTGGGAGATAATGGCCCCTTGTGGGGCCATTAGTAGTGGGGCCTGTGTTTCAGGGGTAGAACATTCAAGGCTCTCCTCCTTGGTCTCTTTTTGTATTCTCTTTATCCAGAAAACTGAATGTTGTTAGCCAGCACAATGCTGCTGGTTAAGTACTTCCCGTTTTAAGAATGGGAAGAGAAGGGGAAATCCTCAAAACCCACTGCTCTTGACTCAGGCACCCTTGGTTTTGCCAATAACCACCAGTTTGTCCCCCTTCCTCCACCACCCTAGTCACGTCTGCTTGCTCTCCACCACAGCCTGTCTGAGCCGTCTCTGTCTTTGTCTGTGTGGAGTTACTGCACCCCACCTGCCAAGAAGGAGTTTCTGTGTGGGGACTGGGTACCGGGCTTGTGCTTCCAAGATGGCTGGAAAGGGTTTCGCTAGCAGCATGCAGTGTGTTTATGTGGGCCTCTCGCCTTCTGCTTGTAAGCCTGTGACAGCTTGTTTTACTGCTGGAGCTGTTGAGAATGTTAAGTGGTGACACAGTTGGATGACCAAGACTGGTGAAATGAATGTGAGGCCTGCAGGTGTGTGAGTCCCCTTCTGCTGGGGGCATGAGTCAAGCTCTTTTATTTTCCTAGTTGACTTCAGTATTGCTAGTCAACATGACTGGTTATCCCTCCCTCCATCCGTTCATCCACCTATCCATCCATTCACCCATCTACTCACTCATCCATCCACATACCCATTCATCCATCCACCTATCCACTCATCCATCCATCCATCCATATATCCATATATCCACCTGTTGATCCATCCATCCATACATCCATGCATCCTTCCATCCTCTATCCACATTCAACATAAGATAATGTTTAAGAGCATAGATTTTGCAATAATACAGCCTAGGTTGGAATCCCAACTCTGCCACCCCCAAGTATGTGATCTTGGTTAAGTTTTTTCGTGAAGTGAAAGTGAAAGTTGTTCAGTTGTGTCCGACTCTTTGTGATCCCATGGACTATACAGTTCATGGAATTCTCCAGGCCAGAATGCTGGAGTGGGTAGTCTTTCATTTCTCCATGAGATCTTCCCAACCCAGAGATCGAACCCATGTCTCCCATATTGCAGGCAGATTCTTGACCAGCTGAGCCACAAAGGAAGCCCAAGAGTATTGGAGTCGGTAGCCTGTCCCTTCTCTGGCGGTCTTCCCAACCCAGAAATTGAGCCAGGGTCTCCTGTATTGCAGGCGGATTCTTTATCAGCTGAGCTATGAGGGAAGCCTCATAGCTCTCAAGTTTTTTTTAACTTCTCCTTATCTCAGCCTCCCCAGCTGTAAAATGAGATTGATGTTGAAAGTAATAATAGAGCCTACTTCATAGTTTTGTTGTGAGAGTTATGTAAGTCTGAATGTATAAGCACTTTCCATACTGCATGTCTCACAGGCGGTGCTGTGTGTTAACAATTACTATTATTACATCTGTCCATCCATTTAACTGTTGTCTTTCATGATCACTCATGCTTTTCACTAAGTGTTTCTGGATTTTGTCTTTGCAAGCCATTGGTAGAATTGCACTTTCTGGCTCCCTTGTGGGTAAGTCGGGCCATATGAGTCGTTCTGCCCAGTGAGTTGTATTCCAGAGTGATGGATGTCACTTTCTGCTGAAACATTTCATTGCTGATTCTTGACTCTCCAGAGCGATGTTTGAGTTAAGGCTTCTCTATCAACCTGATCCCAGAGACATAGAGGAAATCCCCTAGCCAATCTGGCATGACCATGTAGTGTGAAAGGAAAAGAAACCTTTTGTTTGGGGATTGTGTATTACCCAGCAGTATGACCCAGCTCTCCCCTCTAACTCTTGTCTCATCTGTCTGTATAAAGTAACACCACAGTCTTATTTCCTTTTCCGTTTCTTTGCAGCACTTATTACTAGCTGGCATTTTATTATAGGTTTATTCATTTGTTAACTATGTACAGTGTATTCTCATTTGTTCACTTCTCTAATTCTAGTATTTAGAATTGAGCATCAGAGAATTCATTGCACATAGTAGATACTCGATACATATTCTTTAAATGAATGTCAATTAATGAATGGGTTTAGTTAACTTTTAGAAAGTTCAACTGAATCCTACATTCCACAGCTCCCTTGAAAATCCTCACTGAGGCAACTAATATTTGAGAAGGAACACACTGACCTTTCATTTCCCAATTTTATTACCTGAATTAAGAAAAAAAAAAATCCTTTAGATCTCATTGTCTCTGTGCAAGCCTCCTAATGCCCTTAGCCTACTGCAAGAAGCTGCCTGAATCCTATGAGACTGTCTGTGTCCAGATCTAGACTCTGTTCTCTTGCTCTGAACCTCATAGGGTTCTGTGACAGCTGTCACCCAGAGCAGAATGTCTTTGTAAGCCTAAGCATATCTTTGGTCACTTCTTTGAAAGTAGGAGAGATATTCCCTTAACTATTTCTGGAAGCAGAATGACCTGTGCCCCACTGAAGACTTCGAAGACTAGTCATGTCCAACCACACTTCCCATCTTTGTATCAGTAATCCTCAGTCACGGGCTGAGAGGTAAGCTCTGGTTCCTGTGACATTGCTTGCCCCCTTCATACCTGGTTCCTGGTTCTGTTGATCCCTTGGTGGAAAGAGTCCACCACTCTACCATCTGGAATTAGCCTCTGTCGAATGCTTTCCCTTCCCCCTGCCTGCAGAGGATCCTGGCTTTCTCCTGGGATGTCAGTCCACTCAGGAACAACAACTTCTCTGGAGTCAGAAGTTTGCTTTCCTCTTCTTTGTTGCTACTTCCTAGACTTTCCACTCTCCTGTAGGCCTCTTATTCAGTGACCCCTTTCTTCTTCCTCTCTTTTATCTATAGACCACCATTTATGGTGGTCTCATTTATGGAAATGAGACCTCCTCTCATTTATGGAAAACACTGAGATCTGACTCATAATCTTTCTTCCCACACCAGTGCCTACCGTCATCTTAGGATATTTCAGTATCCACAAAGACATGTGTGTGTGTGTACGTGCTAAGTTGCTTCGGTCATGTCAGACTCTTTGTGACCCCATGGACTGTAGCCCACCAGCCTCCTCTGTCCATGGGATTCTCCAGGCAAGAATGCTGGAGTGGGTTGCCATGACCTCCTCCAGGAGATCTTTCTGACCCAGGGATTGAACCTACGTCTCTTATGTCTCCTGCTTTGGCAGGCGGGTTCTTTACCAGCAGCACCACCTGGGAACGCCATCCATGAAGGCATACCTAACTTTATAATTTTTCTACTTCCTTACTTAAATTATCTTCACTCCCAGAGCCCGTTAGGAAAGAGAGATATACCAAAGATGTGTGCTGCTATTTGTAACACAGAATAATTGTAAATATCTAAGCTATCCAAAAGGTAAATAATGTTAAGGCATTATTTATTATTAAGACAGACTGTTACAAAAAAATACTTGTTGCCTTCCTTAGGAAAATGGTCATGATACATGGCTAAGCAGAAAAAAAATCAGATTATGAAATAAGATGTTTATCTTAATATATGTGCTTAGGGAAAAAGCAAAGGAACATAAGGTGATCTTGTATGTTTTTATACATGCTTATTGTTAAGTGGTGAGGTCTTGTGTGCTATTGTTTGTGTGTATATGTATGTATTATATATGTGCATGTGTGTATGTGTGTGTGTGTGTGTGTGTATGTTTGCAGGGCATGCATCTTTCTCTAGTTTTTTTCCCTTTATGCATGTACTAATAAATATATATTTTTTAAATAATAAAAATCATAACTGATATGCACGAGGCTCTCTTGGCTATTTCCTAAGGTACATTGCTCAGTTTCCCATATTGGGTATATCTCCAGGAGTTTGTTGGGGCTCCCAGATAGCACTAGTGGTAAAGAATCAGCCTGCTAATGCAGGAGACACAAGAGATGTCCGTTCTATCCCTGGGTTGGGAAGATCCCCTGGAGTAGGAAATGGCAACCTGCTCCAATATCCTTGCATGGAAAATTCCATGGACAGGAGAGCCTGGTGAACTACAGTCCAGGGGATGGCAAAGAGTCAGACACAACTGAGTGACTAAACACACACACACACATCAGGAGTTTGTCAGGGTTTATTATTATTATTTTTTCTAGACTCCCCAGTTCAAGAAAAATGCAGCATGAGTTTTTCATTAGAGGAACTAGTCAGTTGTGGTGATTTCAGCTCTAGATCCAATGTTCAGTTGCCCAGGGCTGTATTGATGACCTGTGGAGATTGATGAGTATCTAAAGGAAGCCATTTGTGGAAAAAGATGCTGTGTGTCAGAAATCCCTTGCATTCCTATATACTAACAATGAAAAAACAGAAAGAGAAATTAAGGAAACAATGCCATTCACCATTGCAACAAAAAGAATAAAATACTTAAGAGTATATCTACCTAAAGAAACAAAAGACCTATACATAGAAAACTATAAAACACTGATGAAAGAAATCAAAGAGGACACAAACAGATGGAGAAACATACCGTGTTCATGGATTGGAAGAATCAATATTGTCAAAATGGCTATTCTACCCAAAGCAATCTATAGAATCAATGCAATCCCTATCAAGCTACCAACGGTATTTTTCACAGAACTAGAACAAATAATTTCACAATTTGTATGGAAATACAAAAAACCTCGAATAGCCAAAGTAATCTTGAGAAAGAAGAATGGAACTGGAGGAATCAACCTGCCTGACTTCAGACTCTACTACAAAACCACAGTCATCAAGACAGTATGGTACTGGCACAAAGACAGAAATATAGATCAATGGAACAGAATAGAAAGCCCAGAGATAAATCCACGAACCTATGGACACCTTATCTTTGACAAAGGAGGCAAGGATATACAATGGAAAAAAGACAACCTCTTTAACAAGTGGTGCTGGGAAAACTGGTCGACCACTTGTAAAAGAATGAAACTAGAATACTTTCTAACACCATACACAAAAATAAACTCAAAATGGGTTAAAGATCTCAATGTAAGACCAGAAACTATAAAACTCCTAGAGGAGAACATAGGCAAAACACTCTCCGACATAAATCTTAGCAAGATCCTCTATGACCCACCTCCCAGAATATTGGAAATAAAAGCAAAACTAAACAAATGGGACCTAATTAAACTTAATAGCTTCTGCACTACAAAGGAAACTATAAGTAAGGTGAAAAGACAGCCCTCAGATTGGGAGAAAATAATAGCAAATGAAGCAACAGACAAAGGATTAATCTCAAAAATATACAAGCAACTCCTGCAGCTCAATTCCAGAAAAATAAATGACCCAACCAAAAAATGGGCCAAAGAACTAAACAGACATTTCTCCAAAGAAGACATACAGATGGCTAACAAACACATGAAAAAATGCTCAACATCACTCATTAGAGAAATGCAAATCAAAACCACAATGAGGTACCATTACATGCCAGTCAGGATGGCTGCTATCCAAAAGTCTACAAGCAATAAATGCTGGAGAGGGTGTGGAGAAAAGGGAACCCTCTTACGCTGTTGGTGGGAATGCAAACTAGTACAGCCACTATGGAAAACAGTATGGAGATTTCTTAAAAAACTGGAAATAGAACTGCCATATGACCCAGCAATACCACTTCTGGGCATACACACCGAGGAAACCAGACCTGAAAGAGACACGTGCACCCCAATGTTCATCACAGCACTGTTTATAATAGCCAGGACATGGAAGCAACCTAGATGCCCATCAGCAGACGAATGGATAAGGAAGCTGTGGTACGTATACACCATGGAATATTACTCAGCCGTTAAAAAGAATTCATTTGAATCAGTTCTAATGAGATGGATGAAACTGGAGCCCATCTTCATTACAAACAGAGTGAAGTAAGCCAGAAAGATAAAGAACATTACAGCATACTAACACATATATATGGAATTTAGAAAGATGGTAACGATAAGCCTATAGGCAAAACAGAAAAAGAGACACAGATGTACAGAACAGACTTTTGGACTCTGTGGGAGAAGGTGAGGGTGGGATGTTTCGAAAGAACAGCATGTATATTATCTATGGTGAAACAGATCACTAACCCAGGTGAGATGCATGAGACAAGTGCTCGGGCCTGGTGCACTGAGAGGACCCAGAGGAATGGGATGGAGAGGGAGGTGGGAGGGGGGATCGGGATGGGGAATACGTGTAACTCTATGGCTGATTCATGTCAATGTATGACAAAACCCACTGAAATGTTGTGAAATAATTAGCCTCCAACTAATAATATTAAAAAAAAAAAAAAAAAAAAAGATGCTGTGTGTCGGCCCATCACATTGACCCAGGAAAGGAGCTTTCACCTAAGAGTACACAAAAGTTTTGCCGGCTGGTCTGCTGCAGTCCATGGGGTCGCAATGAGTCAGACACGACTGAGCGACTGAACTGAACTGACCACTATGGTATTTGTCAGTGTTTATCTTGACTGGCATCCCACAGCTTACCTGCTTGTGCAGTTAGAATCCTTTCTAGGGCAATGTGTGAAAAACCATAGGCCTGCCTACACCCCCCCAGAGCTGTAACACCAACAGGTCTCAAGAGTGTGCAGACTGGGAGATGGCTAGATTCCACCTCTCCTGGGGAGATTTTCTGAAACAAATGACTGTTAATAAGCGGCATGACTCCCTTGGTCTCAACGATAAAGATGTACCTGTTACCGGGAGCCCTCGAGAGGAGACCTTTGGCGAGGGTCTCAGCACGAAGCATTTTAATTGGTGGTAGACTGATGTGTTGGGAAAGCTTGCTTTTATCCCCCTAGTTGTTTCAGTAAGAATGTTGTGAAATAGCATACCCTTTGCCCTTCTGTCCTTTGTGTCCTGGACTTTAGAGGCTGACAACATGACTGGTTAAAGAAAAGAAAACAAAACTGTTGCTTCAGGACGCAGTGTCGGCTGACTTGGTGGATTAAATCGTTTTAAGGTCATGAGCTTTAATTCTTACTTCAGTGATTCTCAAACCTTGTTTTGCAAAGCCCAAGAGCTTTTCTCTAAGGGGTGAGCACGTTATTTCCAAGACAGTGTTATTTCTATTTCATGTTAGTAAAAAAATTATTAAAACATGCATTGTCTTTGTAATGTGATTTATACAGCCAAAGCCCTTGCGTTCTCATTTCTCTCTTCTTCGTACAAAATCCTGTGTGAGTGAATGGATAGGTAGTTTTATTTATTTTGCTCAAGAGATACGTATTGAGTACCTGTTGGTATATAGCACTGAACAAACAAGACAAACATCAGTTTTCATCGGAGTGTAACAGAGTCCAAGGGGATGTTGTTTGTTGTTTGTTATTCCGTTGCTAAGTCGTCTCCAACTCTTTGTGACCCCATGGACTGCAGCACACCAGGCTTCCCTGTCCTTCACTATCTCCCACAGTTTACTCAAACTCATGTCCATTGAGTCGGTGATGCTATCTAACCATCTCACCCTCTGTCGTCCCCTTCTCCTCCTGCCCTCAATCTTTCCCAACATCAGGGTCTTTTCCAGTGAGTTGGCTCTTCGCATCAGGTGGCCAAAGCATTGGAGCTTCAGCTTCAGCATCAGTCCTTCCAGTGAATATTCAGGGTTGATTTCCTTTAGGATTGTCTGGTTTGATCTTGCAGTCCAAGGGACTCTCAAGAGCCTTCTCCAGCACCACAATTCGAAGGCATCAATTCTTTGGTGCTCAGCTTTCTTTATGGTCCAACTCTCACACCTGATTTGCAGAAGAGGAAAAGGTGGCTCAGAGAGATGAAGTGAATTCTTGGTTCTATATCAAGTTAGCCTCAGAACTAGACTGTTTTCCAGGTCTTCTGATCTCAGCCTATCATCCGACGCAGTAGCATGTGAATGGGGCCAGCTTATTATATGGGAGTAGATCCATCATTATCCTTTCAGCAGGATTGGAAGTTTGCCTCCATTGGTCACTTAGTCTATAGGATGAACTTGGAATGACTGGTGCTTGTTCTTGAATTCCAGGGATAGACTGATGGAGAGTAGTGGAAGCCATGCCAAGACCCTGGATGTGCTTCATCTTTGGATTATTCCCTGCCACTCCCCTGACTGTGTCCCTCCTCTTTTTCTTAAAGGGACTCAGAGAAAATCCAAATTAAGAGTAAATAAAGGGAAAAGTAAGAAGGACACATGGCAGGGAGAAGAAGGGAGAAGCTGGAAGAGAGATTGAGAGTTGAGGAATAGAAGGAAAAAGCCAAGTAATCTTGCTGGACTTGGAGTCCATAAATTGTTTATGATAAAGGCCTTTGCCAGCAATATGGTGGCCTGTTTCATTTCTTTTTCCTTTTCCCAGCTATGCTGACAAGCACCATGCTTAGGGTGCTTTAATAGGGATTATACTAGGAGGATTTTCTAACATCCATGCCTGGATTACCCCTTATCTGATTTCTCAGCAGTGGCCTTCAGTGCGCTCAGAGTATTCCAGGTTCAGCTCCCAGAGCAGCCCAGTGACTATTCACATGCCCTGACCTAGGATCAGTGCAGAAAATATGAAGAGTATAGGAGGGGGGAAAAGGAAAAAATCATGTTTAGAGACTGACAGCTAACATTTTTTGTCATTCCAGTATTTTTTCCATGCATATAAATATGTATATTCTCATTTTTTATAAAAACAGTTTCATAACATAGTATTACTTTATAGATTTTATATCCTCTTTTGCACTGAGTGATATCTTGTAAATATTTTGTAGCCTTAAGTTTTTTTCTCTAAAAGATGTTTTATAGCTCCATAGACTTTCATTGAATAGATATTCAATTACCTAAGAAGCCCCTATTATTTAACATTATATAACCACTGTTATAAATAGCGTCTTTGTATATTTATCTTTACATATGGCTACTTCTGAATATTTCCAAAGGATACATTCATGTATTAGTTAGCTTTTGCTGCATAACAAATAATCCCACAGTTTAGTGGTATAAAGCCACAGCTATTTATTTAGCTCTGCCGTTCTGCAATTTGGACCAGGCAGTTCTTTTGGTCTGTGCTGGAATCAGCAGATGTATGTTAGACTGGAGCGTATGTTTGGTGGATTGCATCCCGTCAGCTGGTGGGTTGCCCTGGTTGATTGGCATCACATCTTCCAGCCCACCAGCCTTGTTTACACAGCTGTCACAGAGATGCAAGAGCAGTCCTTGATACACAAACTGTTTTCAAGGTTGTGCTTGTGACAAGTTTGCTTCTGTCCCATAGACCAAAGCATGTGACATGGCCAAGCCCTGAGCTAGTTTCAGAGGACATTACCAGTGGGCAAAGCTGCTAGATAAAAACAACAACAACAACAAAAAACCCAAACAGGACCTTTATTGCAGTCAACCCATCACAGTTCCCAAAATTGGAATTTCTGAGTCAAAGAGTATGGCCATTTAAAAAGTTTGTGTTTCCAGGTTGCTCTACAGAGAGGTTCTAAGTATTAATCATTTATACCCTCACCTGGAGTGGTAAAGAATCTGCCTGCCAATGCAGGAGATGCAGGTTCTATTCCTGGGTTGGGAGGACCCCCTGGTGGAGGAAATAGCAACCCACTCCTGTATTCTTGCCTGAAAAATTCCATGAACAGCAGAGCCTGGTGGGCTACAGCCCATGGGATTGCAAAGCATCGGAAATGACTGAACAACTGAGCACACATTTCCAAATTTTCTTGATCACTGCATATAATCATTGTTTTAATTTTCTCCTAGAAAATATGATTGTTGCTTTTGAAAAATACATACTTGTTGTAAAACACCAAAACAATGTGTGACCTTTATTGTTACTATCTTCCCAATACTTGATCCATTCTGACATTATTCCTATGTTACTGGGCTAAATTTATTTATATTTAAAATCTGGGAAGTTATATTCAGTGAAATTGTTGTGTAGTTTATTTATTTATTTTGGTTTGCTGTTAGCATATGTCCTTTCTCTTTCTTTTGACTTACAAAGAGTCTAAATTGCCAAGGATTTATAATGTTCTTTAAAAATTTGGGTGAATTTTCTGTACCTCTAAATAAGACAGCTTTGGGAGCCTAATGCCCTTTTGGGTATTGCTTATTTGACAAATTTAATAATTTATTCCATGATCATTATTGATACACATTCAAATATGTTTTCCCAGGAATAAGTATTTAATTGAATTTCTAATTTATTAGTATGGAACTATATATATTATTCTGTAGCGATCTGAACAATCTCCTTGCCACCTGTAGTTTTCTTTTCTCATTTTTACTGCGAAGTTCCTATTTTTGATTTTTGAATTTTTTCTTGATGAGCTTTGCAAAAATGTTAGTTTTATTTTCTCCCTCAAATAACCACACTTTAAATTTGTCCTGTTTTGTTTCCTGATATTTTAATTCCTATTTCCTCCTTGCTCTTCTCTCAGTTTTGTGGCTTCTTTCTAGTTTCTTGAGCTAACTGTTCTCATCAAATTTTAGTGATGTCTACTGATTTGTCAAAGTTTGGATTGTATGCTAGTCTCCCATTATGATGGTGATTTTTTTAAAACCATCTTTGTATTTTTTAAAACAAATTTTGCTGTAGAATTTTGAATTTATTTGTATATTGTAGGAGTTTCAGTCTTCATTGTGAAGTCAGACAGATCTAAGCTTAAATCCTTCCTGGATGTTCTAAGCAAATGATGGGCCAGTTTCGTATTCTCCAAAAAGCTTGGTGATAATAATGCCAATGTAACTTAGGATTTGTAAGTTAAATGATGTTATGAATAGAAAGGGCTTAACAGAATACCGGGCACGTGGAGTGCATATCACTGTTGCTTTTTATTACTGATGTACTGTTTTTTGGGGGGTGAGGCTGCACTGGGTCCTCACTGTGGCATGTGGACTCTGCTTCAGCCTGTGGGCCTCTTCAGTGGCTGTGCGTGGGCCGCTCTCTAGCTGGGCTCCAGAGTCCAGCCTCAGTAGTTGTAGCACGTGGGCTTAGTTGCCCCATGGCGCGTGGGATCTTGGTTCCCACATCAGGGATGGACCCATGTCCCCTGCCTTGGCAGGTGGATTCTGGACCACCAGGGAAGTCCCCTGATGTACTTTTTGTGAATATAAAGCACCCATCTTTGTTCTGTGTAATATTTTCATGCTTGAAATTTTCTTTGTGTGATATTAATGTTTCTACTCAT
The DNA here is from genome assembly GCF_963930625.1 of Muntiacus reevesi. Lineage (NCBI taxonomy): Eukaryota > Metazoa > Chordata > Mammalia > Artiodactyla > Cervidae > Muntiacus > Muntiacus reevesi. The sequence continues at coordinate 200,065,735 of NC_089250.1, forward strand.
GGCAGCTTTCTCGTTTCTTCATTTTCGTTTTGTGTCATTTTATTTTCCACACGTCTGTTGTGAACCATATATATTTGAATTTTGATTTTTTTCCTCCAAATTATGAATCTTTGTCCTTTAATGGAATGATTCAGCTCATTCACACTTTTGCAAGACGAGGGATTTTGAAAGCTTTTACCTCCTCCGTCTCTCAATCTACTCTCTTTCTTTTGACGATTTAACACTGGAATTTTGTGAAAAAAATTGGGATGTATTTTATTTCATTCCAATGAAATAAACGAATGAGAAGAAGAAGAGGGCCTCAGAGGATGAGATTGGCATTACTGATGCAACGGGCATGAACTTGGGCAAACATCGGGCGATGGTGAAGGACAGGGAGGCCTGGTGTCTGCGTCCATGGGGTCGCAAAGAATTGGATATGATTGGGCAACTGAGCAACAGCAATTTTATTTCACATGAATTGTTATTAATATTTGCATTATTTCATATGATTCAAGAGGATTTTTTGAGATGCGACTCCTAAAATTTTCTTGTTTCATTATTCACCATTTATTTCGGGGGGCCCATTTCCCTCCTAATGAGTTTGATTGATTCATTAATTGAGTCAACACATATTGAGTGCATACTATCTGCAGATACCACACTAGGTGCTGTAGAAAAAAAGTGTGTGATGTAGAACTGTGTCTTAATCAGACCTCCTTAGAGGATGAGAGAGACAAAAGAGAAATAAACAGAAAAATACACTGAAAGTAAAAAACAACTCTAAAGGAAACAGATAAGGGCCTTGAGGAGAGAATAGTGAGCATGTGGGGGTGGGGATCTGTGTAGGAAGCTTAATCAGGGGGCTTCTTGTGTAGGGGACATTTATGCTGGCACCTTAAGGAAGAGGTAGAATTAGTTCTGTGAATGAAGAGAGGAAGAAGGGCCTTCCAGGTAGAAGGACCTGCATGTGCGAAGGCCCTGAGAGATGAAATAGCCTTATTCTAATGTAGCTTCTGTTAGTTCTTTTTTACATTCATCAGTTATCTTTTGAATGAAAGGCATACACAGAAGCACAGCTAATTTCTTGTGGGTTACCAAATGTAGAATTGGAGAGGGCATTTGGAAGCTAAATGGAATGGTCTCCATCCATATATCCATCCATCCATCCACCCATCCATCCATCATCCATCTGCCCATCTATCCAATAACCATTTATTGAGTGCCTCCCTTGTGCCAGGCTCTGTGCAAGGTGTTGACTGTATAGATAAGCACCCCTTAGAGTGCAGAACCTAGTTGTATAAACAGGCTAGAGGGCCCGTGAGGATAAAGCTTGGTGGTTCTGTAGGAGTGGGATGGACCGGGGTGGGGGAGGCATGTGCAGGCTCTGCAGAGCCCTGAGCAGGAGGGGGGTGTCGGGAAAGAGCTGAGAGCAACTCCTGCCAGATGGCTTCATTCTTCCCCCTGAAGGAAGTGGGGACTTCGTGCTGTGATATGATACACAAGAACAGCGTTTCCTGTGGGTTTGCAAGGGCATTTTGAATCTAAAGACTACAGCTTGTTGATGTGTGAAAGAATTTTTTTTTTTTTTTTTGCTTTTTTAGACTTTGTGAGGACATAATCAGACTGATTTTTATAAGCCTGGAAAAAGGTACTTGGGGTGAATTTGAATGCACCCATTGTATTGGGTGGAGCCCTAGTCAAATGCAGGTATTACCTGTTGAGGGTTCTCCTAGGCATCTAATGCTGGTACATCCGGCTGTCACCTGGAAGCCCTTGTCCTCCAGTTCTGGAAACCGACTGATTTTTCTGCAACCAAACAGATCCTAATATTGGATCCTATCTTATTTGACCCTCACCTTCATGAACCTTATTGTCTTCAACTCTCAGATGAGGAGGGGGTGGATTATTTCATCTCTTGAGACCCTGCTTATCCTTATTTATTTTTATTGTTGTTTGGCTGTACTGTCTAGTTTATGAGAGTTTAGTTCCCTGACTGGGGATTAAACCCAGGCCCTCAGCAGTGAAAGTGCAGAGTCTTAACCACTGGGCCACTAGGAAGTTCCCAACCCTTATCTTTAAAGTTCAGTCATTTGTTTATTCACTCACTCTTCCTCCTTGCCTTCCTTCCTCCCTTCCTCCCTCTCTCCCTTTCTTCCATTCGTTTGTATGTCCATCTAGTACTTAGTCAAGGTCCTGCTGGGTGCCAGCTACTGGTGCTAGGTGCTCACCAGTGGTGAGCAAATTAGAACCAGTCCCTACCTCATGAAGCTTACCATTTACTAAGGATGACAGACAAGGAAATAATTATACAGATAATATGATTACTGTTATGGTAAGTGCTATAAATAAGAAGACTAGAATGGGTGGGCGTGTGTATCAAGGTGATGTGTCTTACTTGGGGGATCAGAGGAGTCTGTCTTCATAAAGGGAAGTTTAAACAAACGGTCGGTGAAGATTGACAGAAAAGCATCCCAGGCAGAGGGCATGGTCTTTGCAAAGGCCCTGAGACAGGAAGGAATGTGGCAACATTAATCGGATAATAATACAAGTACTTTATGGGAACCTACTGTCTGCCAGGCACTATGCAATCCTTCACTAGATCAAGCCATTTCTCCTCCTTGTGCCTTAATATGTGCCATCTACAAAGTGGGACTGATTTTGATGGTACTTACTTCGCTGGGTTGTTTTAAGGATCTAATGAGGTAATGCCTGTGAAGTCCTTAACACTATGACTGGACCATAGTAACTGTCCCCCAAAGACAAGAGCTGTTACTGTAACTGAGAGTGGAGTGCGGCCGCTCACTGCTCGAAAGCCAGGAAAGAGATCAGGTTGGTGGGAAGGAGAGTTTGCTTAATTTTGGATGCCAGCAACTGGGTGCATGGGTTGGGGGGGAGGTGGACCCCTGTCCAAAGTTGGATTCCCCACCCTACTGACAATCAGTAGGCAAGAGCTTTTGTAGACTGAGGGAGGGGCTCCATGCAGAAACATCACAGTCAGCGCTGACAGTCATCTTGGAGTTGCTCATCAGTGGTCTGACTCCTGTCATCTTTTTAAGAAAAAAATTATGTTTTCGGCTGCATCGGGTCTTAGGTCACGGCACGCAGACTTAGTTGTGGCATGATCAGGGATCCCTGATCAGGGATCGAACTCAGACTCCCGCATTGGGAGCTTGAAGTCTTAGCCCCTGGACCACCAGGGAAGTCCCTGACCATCGTCATCTTGATTATTTTCAGTACAGTTAATCTTCAGTTCCATGGTTGGTTTGTTCCCCTTTCCTCAAGGCCACTGCTTGGAATGGTGGCATCTTATGTCCTGGCTCTGATCCGGTCATCGTGTAGTTAACTTCTCCCACCTGGTGGGGTTTAGTGTCCATGAGACAGCCCACAGAGCAGGGCTCAGAACATATAGCCCTTGAGAAGGAACTAAAAGTCCCCGAGTATGCATAATGACTACATTTTTATTATTTGGTCTCTTTTGACTGTATTCCTTTGTTTCTACATTTTCTCACTTCTCTGATTAAACATATTCTTTGGCTAAAGTTTTTCCACAAAGGCCTGCAGAGGACACGGGGGGACAAGACCCACAGGGTCATGCTCCATTTCATTACTGTTCTTCGATGGATAGTGTTGGGTGAGAGGTCGTTCTCCCTGGGGCTCAGGACCTGTCGTCCATCCTGTGGGTGATCTCTTTGTTGCGGGTCACTCTTGGTGTTTCTGCAGAAGTGGAAGTCTGCCACTCAGCACAGCCGCGCGTGTGAAACAATTGCTTCTCCATCTGCTTCTGAGGAAGGAGGGGGTGTCAGGCAGCGTGGACCTCAGGGGTGGCTGTTGGCATTTGTCACGTTGGTTGGCACTGTGGAGGTCAGGGGTAGTAATTATCAAAGAACAGACTGCTTAGGGCAAAGAGGACATTCCATTCCTTATCTGTTGGTGAGATCAATACATACAGTTCCCTTTTCTTTCTCTGCGGAAAGACATTTCCCCTAAATCTCTCTGCTGAGAACCAGGGCCATTTCCCTGGTTACAAATATCAAATATAAACTCACTGATATAAACAGAATGATAGATGTACCCTTCTCAGCATTCAGATAGCCGCAGTGCCAAACTGCATGTGTGTGTACGTGTAAAAACTTGAACAAACCCTTGTGAATGTTCTTTCATTCATTTGTAATTTTCTTTTTTTAAATGGGAGCATAATTGCTTTACAATATTGTGTTGGTTTCTGCCATTTGTGGTTATTTATCCATAAGAACTGTCTGCACGTTATTAGGTGTGGAGAGAGAAAGAAGTAAAGAAGGCACTCCATCATCTGACTCAGGTGATTTGTCCCCAAGGCCTGTCTGGAGACATTAGGTTTGTCCTTACTGGAGAGATTCCTTACTTGAATCTAGTAAAGTTGAGGCCAGGTTATACTGCTCAACACGTTACAATGCACAGGACAGTTTCACAGCAAAGAATTTTGTAGATTCCAAAATGGCAATGTGCCAGGGTTGAGAAATACTGATCTCACTCTATGAAGAACCAATTTTGTAAAACCAACAGAGAGGGGCTAGCATCAGTTATCACCATTTCTAAGGAATTTCGTGTGTGTGTGTGTGTGTGTGTGTGTGTGTGTGTGTGTATGCATGAATTGATCTTTTCTAAAAAAATATATCTATTTTTTAATTGAAAGATAATTGCTGCATGTGTTGATCTTAATTGATATAATTCCTTTATTTTCTTTTCCTGGGTGTTTACTTATCTACCAGCCATTAAAATAGTTCATTTTGAGTATATGATGCAAAGTTTGAAATCCTACAGGTATGACAGAGGTATTCAGTAGCAACAAATCTCCCTTCCAGCCCTGTCCCCAGGTCCTTAAGTTCCTTCTCCAGAGGATAGCACTGTTGCTAGTTTTGCAAGTATTAATAAAGAGACTTCTTTGTCCATCTGATGGGAAGAGCTGACTCACTGGAAAAGACCCTGATGCTGGGAAAGATTGAGGCAGGAAGAGAAGAGGGCAACAGAGGATGAGATGGTTGGATGGCATCACCAACTCAGTGGACATGAGTTTGAGCAAGCTCTGGGAAATAGTGAAGGACAGGGAAGCCTGGTGTGCTGCAGTCCATGGGGTCCCAAGGAGTCAGACACAACTTAGCGATTAAACAACAACAGGAAAGAGAAGTTGCACACGTGGATCTTTTTTATACCATCAGCAGCGCCTTATGCACGTTGTTTTTTGTTTGCTGCCTTTTTGTACTTGACAGTGTATCTTAGAGCTCTGTCTTTAGGCACACATAGAGCCGCAGGATTCGTTTTAATAGCTGCACCGAGTTACCTTCTACGGATGTTCCATGTCTTCTGCTGATGGACACTGGGTTCTTTCTAGTGTTTTGCTCTAACAAACAGGCTGCAGTGAATATCCTGGTACCTAGCTGTGGACACACATGTGTGAACACATCTTTGATCCAAAGTCCTGCAAATGGAATTTCTGGGCAAAAAGGCACACACATTTTAAACTTGGCCGGAGAGTTCTAACAGCAATAGGATCTGACTCTGTGTGCCATGTGTCATTCTTCCTGGGCCCCACTTCTAGTCCCTTTTCCTGTGGGGTGTCTGAGCTAAAAGCAGCACCTCTACCTCTCCCCCATTTGGAACTGATTACTTAGAAGATGAACATTTTTCCCCATCAAAATGCAGTGCCCAAGGATGCTTTGGAAATAGGAATTATGTCTGTCATTGTGATTTTTTGGATATAATTTTTCCAAATTGCTCATAGTGTTTAAGCGCAGCAAGAGCCCCTCTCTGAAGCCAGTCCTTCCTGGTCAGTCCCACCCCCCACTTCCCCAGTGGGCTTTCTAAGGGTAAGTAGAAGGCATGGGTTCTTTTGCTTTAAAAAAAAAAATAGCGTTAACTCCACGGGGGCGCCTGCTGCTTGATTGGGAGCGTCGGCATTTAGAGCTTGCTGGCTGCAATCTCGATATGCAGACTGGAAGTTGTGGGGTGTTTTTATCTGCAGGAAACAGCTCGCAGCGGAAGGGGAGAGAGAGAAGGATAGCTGAGGGAATTAGAAGAGGAGGAAGCCGTGGGAGAGAGATGTCTTATTTTAAAGACATCTCTGCCCATCTCTTTGGCATGTGAAACATGAGTGAAGTGAGAAGTTTGGTTGCTTCTGCCGGACCTTCCCAGGAACCAGCCTGGTTGGGTTTCCCAGGCTTCTGACTGTTGTCTGAGCTTGCTTGGGTAACCCCCGCCGCCCCCGACCCCAGAGTCTCTCTTGTAAGAATGGGCTGGTAGCAGCATCTGCTCTGAAGTCCCAAACATTCAAGGGACCAAAAAGAAACTCTGCAGTAGCCGTTTCCCAGCATTGGAGGCTACAGAACTCTGGTCTGCACATACATTCTCCAAGCTCCCGTCCCTGATGCAAAATGATAACCTGGGCTGTGTGTGTGTCTTGCTCATTGTATTTCTCAGCTCCTGGAGGGGGTGCCTGGTACACAGTAGGTGCTCAATAAGTATTCATTGAAAAAGGAGAAACTTGATGGCACATAGAGGTCTGAGACTGTTGGGATTTTTACCCCTGGGGAGAGACTTGATTTTAACTCACAGCCAGTTGATAATCGGCTTTACAGAGCAGAGGATGGACTGGTGTGGAGTGGGCGGGGGTGTGGGTGGCTCTTATTTGTATGGACAGTATTCTGTCCTTTCTGAAACTTGGATTTCTTCACTGATGAGGGAAAAGATGTGAGGAGGCAGTGAGAAAATTGTTGCCTCTGCCTTAAAAAAAAAACAAACAAGCAACTTTTTATTTTGAAATACTTCTAGATTCTCAGGTAAGTTGCCAAGTCAATACAGAAGAGTGCCTGTATGCCCCCCACCCAGTGTCCCCTGATGCTGGTCTTGCATGACTGTGGCACGTTTGCCTCTGCTGTTTTGTAGTTAATCAGAAATCCTTTGAGAATTCACCAGTGCCTTCGATTTGGATATTAGTAATAATAACAACAACGAAGTGTTGATAATAGTTGTGGCATTAGTGGAGGTTAGCAATTAAAACAGTGCTTACTCAGCACCAAGCCCTGTACTAAGCCTTTCTCCCTGTAGGAACTCATTGTCCTGTGAGGTATAGGCACTTTTATAAAGATGCACATTTTACAGATGGGCAGACTGAGGCAGAGGCGTTGGGCAGACCGATCATGCAGCTTACTTCTGCTGCTGCTGCTGCTAAGTCGCTTCAGTCGTGTCCGACTCTGTGCGACCCCATAGACGGCAGCCCACCAGGCTCCCCCGTCCCTGGGATTCTCCAGGCAAGAACACTGGAGTGGGTTGCCGTTTCCTTCTCCAATGCATGAAAGTGAAAAGTGAAAGTGAAGTCGCTCAGTCGTGTCCGACTCTTAGCGACCCCATAGACTGCAGCCCGCCAGGCTCCTCCGTCCATGGGATTTTCCAGGCAGGAGTAGTGGAGTGGGGTGCCATTGCCTTCTCCATGACTCGCTTCTGGCTAGGATGAAAACCGAAGTTGTCTGGCTCCAGACTCTCATTCTCCACCATTATTTTCTGCAAAATGATGATAATAGCTGTCATCTTTTGATGTGGATATGCTCAGGAGCTGGACTCAAAGTTTGACATGTATTTTTTTAAATTGGAGTATAATTGCTTGACAGTGCTGTGTTAAACAAAAGTGAAGCAGCTCTATGTGTTGATATATCCCCTCCCTCTTGGACCTGCCTCCCACTCCCCCCACCCCCATCCCACCTATCTGAGCTCCCTGCGTTTTGCAGCAGCTTCCCACTAGCTCTCTATTTTACACATGGTCGTGTGTATGTCATTCCTAATCTCCCAATTCACCCGACCCTCTCTTTCCTCTTCCTATGTTTACATGTCTTTATGTCTGTGTCTCTATTTCTGCCCTGAAAATAGGTTCAACTGTACCATTTCGCTAGTGGTAAAGAAACCGCCTGCCAATGCAGGAGACATAAGAGACGCAGGTTCAGTCCCTGGGTCAGGGAGATCTCCTGAGGAGGGCATGGCAACTGACTGCAGTATTCTTGCCTGAAGAATCCCATGGACAGAGGAGCCTGGCAGGCTACAGTCCATAGCATCACAAAGAGTTGGAGATGACTGAAGTAACTTAGCACCTACCATTTTTCTAGAGTCCACATATATGCTTTAATATATGGTATTCATTTTTCTCGTCCTCTTACTCAGAGGGCCATGGGGAAGAGCACTGCTTTGTTTTCCTGCTTAGGAGAAAGATACACATCCCTGCTGGTGCTGGTACTTCCACTTCATTCCTCTTCCATCAGTGGCAAAGATACTCAAAGCTTAGTCAGAACGCGAACAGGCAGAGTACCTTAATTCTGAGAGTTGAAAAACACACTTGAATTAATCAGCAGGCACATGCCTCAAGGACCGTGAGAGGCTAAGATGTTTCTGCCTTAGATCTTGTTGGTAGCTGGCAGGGGAAATCAGCATAAAAGCAAAGTGCGGTCCATGGGTTTTGGATTGAGAGGAGGAGATGCTGTGGGGGGTCCAGGTGGCAGGGGAAGGGTTCCTGGGGTTGGGGATGGCTTGAACTCGTTTTCCACCCAGGGTCTTTGCAGCCCTTTGTGGGTCTTTGCAAACCCATGGGTCCCTCTGCCTGGAATACTTTTCAAATACTGGGCCCTTTTCTGTACAGTCTCATCTTTCAACCTCTCCCCACCACCCCCCGCCACCACCCAGCTCAGATGTCCTCTCCTCAGACAGGTCTTCGCTGACAGAATCTCCAGAATTCCTCCTGGGCTTCCCTGGTGGTCCAGTGGTTAAGAATCTGCCCGCTGATGCAGGGTACACGGGTTCGATCCCTGCTCCGGGAAGATCCCGCAAGCCACAGAACAACTAACCCCATGTGCTGCAAGTACTGAGCCTGTGCTCTGGGATTACTGAAGCCTGCATGCCTAGAGCCTGTGATCCCCAACAAGAGAGGGAGAAGCCAGTGCACTGCAACAAAGAATAGTTTCTGCTCACCCCAACTAGAGAAAGCCAACAGGCAGCAACAAGGACTCACCACAGCCAAAAAATAAAATAAATAAAATTAAAAAAAAAATCCCTCCCACATAGTCACTGGACCGTAAGCTTCACAGTATGAAGGATCTGCTTGTTGTTTTCCCAGCTGTGTCTTCCACTGCTCAGAGCAAGGCTGGGTGCATGCTAGGGCTTTCCTGTTAGCTCAGATGGTAAAGAATCTGCCTACAGTGCAGGAGAGCTGGGTACGATCCCTGAGTCGGGGAGAGCCCCTGGAGAAGGGAATGGCATCCCACTGCAGTATTCTTGCCTGGAGAATCCTGTGGATGGAGGAGCCTGACGGGCTACAGTCCACGGGGTTGCAAAGAGTCGGACACGACTGAGTAGCTTTCACTACTACTAGATGCATATTAGGCCCTTGTTATGTCTTTGTTGACTAAATGAATGATGGTTTATTTCCAGTCCTTATTTGTCCTAGAACTCAGCCCTTCAGCCACTAGCTTGTCTGTTTCCCGTGGAGGGTCAGATCCCCTCCCAAACTGAAAGCCTGCAGGAGTTTGTCAGTATCATTTGCCACCCAGTGCCTATGACAGACCTGGCCTGTGGTGAAGGGTGTGGGCTCTGGGCTCAGATTTTCTGGGTTCAGATCTTCTGCTTATAAGCTGTGTGATCCTCATCAGTTACTGAGTCCCTCTGTGCCTCAGTTTCCACATGCGTGCAAAAGGATTCTACTAGCATCTGTCTCTTGGGGTTGCTGAGTTAATTAAATGAGTTAATACTGGTTAAAATACTTAGAAGAGTGCCTGGCCTATAGTGAGTGTTTCATAACTATCAGTTTTTGTTGTTAGAACTTAAAATGTGTTTGGGATGTGAAGGTTGGGGAATCTTTACGTAAAAGGCCCTTTCCTCTTTGATAAAATCTCCCCTAAGAATGAGGTGAGGAGAGATGGAGATGATCTGAGAGGCCCCAGAGATCCTTAAAGCCAGGCTGTTAAAGAAATGTGACATCTCATATGTCTCCCTGTTCTCTTGGAAAAAGCTAGTTTCTAGCTCGCCTGGTGTTTCTTTTCCCACTGTTTTCTACATTTGTTTCTTTGCATTGGGCCTGTTTTTTTTTTTTTTTTTTTTTAAATAGCACAGTTCGGAATCCTGCTTGCTAGCTTGCTGCCTGGGACAGAGCAGAGCACTTCCATTTAGAGAAGCAGCCAGCCCTGGAATGTGGCTTCGGGCCTGCCAGGCTGACTCCAGGGTCCAGGCTGCCCAAGAATGCACTTTGCAGCTTATACACAGTTGGGTCTCCTGTCCATGGAACTTCTCCTCTCTTATTCTTCATTCGTGTCAGTTTTAAAAATAAATTAATACACATGCCTGCTTATCATTCCAAACAGTGCAATTCATTTCCACATGTATTAGCATGAAGAAAATCTCCTTTCTATCCTGGCTGCCTCATTCCCCTCCCCTCACTTCCAGAGTAGGATTGCCCAGTTGGCATGATGCCCAGTGAAATCCGAAGTTTGGATAAACAAAGAATAACTTTGTATAAGTCTGTCTCTAATATTGTATAGGGCAAACATTAAAAAAATATTTAATTTTAAAACTTTGTATTTTGTACTGGGGTATAATCCGCCTGGGCTTCCCTGGTAGCTCAGCTGGTTAAGAACTTGCCTGCAGTGCAGGAGACCCTGGTTTGATTCCTGGGTCGGGAAGTTCCCCTGGAGAAGGGATGATAGGCTACCCACTCCAGCATTCTTGGGCTTTCAGGGTGGCTCAGATGGTAAAGAATCTGCCTGCAGTGTGGGAGACCTGGGTTCAATCCCTGGGTTGGGAAGATCCCGTGGAGGAGGGCATGGACACCTACTCCAGTATTCTTGCTTGGAGAATCCCCATGGACAGAGGAGCCTGGTGGGCTACAGTCCTTGGAGTTGCAAAGAGTCGGACACAACTGAGCGACTAAGCACAGCATAAATCAGCCTGCAATACAGGAGACCCGGGTTCAATCCCTGGGTCTCAAAGATCCCCTAGAGAAAGGAATGGCAACCCACTCTGGTATTCTTGCCTGGAGAATTGCATGGACAGAGGAGCCTGGCAGGCTACAGTCCATGGGGCTGTAAAGAGTTGGACATGATTGAGCGACTAACATTTTCACTTTCACTTCACATAACCGATCAACAAACAATGTTGTGGTAGTTTCAGGTCAACAGCGAAGGACTCAGCCATCCATATACATGTATCCATTCTTCACCCCCCCAAACTCCCTCTCATCCAGATTGTCACATAACATTGAGCAGAGTTCCATGTGTTATACAGTAGGTCCTTGTTGGTTACCCGTTTTAAATATAGCAGTGCATACAAGTAGGACAAACTTTTTATTTGCCAAGTTTGACAACCCAGAGCCTCCCCTGTTATCAGTTTCCTGTGTTTCTTTCTAGTAATTTTCCAAGCTTGTGCAACCCACACAGACTTTGATGGACTCATTGCTGGGGGAATCCCCAGCATCTGGAGCAGAACCTGGAAAGTTGTAGCTGCTGTATCAATGTTGGTTGAATGAATGACTGAACGTACACACCCATTTTTCTTTACACGGTTGAAAATATAAAAACATTTCATATTGTTTTTCTTCATGGGACTGCAATCTCATGGGATTGATAGTTACCTAAGTTATTTTTAAGAGTTTTTTCATACTGTTCTCTCTGATGAATACTATGGTCCCTTGATGGGGCTTCCCAGGTGGTAATAATGGTAAAGAACCCACCTGCCAGTGCAGAAGATGTAAGAGACTTGGATTCCATCCCTGAATCAGGAAGACCCCGTGGAGGAGGACATGGCAGTCCCACTCCAGTATTCATGCCTGGAGAATCCCATGGACAGAGGAACCTGGTGGGCTACAGTCCACGGGGTTGCAAAGAGTCAGACACGACTGAATGACTGAGCACACACCCATGCACGGTCCCTTGACGTGAGACATTGGCAGGGTTGACAGTCTCCTGCTATTATAAACAATGCGGTAATGAATATTCCTCACTGTATTTACCCATTGGTTTTGGGTTGGGTGCTATGCAAGGATAGATATAGCATTGATTAGGCAGAGTATGTGCTTTGAAAGGTGTATGGAGGGACTTCTTTGGTCGTCCAGTGGCTAAGACCCCGTGCTCCCAATGCAGGGGACTTGGGTTCCACTCCCTGATCGAGGAACTGGATCCCACATGCCCCAACTGGGAGTCTGCATGCCACAGCTGAAAGATCCTGCATGCCTGCAACTAGTGGATCCCACATGCGTCAGCGAGGCTCGAGGATCTCGTGTGCTCACGCTAGGACCAGGCACAACCAAATAATAAGTAAATACAATAAATGCAAGATGTGGATGGATGCTGCTGAATTTCTTTCCATAGCAGGTCTGTTTGCACTTGCATCAGACAGCTCCTCCCTAGATCCTTATTGGCACAAAATAGTATCAGAGTTTTCCATTTTGCCAACCTGATCAGTGGAAAACTGGCATCTCACTGTCTCCTTCATTTGCCTTTGTTTGTTTATGAGAACCTTTTTTGTGTTTGAAAACTCTCTGTACTTCTCTTTCTGTGAACTGCCTCTTGTCTTTTGCCTGTTTTCTTCCCCCTACTTTCTTATTAATTTTTAACAGGTTTTTATTTATTGAAGAACACATCTGTTAACCTGACGTACATTTCATGTATAATATAATAGTGTAGTATAGAATATAAAATCTTTTCTAACTTTGAAAAAAATTGGTTTATTATGAAGTTTTTTTTACTCTGAAGATTTTTAAACATTCTCAAGTAGTCAAATTTATGTATCTTTTCCTTCATATATTCTACATTTTGTGTCTTGCTTGGAAAGGCCTCCCCCTCAATGAGATTATAGAGCAATTCTCCCACATTTTCTTTTACTACTTTAACTTTTTTTTCATTTAAATCTTTAATCCATCTGGAATTTATTTTGGTTTTAGGAGGGAGGTGAGGATCTAGCTTTATTCTCTACCAGATGGCCAGCCAGTTGTCCCAATACCATTTATTGAATAATCCATCGCTTCCCACAGAATTGAAATGCCGCCTTTATCATATATTAAATTGTGGAGGAGGGATTTTGTACTCATTTTCTGAGAGCCTCTGAAGTCAGCAAGGATTTTAGAAGGTTTCAGCTGAGTAGAGGCAGAGGCCCTGATGACCTCAAGGAGGACGTGGAACCAAGGCCTGCAGTGGTTCAGACAAGCTCTGTGCGCTGGGGCAGGGGCTGCTTAGGGGACAAGAGGGGAAAGTGAGTTCCCAATGGTGGGAGGGGTTTACCTAGGGCCGGATTTCTCAGCCTTGACACTATTGACATTTGGGGCTGAATAAATCTTTATTCGGGCCTGTCTTGTGTATTATAGAATATTTAGCAGCATCCCTGGCCTCTACCTACTAGTATTAACCTTTTCCCCAACTTATGACAGTCAAAAATGTCTCCAGATGTAACCAAAATGTCTTCAGGGGTCTCGGATCATCTCCAGTTGAGAACCACTGCTTAATGAGACCTGGGTTGAGCAGACTGTTGATTAGGTAAAAGTCAAGCCTTTTCCTGTTCTGATATCCCGCCATCCACAATCTCAAGGGTGCCAGACAGCTAGGAGCCAGGATGGGAGCTGCCTTTCTGTTTCACAGACCAGTGATCTCAGTTCCCACCTGCCCCCCACCCCCACCCCCGCGGTCTTGCAGAGAATCTCCCGGGACCCTCTTGGGCCAACCCGAGCCTTTCTATTGCCAAGTGTACCCCCAGTCTAAGGGCCACACCTGGCCGGGCATCCAGGAGCAGTGACTCGGAAACCTGAGATGGCAGAAGTTTTGCGACTTGAGGGTGTGTCAGTTTAGTTTGTTTTAGGAGTAAAAGAGCCATGTGTTTGGGAGATTGGGGTGGTAGGTGGGGAGAGAAATCCCATATTAAATAGGCAGGTGTGGGCGTGAGAGGAAAGAGGAAAGAGAGGTGGGTGAAGTCCCTGGATTCTGGGAGAAGGACGATACCAGAGGGGAGCAGTGACTGCTGAGATTAGCGGGTTAGAATGGGACCTGACCTGCTCCTGACACCTGCTGGGTAGGAGCAGTTGTTACTGGGGCAGGGGGAGAGTGGAGGTGGGTAGGGCCTCCCAGGTGGCTCAGTGGTAAAGAACCTGCCTGCAGTGCAGGAGACGTGGGTTTGATCCCTGGGTGGGGAAGATCCCCTGGAGAAGGAAATGGCAACCCAATCCAGTATTCTTGCCTGGAGAACCCCTATAAACAGAGGAGCCTGTTGGGCTGCAGTCCATGGGGTCACAAAGAGTCAGACAAGACCGAGCCACTGAGCTCACATGCATGGCCATGCAGGTGGGTAAGAGTGACCTGAAGGTCCCATGGAGTGTGATGGATCAAGCAGAGTGTGGAGACAGCAGTTCTGGCAGATGAACAGGTTTTGCAGAGGCACCTGTGTGGAGCGTGTTGCACCAACATGCATCCTCCCAGGTGTGAGTCCAACATGGGATGCAGCTTCTGATGAGAGAGAGAGCGAGCCAGGCTCAGGATGCCTTGCTAAGGGGTCACATTTCCTTTTATTTCAAAGCACCCCTCAGCTACTCAATATGGGAAAACTATAGGAGGAAGGTGTGCAACAAGGAGACAGTGGAGAACAGCCCACTGTCACCTTCCCCTGCCCCCGGGGACCACCCCCTTTCCTCCCACATGTCATTAGAGTGCTCCCCTCACATCACTAGAATATATATCCTCTGAAGGCAGAGCTTTGTTTGGTTTTGTGCACAGTACCTAGAACAGTGCTTGGCATTTTAAAATTTTTATTTTGCCACACTGCAGAGCATGGGGGATCTTAGTTCCCCAACCAGAGATCGAACTCTTGCCTTCTGCAGTGAAAGCACAGAGTTCCAACCACTGGACCTCCAGGGAAGTCCGCAGCTGACTCTTAATACCCATTTGATGGATGAACAGATGCAGACTGCAAACCTGATGCCGCTTATCCTTTTCACTTCGTGGTTCACAATCCATGTTCCATGGCAGTAGATACCTTTCCGTGACACAGGTTTTTCATGGTGCAGACTCTTCTGCCATGCCCAGGGTCATATTGTGCTGGGCCAAGTCCTCCTGCTCTTTGAGTTTTTTCCCCACGTTTCTCCATTACAAATGCCTCAGTCCGTTCAGGCTGCTGTAACAGAAAACCACAGACTGGGTGGTTTAACAGTTTGTTTCTTACAGTTTTGGAGGCTGGAAGGCCAAGACCCAGGTGTCGGCGTGGTGAGGAGTTTCTTGTTGAGTCTCGGAGCTGTCTTTTCATTGTTTCCTCATCTGATGAGAGCAGAGAGAGGAGTCACGCTCTCTAGGGTCTCTTCTTCTAAGTGTACTAATTCCATTCATGGGATCATGTCAAAACAGAATGAACTAACATTATTTTGCTTTCTTTGTGTGTTTGTGATTGGCTTCTGGTCATGTTAAGAGATGCTAGTTTTTTTCATTCCCTTTAAGAAATTATTATTATTAAAATTATTAAATTTTATAAAAAATTTTGAATCCTCACATAACACAAAATTCACCATTTCACCATGTAAACTGTAAAATTCAGTGGTTTTTGTATTTACAATATTGTGCAGTTATTACCACTATCTAAATTTCAGAACATTTTCATCACTCCCATAGGAAACCCAAATCCATTAGCGATCACTCCCCATTTCTTCCTCCTTATTTCTCCCTCCCCTAGCCACTAGCAACCACTAATCTGCTTTTAGTCTCTAGATTTTTATCTGTTTGGGACATTTCATATCAGTGGAATCATGCAATAGGTGGTCCTTTGTGGCTGACTTCTTTCACTTAGTTTAATGTTTTCAAGATTCATGCATGTATCAGTATTCCTTTTTATGGCTGAAAAATTTTCCATCAAGATTTATCATGTCTTGTTTATGTATTCATCAGCTGATGGGCATTTGGCTTGTTTCCACCTTTTGGCTATGATAACTAATACTACTATGAACATTCACATACAACTTTTACGTGAATATGTTTTCAACTGTCTTGTGTATTTACCCAAGAGTGGAATTGCTGGGCTATATGATTTATGTCCTATGCTTACCTTTTCCAGACCATTTCCACTTTAAAAACACTTTATGTACATTGACGGATGAGTGGATAAGAAAGTTGTGGTACATATACACAATGGAATATTACTCAGTTATAAAAAGGAACATGTTTGAGACAGTTCTAGCGAGGTGGATTACCTGGAGCCTGTTGTACAGAGTGAAGTAAGTCAGAAAGAGAAAGACAAATACTGTTTATTAACACATATATATGGAATTTAAAAAGTAAGTTAATTTAAAGAAAAACATGAATTGCATTGTTAAGTGGCATGTTAATATGACAGATACCCAGAGAGTGGGGTGCAGTCCATTACCTGGACGTGACCCCCTCCTCGCACTGTTTCCCACCTGTCTCTCCACCTTTATGTCCTTCCACTCCTTGGAGCATCAGTGAAGCCAAACTGGTTTTCTCATTGTCCCTAAGAAGCACTCTTGCCTCAACGATGCCGCTTCTTGCCCTGACCTGTGGTGCGATCCACCTCTTGCTTATCCTCCAGAGAACTAGACTTCTCAAAATGTACCTTTTGCATAAATGCACCTTTTGCCTAAATCTAGTTTAACCCTCAACTGCGTGTTCTCTCCCTCTTGTTTCTCACTAATGGTTTTATTCATGAACCTTCTCCCTCCACTGTAAGCTCTTGACAGCTGCATCTATATTAGAGTAGTTCATTGTTCCCCTTGCTTGGTGGGTGCTTAATACTTGGTGACTTGCCCTTCCTTGGAGTCTCCCCTCAGCCTGGAACCAGCCTCAGGGTTGGCTCTTACCCTGTTTGTGTTACTTTGGGTTTGTGGTTTACCCTTCGATTAACTTATTTCCAGCTGTTTGGGTGTATCAGTCAGAGGTCTTCACATCCCAGGAGAGAGAAGGGTTAGTTAATCTTCTTTAGATGCAAGAAACAGAAACCAGCTTGAGTCGGCTACAACTGGAAGGGTAATTTAGCAGGGACAGGGACTTACTTCCCTGGTGGTCCAGTGATTAAGAATTCACCTTCCAATACAGGGGACAAGGGTTTGACCCCCAGTTGGGGAACTAATTTCCCACATGCCGAGGTGGGGCAACTAAACATGTGCCCTGCAACTACTGAGCCCACCGCCTCAACCAAAGAGAAGCCCGTGTGCCGTAAGGAAAACCCTGTGTACCGCAGCTAAGACCCAATGCAGCCAACAAATACGTAAATAGAAACAAATATTAAGAATACAGGGACATTACTTGGGTGCAAGAGGAAGGTCAGCCTGGTGAATGGAAGGAGCATTGGGAATTGAAAGACTTTGAGGGGCCTCCATCACTCATCTCTGCTTCTCCTCATCTGTATTCACCATGCTCACCTCCGGCTTTCCTTGTCTCTACATCTTAGATGGAGGATGACACCCCCTGGCATCTCAGCCTCCATTCTAAAGTCCTTGAAAGAATCTGATTGGCTCAGCTTAGACCTGGTGGCTGGGGAACTGGGGTAGTGGTATCTTATAGCAGCAGTACTGTGGAGTACTCAGTGTGGGGTCCCTGGAGCTGAGCCCTCAGTAGCATTCATTATTGGGTGAAGGAGCACTCTGGAACTGTAAACCTCAGCTTCTTCTTTTCCAGCCTCTAGGGAAATCATGGGAGTGTGGGAGAAGAGCGGGATGTGACAAAAACAGTTAACATCAGACTTGGTAACCTTGAAAGCTCCGGATGGAGATATCTTAGGGGAGGGAGGGGAAGTGTGGAGCTGCTGGTCAGTTCCACTTCTGGGAAAGGAAGCTCTCTTGATTTTTCTGGCTCTTTGGTTGGGCGGAGGGGGTGTTGAAACATCTGTTGGAACCTCCTAGCTCCTTCTCTTTGTCGTTTTTGTCTCAGAATTCCTGCTCAGGTGATTTTTGACTCTGAGCACCAGGAATGAGAAGGAAACTTTGTTCCCTGTAGCTGGGGGCTGTTGCCACTCTTCTCTGTTGTGCCACCTTCCTGAGGGCAGAGGTTGGCCCACCCTCCATTCCTGTTGAGGAGCTGAGAGTGCTTCCCAGTATGTGCAAATATACCCAACTCCTTAAGTCTCAGTTACTTAATCTGTACAATGGGGCACATGCAGCCCACCGTTGGCATTTGTGGATTTGATCATTGTGGTTCCAATCTCATTAGCTGCCTAGAAGATCCTTGGTCCATGGTTCTGGGTCACCATCTTAAAGCTTTCGTTTGAATTGGTTGCTTGGCAAGATTTGGAAGAAACAGAATGGTGTTGTGACCTAGATTGTGGTCTAGGGACTGAGATTTGTTTCCAAGTCTGGACACTGCCCCATAGCTGGATATCCTTGGGCAGATTGTTTAACTTTATGCTTCATTTTCTTTACCCATAAATGGGATGGTAATAGTACCCATCTCACAAGGTGGGCACTTTGGGTGGTTTAAATGGGTTAAGATGAGTACAGCCCTTGGAACAGTGAGCCTCAACACATGCTGGCCACAGCTCTTCTGCAAGGCCGGTTTCATTCATTCAGGTGATGCCTGGCCTCCAGGTGGACAGGGGGAGCCTTCCTGTGATGCTCTCTTTGTGATCTGGTCCATCTGTGCAGGGATGCCCACTAGGCCTACCTTTTCCTTGGCAACCATTTAACAGGAAAGGTTGGGCCAGCTAAGTCAGTTGTCTAGGGTCCTGGTTGCTCCCTTTTTCTCAATCCTGTTTACCTTTAACAAAGCTGATGAGGCCTCTGGGTGGCCCTGCTCTGTCTGTTCTGAGTGTTTGCCTTGCCTTAGGAAACAGCAGGTGCAGTTGGCAGCCTCTTTTCCCACCTCCGGCCTGTTGGCCCCAATCTCTGGGGACTCCTTAGACTAATGCAGTTTTAATGAATACACATTACTGTTTACATGGCTGAAATGAGAGTCTGGCTGCTTATTTTATGCTGAAGTTTACGGCTCTGCCATTAAAAATCCTGCCTCCTTTGCTCTGCTTCTGGCTGTTTCCTGGCAACTCTTCTCCCATCCCTCTAAATAAGGTCTCCACTGTGAGGTCTTGAGGTATCAGAACCCCTGCCTTGCCTAGAAAGGAGTCCTTTGCCTAGGAGAAAAACATAAATATGGGTTCTTCATTTTTAAAAATTTAAAAATATTTAAAAACTTCTTTTCAATTAGAAAATGAAGAGATACCAAGAGGGGAAAATAAAAATCACCTTTAATTCCACTATTCAGGAAAAAACCAATTATTAACATTTTGGTTTATATTTTTGCAGATTTTAACCAATACTTATAAGTATTTTAAATGAAAATTAGAAATCAAAATTAAAACACATTATCCTGAAATCTGCTTTTCATTCTCTGCAGTTAACATAATATGAACATCTTTCCAAAACAAGTAACATAGATCAGTGGCATCTTTTATCAGGCATCATTGTCTCCTCTGATATGGCTGTACTTGAATCTCTTTGAGAACGTTCAAATTAAATCAAATTTCAAGTACTAATATACACTCATGGGTTAAAAATTGAAAAGACACAACAGAATTTACCTTGAAAAGTCTCTCTCCTAGCCTGGGTCCTTGGCCACTCAGTTTTACTCCCTATAGCAACCAGTATTACCCATCTTTTGTGTGTACTTCTGGAAGTAGCCCCATAATGTACATTCAAATCATATACATTTGTTTTCTCTCCCCAAAACGCACACATTCAAATGTTAGCTTACCTTGCTTTTTAAACTTAATATACCTTGGAGTTTGTTCTGTATCATTATATAAAGAATGTCCTTATTCTATTTTATGAGTGCATCATGGTCCATGGAATGAATGTCTCTGGGTATGTTTTTAAAATTGTCCTGTATTGACTCAGAGAAACCTTTCCTGTGGTTTTGTCCAAGCTCCTTGTCCATATGGCCTGGCCAGGGGCAGCTAAAGGAAGGAGGCCCGTTCAGAGATTAGGAGGGCCCGCAGGTCCAGATTATGAATGGGATTGGCCTGGATGGATCTGAGTGACAAAGAGCAGAGCTGGTTGAGCCACATGCCAGGTGGCGGTCACTGGCAAAAGGCCATTTGTGTCTTATCTGCCGTTCTCCAGATGGACCACATTTAAAACAGAGGCACTGACCTTCATTTATACTTGGTTGAGAAAAGGTTTCAGCAGAGGCCCAGAGAGAGGATCAGATGTTTCCTACACTTTGTGGCAAGAGGTTGAACGGTGTCAGAAGGTAAGTGATCTCATAAAGCTGATTCAGAGCGAGAAAGAACCGTGTGTCTGCTTTAGAGACATCCACTTGCTCCCAGCTGAAGGCATGTGATGGACTAGTCAAAGCATTTCCCGTTGGACTTCATCTTTCCTGGTGGTCTTAAGTCGCTATCCCAGGATGCTTTGAATAGGTTGAGGACACACTTCAAGTTAGTGTGATTAGAGGGAAATATGGGGGGTCTTACTGAATGGGGTTTGTCAGCAAGGGTAGTGAAGACCTCCTAGAGACAGTGGAGATCATTTTGTGTGAGTAAATGAAACTCATGACTCTCTAAACAGGAGGGGCGATTTAACTCGGGAATGGGGTATTTCCCACACCTGGAGGATGGGAGGGAGCCCACGGGATGAGGGGAAACTAGGATGGTGCTGTTGAGAAACTGAGAGGGTTTCTATGGGAACACGCAGGAAGTAATGATCTGTCATTGATGAATCAGGCTAGGTCCACCAGGAGAGACTTGCTCTATTATGTTCCCCCTGAATTTCAGTCAATTCCGCATGACCAAGTTTTCATTATTGAGTGGAATCAAGTCAAGAATAAAGGCTCATTGTATATTATGTTACCTGTTTTGTGAGGGGTGGAATGAAACAAATATCCAACCAAACTTAATCATTAAACAATTAAAAATTACTTTCTTACATAGCTATTGAATTACATCAGACTCAAAACTATAATTGCAGAGAGGCTGTCAATGAAGAAAAATAGAGTGCTATGTAAAAAAAACTTCTAGTGCTATGCTTAGAGAGAAGTTTATAGCCTTAACACTTTTTATGGTTAAAGATCTGTGTGATGCTCTGCTTTGAACATAATTTGGCTACTCACTAATTCTAGTGCACCTGTCATCGCTTGAAAAAGTTTCTGGTATACCTCTTTAGGAATTTCATGTAGACCCAGTTTTTTTTATTAAACCTTCTAAGGTGAATATTTTGAAGGCAAAGCATTCATTTTGTTGTTTAAATTTACATATTTTGAGATAGTCATGTAACTATATTATCCACTGAATATATTTCTAAGCCCCACTTACTAGTTTTTCTTATTAAACAAAACAACATATCAGCGTTGTGGTAGTAAGAAAATAGGATCAAACAAAAAGTTAAAAAAAAAGGTAGGTAAGAATTTAGATAAACCAAAACTTGTGTAGCAGATAAATGATATCTTTAAGGACTCGGGTTCCTTTGTTCTTCCTGCTCCATCAGCCTTAGCAAGTAGTTTTCTGTCACATGGTGACAAAATGGCTGCAGAACCTCCTAGAATGTAATGTACATTCCAGGCATGTAGAATATGGAATGGCCTACACCCTTTTTCTTGCAAGACTTTTTGTCTTTTTCACTGGAGAAGGGATAATTATACTCTTTCCAGGGGATCCATCTCTATCTTTATTGGACAAGACTGCAGGGCAAACAGGTTAGAATATTTTTACCTGGGAACACTGAACAGTATTTGGGTTCTGTTAGTAAGAAGGAAAGGGAATACACATTGGGTGTGCACCTGCAGATCTGGCAAAGAAAGACTTCCCTCCTGCCCGTAGTCTTCATCAGTGTGGCAAATTTGTTTCATTCATAGCATTTTCTATATATTTTGGCTTTAATTTTTACCAGACCAAAAAATGACTAATTTTAGTTTATTTTCTCTGTTGGACAGAGATCATTTCTGATTTTTAATTGGAGATAATAAATATACTTTTGAATGAATGCACTCAGGGGCAAAGGGGCTTTCCTGTTCCTGGTTCTTTGCAGAGAGAGATGGTCTATATTTGTCTGGTGTTGAGCTTTGAGATGGGTTTTGCAAGAGTTTGGGCGTTTCTCTTTTCACCATTTGAGTGTTTGACTAAAGGAGAAGAGAAATTTTAGACCTCTGGGAATTGACTTTGTCAGCTTAGATACTCGGAAGTGGCCAGGGGGAGAGAGGGAGCAGAGACAGAGGGCAACAGCTTCATCTTTGCGCTTCTCCACATCAGTCTCTTTTAAGCTATCCCCACCCCCCGCCTCTGCAGCTTAAAGCCACCATGATGTTTCTCCTCTGTGCCTCTTCCCCTCAGCATCTCTCCTCCACCGTGTGCCATGTGTGGGGAGCTGCAGGAACTCCCGAGAGATTTCTGAGCCTCATTGTCTGTTTGATATTTGGGATCATGGCTCATTGAGAATAGCAATTTGCTCCTGACAGCTTCTCTCCAACCCCTCACCCTCAACATAAACCCAAACTCCTGAACCCCACAGGGCATCCATGAAGCACCTTTTTTTTTTTTTTTTTTTACCATAAAGAGAGAGTACTTATTGATTTCCATGATTTTTAAAAATTGTGGTAAAATACCCACAACATAAAACTTACCGTCGTAACTGTTTCTAAGTGCAGAGGACTCTTTTCATTTTGCAAAACTGAAACTATCCCCATTAAGCAACAACTATTTCTCCTTCCTCCCTCCCCCCAGTCCCTGGCAACCACTAGTCTACTTTCTGTCTCCGTGGTTTTGATTACTCCAGGTTCCTTAGATAAGGAATTGTATTTTTGTGATTGGTATATTTTACTTAGCATAGTGTCTTCAAGGTTCGTGCGTGTAAGAGCAGGTATCAGAATTTACTTTTTAAAAAGATTGTGTAATATTCTATTGTATATGTACACTACAATTTGTTTAGCCATTCATTCACTGTTGGACAGTTGGATTGCTTCTGAAGCCTTTTGGCTATTCTGAATAATGCTGCTATGAACATGGGTGGACAAATATCTCTTCAAGCTGTGCATTTTTTCTTTTGGCTATATACTCAGAAGTGGAATTGCTGGATCACATGGTACATCTATTTTTAATTTTTTAAAGGAATCTCCATACTGTTTTCCATTGTGGCTGGACCATTTTGCATTCTCATCAACAGTGTCTAAGGGCTTCCGTTTTTCCACATCCTCACCAACACTTGTGATTATTATTTTTTTTCATACTGTGTGGCATGTGGGATCTTAGTACCCTGACCAGGGATTGAACACCTGTCCCTTGTGGAGTATTAACCACTGGACCACCAGGGAAGTCCTCCTTTTTTTTTGTTTTTTGATAGTAGCCAGTTTAATGGATGTGAGGTGATATCTCATTGTGGTTTTGATTTGCATTTCCCTACTGATGAGGGATATTGAGGGGGCTTCCCAGGGGGCATTAATGGTAAAGAACCTGCCTGCTAATGCAGGAGACATAAGAGACGCGGGTTCAATCCTTGGGTTGGGAAGATCCCCTGAAGGAGGGCTTGGCAATCCACTGCAGTATTCTTGCCTGGAGAATCCCATGGACAGAGGGGCCCGGCAGGCTACAGTCCATGGGGTCGCAAAGTTGGACACGACTGAAGCAACTTAGTATGCATGCATGAGTGATGTTGAATATCTTCTCATGTACGTATTGGCTATTTGTGTATCATCTTTGGAGAAATGTCTGTTCAAGTCAATTTTCATGACTTTGCATTATCACATCTGTATTGATTCAAGCAAGTCAACTGGAATAAACTCTGGCATTTAGACTGATATTGTGGTTTTTCTGCAAATAAATTCTGCCCCCAAATAACCTCCAACTTTCTGGAAGCAGTCAGCACGAGCCCAGTTCTGAAGATAACTTTTTTAAAAAAGGAAATTCATAAAAGTATCATGCATCTTCCTTTTTTTTTGACACTAATGGAACAATTTAATGTAATTTCAGAGGGAAGCAGAGCTGCTGGAAAGGCTTGTGTGATGAGGGAAGGTTACCCAGCTCTGCTTTCAGGCGGCATGTGGGAGCAGAGAGCGGTGTTCTCTGTGGGTTCTTAGGGAGGAGAGTGGGTGAGACAGCCCACTGCAGGCCCCCAAGGGCTTGGAGCAGAGTCCGGGGAAAGAGGATGGAAGAGGGGAAAGGCAATCCTACAAGAGTCCTGCAGAATTGGGTGGAAATGCTCTTTCACCCAATAGATTCCACTGCCTTCTAAGTACAGGGTCATGTAGGCTGTGTGCCTTGGTGGCATGCTGATTAAGAAAACTGCTCTTGGATGTGTGGACTTAAAATTTATGCACAACATGAGCATGAAGTTTTATTTGGGGCAATATGAGGACTGCAACCTAGGAGACAGCACCTCAGATAGCTCTGCGAAACTGTTCCAAAGAGGTAGAGGGGAAAGACGGTATATATGTGATTTTGGTGAAGGGGGAGTACATGCAATCGAGCACATATTTTTTGCAGAAAGTTTCTGCTGGTCTCATGAAGCTTCTGCTTGTCACAAGAAAGTTGTCACCATGAAGCATTTTAGTGCTTTACTAGATATGAGGAGATATAAGAATTGGGCTCATAAAATCAGCTCTTGAGAACATCTAACTATCTGAGGACCTCTCTTGCCAATTTTCTCAGAGCACAGAGTGCCTCATTTCTGTTCTCCACCCTGAACTTCTTCAGTTAGGGGGGCGGGTATTGAAGGTCAGCAGCTGCAGCAGCACATGATTTAATCCTTGTAGAGGTAGATGGCAAGTACCCACGCCAAGTGCCAATTTGTAGTTGACAGACTTTGAGTCTTTCTAGGCCTCAGTTTCTTCATCTTTCAAATGGGAACATTAATAGGCTCCGCCTCATAGGGGGCGTGGTGGGGTTTAAACAAGAAAAGGTGAGTAAAATGCTGGCACCTAGTGAGGGATTAAGTTGTTAAGAAGGTGCTAGAGACTTGGTCTTGGCCCTTGGAAATCTATTGGTCTCATGAAGAGACAGCCTGGTTCCTACAAAATGCATAGTGGGAAGAAATAAGGTCTAAGATGTGATATGTTCTCAGGTAACAAGAATACTGGGGAATGAACCTTAATTCTGAGTCATAATTCTTGGGCGGGCATCAAAGTGGGCTTCACAAGAAGAAGGCATTTGAGCTGACTCTTGCAGGCTCAGTTGGGTCCCAACCAACAAAGGCTTAGGAAAAGGGGGGACAGGCAGGGCAAAGGGTTTCGGCCATGATAGTTCATGGTTAATTACACTGAGATGTTTAGTGTTTTGGTACATGGAACACTATGTAAGATCATGAAAACACTGAAATTCAATGGTCAGAAAAGACTGGCTAATTAAATGATGTGTTCATATTTATCTGTGAACACATATGTAAATGTAAAAGGATAGAACTCAGATCCTACAGAAGTCATGCAGGAGGCATAAATGAGTGAAGTGAGTTGGGTGTTAACCAGTGATGGTGTTTGGACTTGTGTTGAGCTGTAAAGTAGATGCCTTATTGAAAGGCATATCAGGTGACTGACTTAATTGAGAAGGAAATTCATTACTTTATGTACCTGAGAAATCTAAGGGTATCTGCCTTCAGGTATAGTTTGATTCAGGGACTCATTATGTTATCAGGACATGTTTTCTCTCATTTCATCTTTCAGTTTAGTTCAATCACTCAGTCATGTCCGACTCTTTGTGACCCCATGGACTGCAGCACACCAGGCTTCCCTGTCCATCATTAACTCCTGCAGCTTAACTCCTGCTCAAACTTACGTCCATCAGGTTGGTGATGCCATCCAACCATCTCATCTTCTGACTGCCCCCTCCCCTCCTGCCTTCAATCTTTCCCAGCATGAGGGTCTTTTCTAATGAGTCAGTTTTTCACATCAGTTGGTCAAAGTACTGGAGTTTCAGTTTCAACATCAGTCCTTCCAGTGAATATTTAAGATTGACTGGTTTGATCTTCTTGCTGCACCTCAAGGGACTCTTAAGAGTCTTCTCCAACACCACAGTTCAAAAGTATTGATTCTTCAGCACTCGGATTTCTTTATGGTCCAACTTTCACATCCATACGTGACTACTGGAAAAATCATAGCTTTGACCAGATGAACCTTTGTCAACAAAGTCATGTCTCTGCTTTTTAATATGCTGTCTAAGTTGGTCATAGCTTTTCTTCCAAGGGGCAAACATCTTTTAATTTCATGGCTGCAGTCACTATCTGCAGTGATTTTGGAATCCCCTAAAATAAAACCTGTCACTGTTTCCATTGGTTCCCCATCTGTTTGCCATGAAGTGATGGGACCGGATGCCGTGATCTTAGTTTTTTGATGTTGAGCTTTAAGCCAGCTTTTTCACTTTCCTCTTTCACTTTCATCAAGAGGCTCTTTAGTTCCTCTTTCTTCCATAAGGGTGCTGTCATCTGCATATCTGAGGTTATTGATATTTCTCCTGGCAATCTTGATTCCAGCTTGTGCTTCATCCAGCCCAGCATTTCTCGTGATGTACTCTGCGTAGAAGTTAAATAAGCAGGGTGACAATATACAGCCTTGACATACTCCTTTCCCAATTTGGAACCAGTTCACTGTTACGTGTCCAGTTCTACCTGTTGTTTCCTGACCTGCATACAGATTTCTTAGGAGGCAGGTTGGGTGGTCTGGTATTCCCATCTGTTTCAGAATTTTCCACAGTTTGTTGTGATCCACACAGTCAAAGGCTTTGGCATAGTCAACAAAGCAGAAATAGATGATCTTCTGGAACTCTCTTGCTTTTTCGATTATCCAGCAGATGTTGGCAATTTGATCTCTGGTTCCTCTGCCTTTTCTAAAACCAGCTTAAACATCTGGAAATTCGTGGTTCATGTCCTGGTGAAGCCTGGCTTGGAGAATTTTGAGCATTACTTTACTAGCGTGTGAGATGAGTACAATTTTGTGGTAGTTTGAACATTCTTTGGCATCAACTTTCTTAGGGTTTGGGATGGAAACTGACCTTTTCCAGTCCTGTGGCCACTGCTGAGTTTTCCAAATTTGCTGGCATATTGAGTGCAGCACTTTCACTGTATCATCTTTTAGGATTTGAAATAGCTCAACTGGAATTTCATCACCTTCACTAGCTTTGTTCGTAGTGATGCTTCCTAAGGCCCACTTAACTTCATATTCCAGGATGTCTGGCTCTAGGTGAGTGATCACACCATCGTGATCATCTGGGTCGTGAAGATATTCTTTGTATGGTTCTTCTGTGTATTCTTGCCACCTCTTCTTAATATCTTCTGCTTCTGTTAGGTCCATACCATTTCTGTCCTTTATTGAACCCATCTTTGCATGAAATGTTCCCTTGGTATCTCTAATCTTCTCGAAGAGATCTCTAGTCTTTCCCATTCTGTTGTTTTCCTCTATTTCTTTGCACTGATCACTGAGGAAGGCTTTCTTATCTCTCCTTGCTATTCTTTGGAACTCTGCATTCAAATAGGTATATCTTTAAAAGAAGGTTAAGTAAGTACTCACTGTACGATCTAATGCTTCCCAGTGTATCATGGTGACCGTCCAGTCTTGAGTTACCAACATATACTCTCAAAGTAGTGTATTTGCATCAGAGAGTTTTCTGATACTGAGCTGATGTTGGCATCACTGTAGTCTGTGGCATTCTTTCTAGTCCCAGCGACGATCAGCATGGTTTATCTAGGACTGGAGGGGAGAGACTGCTCATTGTGGTCGCAAAAGGGACCTGGCCAACAGACCCTCTAAGTTGAAGTATGCTTACATAATCATTAAGAAAGGAAAGGAGACCTTGGCACATCTTGTAGTGGTTCTTGAAGTTCTCCCTGGCTGTACCCATCACTGCCAAACACATATCATCAGCTGAAGCAAGTCACGTGGCCATGCCTACCTTCAAAGCAGGTGGGCAGGCACCATATTGCCCTGTGCTTCGAAGGAAGGGTAATCACAACCTTGGCCCTACTGTCCACTAGCCAACAGAACTTCTGTTTCTGTGTTCCTCTTACTCACCATTTCTGTTTCTTCTACTGACATATATAATTAATTTTTTAAGACTGAGCATGAGTCTAATAGTCATCTTTGTTTTGTTTTCCTAATAGCCCATGTTAGCTCTAGTTCCTGATTTTAATATTCAAAGCCTCTCTACGCTCACCTTGTATCACATCATTTGCTCATTTAGTGAGTAGACCCTGTGTAGCTTTGTTCTGGATCTGGGTAAAACTCTTTAACAGGCTGTTGAGATTGACTGTTTCCTTGAGCCTTTTTGCCTTCCATTAGACAGAGCCTTCTAGGTCAGCATCTGACCATGAGTACATTTTGGGTCCATTTATTTAACTACTTTGTAATTTATCTCAAATCCTGAGCCCTTAATGCAGGGAGAATGGAACATGGCTCCTAGAAGCATGCTGAGAGATGGGGGAAAGGAAAAAGGAGACAGAAAGTGCCCTAAATAGGAACACATAGAAATCATTCTTTTTGGAGCTATTTCTCGTTATAGAATCTCTGCCTGGGGTGTCTTCCATTCAGATTCCTGCCCTTTACTCTGGGAATGTCTCAGTGCATCACTACCCAGGGAGAGGCATCGTTTTCCCTTTTTGTTCTGTAGGACACACCTCCGGGATGCCCTCAGGCCTGGCTGGTCATCGTGCATCTGTGGCCGTGGATGCCCTTCCTGTCCGAGGCACACCTTGACTCTCCCTAATTAACCATGATGTGTGTGTTCTCTCTCTCTTTTTAATTGTTTATTTATGTGGCTATGCCAGGTCTTAGTTGAGACACAGGAGATCTTTAGTTGTGGCATACAAACTCTTAGTTGCTGCGTGTGGAATCTAGTCCCCTGACCAGGGATTGAACCTGGGCCCCCTTCTTTGGGAGTGCAGAGGTTTGGCCACTGGACCACTAGGGAAGTCCCACAGTGTGTGTGTTCTTATGGTTGGAAAGAGAGCTTGTATTCCTGCAGTTTCTAGCAGAGTGCCAGGGACTCCATCCTTGACACTGTCTTGTCAGCCCTGTGATGCTAAACTCCAGCTGCTGGAGATCGTCCTGTCCCTCTTCCAAACAAGGAGATTTCTTAAAAACCTGAAGCAAGGATCTCAGTCTGCCAGACAGCTTCCGGGCTTCAGAATATTGCCCGGCAAGATTATTTCAATCAAGCATTTTCTCAGAGGCCTCGATGTACAATTAGCTGACTTATTTATCCATTGAAGTATTAATTGAATCCCTGCTGTGTCAGCTGGTGGGGGGGTGGAGCGTTGTCCCACAGTGATCACAATGGTAGGTCCCTGCGGTGATGAAAGCATTGTCTGGTAGAGAGTACAGGCCCGAGAAGAGGCGGGCACTCATGCAGGGCCTCCTTGCTATGGCCCTCTTAGTGTGGGATCCTGAGGTGAGCAGCGTTGGGGCATCTAAGTAAAGCCCTCAGGGAACTTCCAGGGCCACATGATCTTCCAGCCTAGCTTTCAGGGTGCCAGGTTTAATTCAGTAAAGCAGGAGGGCGTGAAGAGAAGGAGAAGGGGGTTCTCAGCAGAGGGAACAGTGAATGCAGGGCCGCAGGAAGGTTCAGGAACCAAAGTCAGTTTGTCTCGACTGGCACAGAGCCTCTGTCCTTGTCTGTTTATTAGGTGGGGGATCTGGCCAGGAAAGAGGAAGGCACAAGCCTGCTCATAAACAGCTCCTATGTCCCATTAACGAGCGTAGATGTTATGCTGAGGGTGCAGAAGTCTTTTTAAAATAAAGCGTTACATGATTGGATTTGCCTTTTAGACCCGCCCTGTCTGCAGTTGAAAGGTGAATTTCCCAGTGGCAAGGCTGGAAGAAGGGGCTTGGGTGGGGAGGCGGGTATAGTGATCCAGGCTGGACTTGAGGATGCCTGGATTGCAGTCCGGAAGGCGAGGCGGAGGGAGGCTTGAAGGGATGTTTGGGGAAATGTGCTTGAGAGACCTTGGTGATTGGCAGGGGAGTGGGAGGAGCGTGGGAGAGGGAGGAGTCAGGGGTGGCTCCCAGGCTTCCAGCTTGGCGCTGGGTGGGTTGGTGGTGCAATTGACAGAGACGGGAACCATAGGCAGAGTAACATGTTTTGAGGGAACTCGGAGTCCCTGTGGTAGGTGCCTAGTTGATGTCCAAGTGGCACAGACTGGTTGGCGTGTGATCCTCAGACCTAGGGCTTTGGGCTGGATCTGGGCTCAGGACAGAGATTTGGGACCTGCTTGCCTGTCAATGGTAATTGCCATCATGGAGTGTGATGCGCTTTCCCCAAGAGCTCATGTCGACTCTGGTGAAAGAAGAAGCAGGCCCCAGGCTGAGGACCCTTGCTTTGGAAATGTTGTTGAAATGTGTAAAAATGAAAGTGCTTACAGAGTTATTTCAGCAAACATTTGTTGAGCAAGAGCTTGTGCAAGGCACAGTGGCATGTGTGTTGTGGGAGGCCCTCCGATGGAGGGAGCGCAGCATTGTGTAAGGAAGTGATCACTGTTGGGGCAGAGAATCTTTTTGTTGTTGCTGTTCAGTTGCTAAGTCATATCTGACTCTCTGCGATCCCATGGACTGCAGCACGCCAGGCTTCCCTGCCCTTCACTGCTTCCGGAGTTTGCACAAACTCATGTCCGTTGTGTCGGTGATGTCATCCAACTGTCTCATCCTCTATCGCCCCCTTCTTCTCCTGCCCTCAATCTTGCACAGCATCAGTGTCTTTTCCAGTGAGTTGACTCTTTGTATCAGGTGGCCAAAGTATTGGAGCTTCAGCATCAGTCCTTCCAATGAATATTCAGGACTGATTTCCTTTAGAATGGACTGGTTTGATCTCCTTGCTGTCCAAGGGCCTCTTAAGAGTCTTCTCTAGCACCACAGTTCAAAAACTTTTTGTAAATGCCCAAAGTGTAAAAGAGATGGTGATAAAGACTAGAGGCCAGGAAGAAAAAGAGGGTAGTGAACAATATAGGCTGGAAAACACACTGCTGTTTGGGGGACTGGAGGGCTCCCTGGAGGAGGTGCCTTTCATTTTAAACTGGGAAAATAACCTCAGTACATGGTTTTCATTTAGTACTCTGGCCTGGCTTTGGATGTAAATAATAGAGTAGCTGCTCTTTCCTCATAAGCAAAACTAAGAAGGTAACTTCTGTATTAAACTTTTGTTTAAAGAGATCTTTTGTCAGGCGGAGCTGGAGTTTGGGAATGGAGGAGAACTGGGGAGGACAGGTGGGTGATGGTTGCTGCAGGAGGGAGAGAAGGCATGAGGATGTTTTCAGGAAATGTGCGTCCTTCCTCGTGGCAGGAATCCAGGGGGCTGAAAGACATTCTGGGACACGAGAGTAGAAAGCCATAGGAAGGTTTTGAGTGCCCGTGCTGCAGATCCTGGGGTCCAGCATGAAGGCAGCATGCAGTAAGTCCCCTACATACAAATGAGTTCCATCCCGAGAGTGTGTTCGTAAGTCCAATGTGTTCATAAGTCCAACAGTTAGGCTACCTACCCAGCTAACATGATGGGCTTTGTAGTACTGTACCATAATAGATTTATAATACTTTTCATACAAATCATAATAAAAAACAAAGAAAACATTTTAAATCTTACATTATGGTGCCCTACAGTACACCAGCTGGCATTCAGGGACTGGCATCAAGTGAAAAGGCCACAAGAGTTACTGAGGAGGAGGGAGAGGGATGGAAGCTGGTAGAGATGAAGGATGGTCAGCAATAGGAGGTGGAGGGCAAGCTTCAGTTTCGCTGATGCCTGACGTTGATGGTACAGGTTCTGGTTCCTCGCTGGATTCAATTCTGTCTACCCTCTTGAAAAAATGATTCAGCGATGTCTGGGTAGTAGGTCTTTTTTTCTCGTCATAATTGACGCTGCAGCACTGGATTGCATTCTGAATGGCTACTGCACCCTTCACGTACTGTTCTATGTTTGGGTCAGGTGTCTCAAAAACTAACAGTGCCTCCTCAAATGAAGAAAACCCCCTCGCCATTTCCTGTGTTGTGAATCTCTTTGATTCCTCAAGTTACTTCTTCTTCCTCTTGTCTATGTTCTTTCTCTGGGCACGTTAGCATCTTTGAATGTTCACAACTTGAAGGTTTCTGTGTGGAGAACGTACTGTTGGTAGGAATTGGAAGCTGATGTGGCCTCCAGAGCACATTGGCTAAACGTGTGAGCTTTTGAACCAGACAGTCCTGGGGTTCCTAGCTGGTTCCTGCTGCCTCCTAGCTGTGTCGTCTTGGGCAATAATCTCATCTGTCAAACAGGAATGAAATGCCTCAGAGGAGGCTGTGAGGAGTGAAGCAAGATAACGTATAGAAAGCGCTTGGCGGTGCAGGAATACAGCAGTCCCTCGATACCTGCTGCATTTTAGACATGATCATACCCACAGGAACACCGAGGCTGTCCTCATGTTTACTTTGGGGGCATCAGGGCCTAGGATCGTGTCTGGCCTATAGTAGGTACTCAATAAATATTTCTTGGATAAAAGATGAATTATGCCAGTTTCGTTTTGGACGGGATCTTTGGAAAAATACTTTGATAAAGGCTTCAGGAGGAGAAAATTCCCTTTCTTCTGGTGCCTGGGTTTCAGAGATGAGAGGCTGACATTTCTGCAAAATAGAAAGGGGGAGGTTTGGGGGGATTCCTGAGACCATCCAGGAGGGAGCTCGTGAGGGGGTAAGAGACAGTGTCCTGTGAAATGTGCCTCCCCCCCCAGGGAGCCCCCCTAAAACTTTCTGTAATGGTTTGCATCTGTGATGCTTCCATCTGCCATCTGTGGTCCAAATGGGATTTGTAGAGGCATGTGACTCTCAGGCCTCCTAGTAACTCTGCTTCCACGGGAAGGCAGCTGCATCCCAGCTAGCCAGTGTCTTCTGGATGCGGGACCTTGCATCTGGGGGAGGAGAACAGCCCAAGGAAGTGTGTGGTGGGGATGGAGATTTGTCCACAAGGTAGCCACACTTTGTGTGGATGGACTGGTGCTCCAGGGGGACTGTTTTTTTTTTTTTCCTACCTGAGTTTATGGGGTTGCTCTTTTGAAGAGCATTTCAGTGACTTGTCTGCAGATTCTAGGAAAGAAGTTTAAATTTGGTTGTCAGTGTCTGCCTTTCTAGATTTCTTCCTTCTAACTCATTTTTGTTATGACTCCAAATGAAAAGCATTTAGTACTTACTATGGGCTTCAAAAAATTTGGGTTGTTATGATTGAATACATGCAAGACTTTTAGTGCAGTATCCGAGACACAAGTGGCATTTAATCTTATCATTGTTATTATTGGTTAGCCCCAAGTCCACTTAATTCCCGCAGCAACATTAGTGGTCGCTACTATCACAGTGTTGATGTTAGAGACACACCTTGACAATTTCGTGGTCATACCTTGTGGCTGAACAGATGCCTGGTCATGCCTGCAGGAATCTGAAGCTCCCAGAGGTTGATGACTGGCTCAGGATCATTCACAAAGCAAGTAGCAGAGCTGATTGCCATGGTAACCATTTCCAAGCATCAGCGCTCTAGGGTGGACTTGAGGATTCCCAGTCTGGCATTAGGCTGCTCCCCAATGCCAGGAGTGTCTGGTCAGAGAAGTAAAGAAAGAGGTTAATTCCTGAACAGTGCCTGCCATGGCTTGGGGGTTGGTGAAGACCACACTCTCAAGGACCACTTGAGACACTCGAGGTGTCCACTGTCACCTCACCATCCAGGCTTTTTGTCGTTCATTTCCCCTGATGCTCTTCACAGCCCCAGGAACTAACCAAGGGCGGAGTTTTCTCTATCAGCCGTGGGAAGGATGCCTCGATTGTCCTGAGGTCCTGGAGCTATTGGTGGGACCGGAACCAGACTTCCGTTTCTATGTTTCCAAATTCAGTTCTCTTCTGTCAGTAGACCACGAGGCCCCCCAGACGAGACAGATGGCAGACAGCTCCAGGAGTTTAAAATAGAGTGAGCTCACTTCTGAGGTAGACATGTGCGTGGAGAGTGAGCTGGAAGGCAGGGACCCCTGTGTGGGAAAGCATTTTGGCAGAAAGGAGCCCGGAGTGGAGCGTTGAATGTGAGGACGAGTGTAGTTAGGTGGGTGTGAGCGTGTGAGCAGGGACTTGGGAGGGAGCCAGCGTGAGGCAGGGCAGGGAGGGGGGAGGCATGGGGAGGCATCTGTAGGGCTTCTTCCCTCCTCCCCAGCCCTGCCTGCCAGCTGTGCTCCCAGAGACGAGAGGGTCAGGTGGTCACACTGGCATGCCTGCTGTTTTTTCCCCTCCAATTCCTCTGGCCTGCTGGGTCTTGGAAACTGATGTCTCAGGAGAAGGGTGAATTTCCTGCAGAGAGAGTTTGTACAGCCCCTTTAGGGTGATTCAAAGTCCATGCATTCCCTACTTTTTGGTAAAGAGGCCCCAAGGAATGACCCATAGCATCCATCTTTGAACCATGTGATGAAGTTGCCTGACCATTGCTGATGGACCAGGCATGTCTTCACCTGACTCTTTCTCTGGGACTTGGACTTCACCCTGAGCAATGCCAGCTAGCCTCTAACAACTCCAGACTGGAAGGCAGTGTGGTCTCAGGGACTGTGCGATGCACACCAAAAATCAGAGAAAGCCTCACTGTTTCTGGAGCGGGTTCAGAGGCTGGGTTCAGAGGTTGTGTGGATGGAGAGATGGAGTGGCTGTCTTGGTTCCTGATGGTCCTGCCTTGAAGGCAAACTAAGTGGCTGGCCTTGGTTTCTGTGAGTTACTTTGTTTCCTTGTAGCAGGTTTATTTCTTTGCTTGAGCTAGTTATAATCCTAGATGCCCTGAGGAAGAGGCTGAGGCGATGCAGGTGGAAACCTTGGCCATAAGGGAGTGAGGTTATTGGGATCTCTCTGGAGGGCATGTTTTGGGAATTATCAGAGTGCATTTCTGACTGGAGGGGGTCTTGTATCTGAGGGATCGGGTATTGAAAAGTGGGAACAGATGCTCTGGCAGAAGATGTTGGTCCATGCAATAGCCATTCCCCTGTCGTTCCTGGTTTTATTTAGTGACAGCGTGCCCAAGGGATGAAGTATGAGCGACCCAAGATAGTTCTGTTTCCACCCTCAGTGACTGATCTTGAGGTGGGCATGGGACCTAGTTTTGGCCAGTGTAAAAGAGAAAATAACTCATTTTCCTTTCAACCCTTCTTCCTGTCTTGGAGGTTGTCAAATATGAAAATAATGGTTGGAGTTATGACGACCACCTTATGACTATACATGGATGCCTAGTGCTGACAGCCTGGAGCCACTCACAGCCCCAGAAACTTCCTGCTTCAAGCATTTCCTGTGTGTGATATTTGTTGATGAGCCCCTTTTGTTTAAGCAGCATTTTGTTGGCTGTTATGTTAATTGAAGCCCGAAGCATCTTTTTTTTTTTTTAAATTGGCGTATAATTGCTTTACAATGCTGTGTTAATTTTTGCTGAACAAATGTGAATCAGCTATATGTATACAGAGATCCCTTTCCTCTTGAGTCTCTCTCCCACCACTCCATCCCACCTGTTTAAGTCTTCACAGAGCACTGGGCAGAGCTCCCTGTGCTATACGACAGTAAAGCCCAAAGCATTTCAGTTGAGACAGTTAGGCTTTGTGATTTGGAGATCTGGGAGGAAAGCAAGGCATGTATAGTAATCTCTTTAAGCAGAAAAATTAATGCTTTGATACATGAAGACCTTTAGCTCTGGTATTAAAGGCTGGTTTATAAAACCTTGACTCTGAGAATTGTGTGAACTGATACCCACCTGCGCATCCATCCATCATCCACACACTCATCCATCCGTCTTGCGTGCATTCATGTTTCCATCCATCATCTGTCCATCCTTTCGTTGGTCCATCTCTCTATTTGACTTTCCTTTTATGAAACTTTCCCTTTGAGCGATGGAGGATTTCCTTCTTGGCCTTGCTTGATTCTGTCTATTGTCATTTCAGGATAAATGCTTCTCTTTCTCCAATTAGGTCACGTTTAGAGAGATGGGATTAGCTGGTCTTAGCAGAGTGTGACGGAGGTTCTGCAGCAGCCTCTCTCTAGGGACACCTGGTCTTTCAGAGTGTCTGGCATCTTAAGAGAACTGTTGACTTTTAGACATTGTGGGGAAAGTGTCTCTTCAGTTCTCAGGACGTTAAAATCTCTTACATCCCCTTATTTCACTCCCTGGAGCTTCCTCAAATATATTCAAGCACTGTCAGCTTTAGGCCTGGATTTGTTGGCTGGAAAAGGCCAGGGTCTGTCTGCAGAAAAATCATGTAGGACTAACTCAGGAGCGCTGCTTTCAGGAAATAATTACTGTTTTCATAGCAGTTTTAAGGGGGAAGATACTCTTTATTTTATTTATTTATTTTGGCTGCATTGGGTCGTTGTTCGTAGCAATGCTTACTAAGGCCCACTTGACTTCACATTCCAGGATGTCTGGCTCTAGGTGAGTGATCACACCATTGTGGTTATCTAGGTCATGATGATCTTTTTTGTATAGTTCTTCTGTGTATTCTTGCCACCTCTTCTTAATATCTTCTTGCTTCTGTTAGGTCCATACCATTTCTGTCCTTTATTGTGCCTATCTTTACATGTTCCCTTGGTACCTCTGATTTTTTAAATTAGAAAGTGAAGAAGAACTAAAG
Organism: Muntiacus reevesi; assembly: GCF_963930625.1. Classification (NCBI taxonomy): domain Eukaryota; kingdom Metazoa; phylum Chordata; class Mammalia; order Artiodactyla; family Cervidae; genus Muntiacus; species Muntiacus reevesi. The sequence goes on from NC_089250.1 coordinate 200,102,243, forward strand.
AGCCTCTTGATGAAAGTGAAAGGGGAGAGTAAAAAAGTTGGCTTAAAACTCAACATTCAAAAAACTAAGATCATGGCATCCGGTCCCATCACTTCAGGGCAAATAGATGGGGAAACAGTAGCAGACTTTATTTTTGGGGGCTCCAAAATCACTGCAGATTGTGACTGCAGCCATGAAATTAACAGATGCTTGCTCCTTGGAAGAAAAGCTATGACCAACCTAGACAGCATATTAAAAAGCAGAGATATTACTTTGCCAACAAAGGTCTGTCTAGTCAAAGCTATGGTTTTTCCAGTAGTCATGTATGAATGTGAGAGTTGGACCATAAAGAAAGCTGAGCACTGAAGAACTGATGCTTTTGAGCTATGGTGTTGGAGAAGACTCTTGAGAGTCCCTTGGGGTGCAAGGAGATCAAACTCATCAATCCTAAAGGAAATCAGTCCTGAATGTTCACTGGAAGGACTGATGATGAAGCTGAAACTCTAATACCCTTGGCCACTTGATGCGAAGAACTGACTCATTTGAAAAGACCTTGATGCTGGGAAAGATTGAGGGCAGGAGGAGAAGGGGACGACAGAGGATGAGATGATTGGATGGCATTACTGACTCGACGGACTTAAGTTTGAGCAAGCTTCAAGAGTTGGTGATGGACAACACCAACTGCAGCCTGGCGTGCTGCAGTCCATGGGGTCACAAAGAGTCGTACATGACTGGGTGACTGAACTGAACTGGGTCATTGTTGCTACACACGGGCTTTCTCTAGTTGCAGCAAGCGGGGGCTGCGCTCTAGTTTCAGTGAGCAGGCTTCTCATTGTGGTGGCTTGTCCTGCTGGGCTTCTCTGGCGGCTCAACTAGTAAAGAATCCTCTTGCCAATGCAGAAGATGCGAGAGACGTGGGTTCGATCCCTGGGTGGGAAGATCCCCTGGAGAAGGAAATGCAACCCACTCCGGTATCCTTGCCTGAAAAATTCCATGGATAGAGGAGCCTGGCGGGCTATGCCGCAAAGAGTCGGACACGACTGAGAATGCACACACACACACTCTTGGTGCGGAGCGTGGGCTCTGGGTGCACCCGCTTCAGTAGTTGAGGTGCAGGGGTCAGTTGCCCCGCGGCATGCGGAATCTTCCCTGACCACGGATTGAACTGGTGTTCCCTGCTTTGCAAGGCAGATTCTTAACCACTAGGCCACCAGGGAAGCCCCTACTCTTGATTTTCTGATTATTAGGAATTGTATCTGCTGAAGTAGATGCACTGGCCTTTGCTTCAAAAATCAATTCCGTAGAAGATTTCCTGTTGATAAAATTTGTGCCCATCTTGGACCGTTGTCTACTTCTGGTCAGAATGGAACGTGTTTGCATGTGTGCGTGGCCCCTCCTGGCCTGGCTGTTACTGGGGTGGTGATGGGGTTCCTCGAGGCTGGGATGCCGGTTCTGGTAGCCTGTCTGGTGGTTTCTGTTGGAGGTCCTTGGGGTTGGATGTGGGGAGGAAAGAGAACAGGGAGAAACTCAGGGTGATAGGAATGTGAGCCACATGCTCCGGAATGACCAAATGTGATTTTATTTAGCGATCACAGTTCTTACTTCTTGAGCCAAGTGGGCTTTTCTTTTCTGAACTTGGCCTTTGCTGATGCTTGAGTCTTTGCTTGAGTGCGGGTAAGAGGATGTTGTTTAGGGTGACAGCCACAAAGCTGGCTGAACAAGGGCTCACCTGGAAGACTTACCTCAGATCTGCCGAGTCAGGAGGTTGTCATGAGTGGCGGTGTGTTAGGCTACCCTGAGAAGTTTTTAGAAGTCCCAGTGCCGTGGCCCTACCTCAGACCTATTAAAGCAGAATATCTGTGGATGAGACTGGAATAGCAGCCTAGTTTAGTAAAGGCTCTCAGGTGTTTAAAAGGAGCAGCCAGGTGTGAGAGCTACAGGGGGGGATAATCTGGACTTTCTACAAAGCCTGATGCAGTCAATCTTTTGAACATCACTGATTGGACCATAGTCACTTAGTATAGACAAGACAGGCTCACACCACCTTTGTGACTGTAACAAACTATTACTAATGGGCACATTGGAGAAATAGCAAACCACAGGGACCCAAAAGGAGTATAAAATGAAAATTAAATCACGTCAGCCTTGGGCATCCATATCCCAGCTCCATATCAAAAATCTTTGAAGTTAAAAAAATGCAGTGTTATAGCTCAAAAAAATACAAGAAAGTATACAGGTTTTAAATTCTCTCATTCACATCTTTCCTCCACCCACCCACTGCCTACCCTTTCTTGGGGTATCCTTTCAGAAGTTTTTCTTCTACTCACTTGTTTTCACAGAAGGTGGCATACTGCAACCCATATTCTCTACTTTGCTTTTTCTGCTAATATTTGGTTGGTAGGCTCCAGTGTGCTGGAATGGCTGGCGTTTGTTCTAATTTGTTTGTTGGGTATCCTCACTGATTGGTTTCCTTGGTGGCTAAGACGGTAAAGAATCTGCCTGGAATAAGGGAGAACTGGGTTTGATCCTTGGGTCGGGAAGATCCCCTGGAGAAGGGAGTGGCAACCTACTCCAGTGTTCTTGCTTGGGAAATCCCATGGAGCCTGGCTGGTTTCAGTCCATGAGGTTGCAGAGTCAGACATTGCTGAGTGATTAACACACACACACATTCCATGCCAGTCTTTACATATTTGAATTAGTCTTGCCTACCTCTTGATCTTGCATCTTGGATAACTATCTATGTCATTACAAAGAGATATTCTTTTTTTTTTTTTTTTTTTTAATGTTTATTTGTCTGTGCCAGGTCTTAATTGTAGTATGTAGGATCTTTAGTTGTGGCATATGGAACCTGGGCTTCCCTGATGGCTCAGCTGGTAAAGAATTTGCTTGCAATATGGGAGAGCTGGGTTCGATCCCTGGGTTGGGAAGATCCCCTGGAGAAGGCAAAGGCTTCCCACTCCAGTATTATGGCCTGGGGAATTCCATGGACTGTATAGTCCATGGTGTTGCAAAGAGTCGGACACGATTGAGTGATTTTCACTTCACTTCTTTTTTTTTCCCATTTATTTTTATTAGCTGGAGGCTAATTACTTTACAGTATTATAGTGGTTTTTGTCTTACATTGACATAAATCAGCCATGGATTTATATATATTCCCCATCCTGATCCCCCCTCCTACCTCCCTGTTACTGGGGTGTAGGATTCCTGATTCCTCTGGGTCTTTCCAGTGCAGAACCTAGTTCCCTGACCAGGGATCGAACCTGGGTCCCCTTCATTGGGAGTGTGGAGTCTTTGCCCCTGTTCCACCAGGAAAGTGCCCCAAAGAAAGCTTCCTTAAGCTTAAAATTAGATGCAAAGTTTTCCATTGTATGGATGATTCATAATTTATTAGAGCAGTCCTCTGTGATGGACTTCAGATTATTCCCAATTTGGGGCTGTTTCAAACAATGCTATTAAGAAGAATGCAGTAAACGTATCATTTAGATATGTAGAAATTCATCTGTAGAATTCCTGTAAGTGCTATTTAGTGGTGAAAGGGCATTTTCTGGAGTCAAACTAGCAATGAGAAATGTGGAAAAGATCTCATGTCCTCCAGCATTGCTGTGCCAGGAAACTCTGTTTCTGAATTGTACTAGATGAACAGCTATATTTGCTTTTTTCCATTTGTCTTTGAGGAAATATCAGAAGAAGCAGCTGAAAATTTCTCATCTGATGATTTTAGAGGAGATGTTTCTGGTGCTTCAATTCTCCAAGGCTGGTTCTTGGACCATCAGCATGTATCCTATAGCATTTGTGAAGACTACAAACCCAAGGTGTCACTAGAACTTTTGGGTGGAGCCTGATCAGTTTTTAATAGGCTTCTCAGGTGATGCCTCTGTTCACTGGACTTTGAGAACCACTGTTGCGGGGATTTGTTTTGGAGCGGCGCCCTGGGAGGAGACACTCTTATATGATTACAGAGTAGGGCCACTCTAGTCCATCCCATCCATGATCTGGAACTGCTGTGAACATCAAAAGCTCTATGATTCCAAGTAGACTTGGTTGTGGCAAAGGCTGAATATAACATTTGACTATCAGTCCCTCTTTGCCCTCACATGACTAAGATAATATATAATACGAGAAACACTATAGACAACTTAAAAATTAATAACCAGTTGTTGGAATCTCAGTGATATCTCCATTATTTGTAAGACAGATGGGGCTGGATTGGGTTCACTCACTCCAGGCATCACCCCTGGATACAAAGACCAACTGGAAACAGTAGAAAACCCCTTGTCTCTCTGCCACCATCCTGTTCCTAGACTAAGAGACCCAAGTGAAAAGTCATGCTTCTTCTACTCAAGAATATTTTTTTGAAATGACTGAAGGCTTCTTACAACCCTTGATCTTCCCACATTCACTCAGAGAAGTCAGACAGGTAAAGGAGGCAATTTACTTGTGCACTGGTTGGTGTAGGGAGCTGTTGATACCAAACTGATCCTTGAGGGGTGAGGCTTGCATAGGTAAGGTGCATTGTTGTGGTGGTGGTCGGGAAGATCCCGTTTGGAAGGTAAGGTGCATAAGAGAGACCAAAGGAGCTAGGGTGTACATCTGGGGATCAGAGAACCTTGTAGCTGAGAATGGAAAAGAGTTTGTTTAAGAACAACAGAGCTGCAGTGGATGAGTGCTTGCTGGAAATCTGGTGCTGTTTATATTGGCCTGCCCTCCAGTGTGGTTTGACAAGGGGATTTGACCATCTCGAAAGTGGGCAGAAAAAAAAAAGTGGGCAGAGAGGGCTTCCCCGGTGGTTCAGTAGTAAAGAATCCACCACAGTGCAGAGACGTGGGTTTATCCCTGGGTTGGAAAGATCCCCTGGAGGAGGGCATGGCCACCCCCTCCAGTGTTCTTGCCTTAGAGAATCCCATGGACAGAGAAGCCTGGTGGGCTACAGTCCATAGGGTTGCAAATAGTTGGACACAACTAAAGTGACTTAGCATGCATGCATGCATGCAAAGTGAACAGAGAACAGGACCAAAGATACTCTATGCAAACTGTCAAATACAGGATCTGGATGTATATTGGTAATGAGCAACACAGAGCTTACGACAATGCAGTCTGCAGAGTTTTGAGGGACAATGTTATCATCTACATATTGGATTCTCAGTCATGCTGTCATTAATGTGTGAAGGCAACAGAACGCCAGTTTTCAGATATAAAAAGGTTTTGGAAATCTACCACCAATGAAAGAGTTATGTGAAGAGGTCCTCTCTATTATTGAGAGAAGTCTAATACTAAGAATTTCAGGATGGAGTTACAGTTTAGAGGAAATGGGATGAATCCTTCAAGTAATTAAATGTAATATTGAGTCCAAATAATCACTCTTAGTCTTATGTTAAAATAGATGGCAGAAGATTTATTAGTCGTAACAAGTGTATCATCCAAATGTGGTGGATGTTGATAATAAGGGAGGCTATGTATGTGTGGGGGAAATTTCTGCACCTTCCCCTCAATTTTGCTATGAACCTTAAACTGCTCTAAAAATTAAAGTCTTAATAATAAAATAAAGTAGATGTTAGATGTCAAAAATATTTGTGAATGAAAGGCAATATGGTGTAAAAATAACTTCATAATCTTTTGTGAAGATTTCAGTTTAAAATCCTAGTTTATGTTAATGAAGACCGCAAAGTAGATAGTAGGGGAGTGAGGATAAGAAAAATGTACTCAGTTTACTGTCTTTTATATGGAAGACTTAATCAGAAAATATACCATCAACTTTCTCTGTTAAAAACGAAGTAAAACTAGAAGTTAATAAAAAAAAAAAAAAGATTATAAAACTCAAGAACTTCAGATTGAAACACTTTCCTTAATAACCCTGGGACATATTCAATATGGTGCTGGATGTTCTAGCCAGGGCTAAGCATGTAATTAGGCAAGAAAAGGAAATAAAAGGCATACAGATAAAGGAAGAAATAGAACTACTTTATTTGTAGATGACATGATTGTACGGAAAATCTGAAGGAGCCTACAAGGCAAGAACAAGAAGACAAAAAAATCCTATTACAACTAATGAATGAGTTTGGCAGTGTTGCAGGGTACAGGGTAAACTACAAAAGTTGATTATGTTTTTATATACTAGCAATGGACATGAAAGACTCAACATTAGTTCTTCCCAAATTTATATACTGATTTGATGCAATTCCTATGAAAATCCCAACAGAATTACTTTGTGGATAAAATGAGATTATTATATAATTTATATGAAAAGGCAAAGGAACTAGATTAGCTAAACCAGTTTTGAAAAAGAAAAATAAATGGGAGGAATCAGTCTTATTGTAATATTAATAGCTACAACAATCAAGACTTGGTGGTATTAGTGGAAGGGTAGACCCAAAGATCATTGGAACAGAATAGAGAATAGAAATAGACCCAAAGAAGTGCGCCCAGTTGATTTTGACAAAGGCACAAAAACGATTCAGTGGAGGAAATACATTCTCAACAAGTGGTGCTGGGGTAGTTCTTTACCTAGGGCAGAAAAATGAACCTTGGCCCAAGTCTCACACCTTACAGAAAAATTAGCTCAAAATAGATCATGGACTTACATGTAAAACATAAAACTATAATACTTTTAAGAAAACATAGAAGAAAAATCTTTGGAATCTAGGGCCAGGCAAAGAGTTCTTTAGATATTACGCTGGAAGCATGAACCATAAAAGAAAAAAAATTGATTTGTTGGACCTCATCAAAGTTTTAACACTGTTGCTTTGTGAAAGACCCTGTTAAGAGGGTGAAAAGACAGACTACAGGTTGGGACCAAATATTTGCAAACCACTTATCTGCAAAGGACTGTGATCTGGAATGTATAAAGAACCCCCCAAACTCAACAAATAACCTGATTAGAAAATGGGCAAAAGATATAAGCAGACATTTCACTGAAGGGTGGATACACATGGTAACACAGGCACATAGTCTCACACCTGCACAGACACACCCCACAATGAGATACTACTGCACACTTATCAAAATGGTTAAAATAATAAATAGTGGCAGTACCAAATACACATGAGGATATGGAGCATCTCAGTCATTCTCATATTCTTGGTGGGAATGTAAAATGAGACAGCCACTCTGGAAAGTAGTTTCACAGTTTCTTAAAAAAAAATGAAACAGGCAACTGTGATATGACCCATGAATGATTCTCTAGGGCACGTATTCCCAAGAAATGGAAACTCATGCTCACACAAAGACCTCTGTGCAAATCTTTATAATGTCTTTATTCATAATAGCCCATAGCTGGAAGCAGCCCAAATGTCCTTCAGTAAGTAAATGGCTCAACAAATTGTCCACATCATGTACTATTAGTCAGCAATAAAAAGGAACAAACTACAGATACACTCAGCGACCTGGATGAATCACCAGAGAATGATGCCAAGTTGAAAAAGCTCATCCGCAAAGGTTCTACTCTACTGTATGATTACAATTATGTAACATTCTCGAAATGTCAAAATTATAGAAATGGGGAACAGATTAGTGACTTCCAGGAGTGAGGAGAGGGTGGGAGCAGAGAGAAGTGGGTGTGACTGTTAAAGGGCAATGTGAAACCTCCTTGTGAAATGTTCTGTATCTTCACTATATTAACCTTAGTATCCTGGCTGTGATATCATATTATACTTGTGCAAGGTGTTATCTTTGGGAGAAACTGGGTAAAGAATATATGGACTCTCCCTATTATTTTTTATAACTGCATGGGAATCTACAGTTGTCTCAAAATTTAAAAAAAATTAAGTAAAATTTTAAAAATTAGGTTCTTTAATATAGTTTATAAACTATAGATGATACCAAGTCAGTATATTCCAAATTCATAGTCATAAATGCTTTTTATAACTACAACCCCACTTCTCATTACATATCAACAAACTGTAACGAGAAGTGGGGTCCAGCTGCTTGCTGCTCAGAAGCCAATGAAGAGTCAGAGTTGGTAGAAAGGAAAGTTTGCTTGATTTTGGATGCTGCCATGAAGGTGTGGGGGAGGACGGATGACTGTCCAAAGGCTGACTTCCCCCCAGTGACAGTCAGTGGGCAAGAGCTTTTATAGGCTGCAGGCAGGGCAAACATAGAGAAACAATACAGTCACTTCTGACAGTCATCTTGTAATTGATCACTGGTGGTCTGACTTGCATCATCTTGATTGTTTTAAATACGGTTAATCTGTGCTCGCTTTGGCAGCACATATACTAAATACGGTTAATCTTTAATTCCAGGGTCAGTTTGTTCCCATTTCCTTGAGGCCAATTCTCAGAATTGTGGCCACGTATGTCATGGCTACAGTCTGGTCATTGGATAGTTAACTTCTTGCACCTGGTAGGACTTTTTAGTATCTATAGGACAGCTCACAGAATATGGCTCAGAATATTCTCTATAGCCCTTGAGAAGGAACTAAAGGTCTTTGAGTATGCTTGATGACTAAACCATTATTATTTGAGCTCCTTTGACTGTTTTCCTTTGTTTCTGCATTTTCTCCCTTCTCTGATCAGATTTATTCTTTGACTAAACTTTGTCCACAGGCAAAAGGCAGGCTGAAGACACGGTGATGGGCGGGAAGGACCATAGGGTCCTCCTCCATTGCAAAACCATCAATTAAGCATTCCACTCAAGGAGTAAGGGACAAAAACGTCAGAAGAGAAACATAAGGAAAGTACGAATAAAAATGCAGAACTGGGTCTCCTGTATCACAGGCAGATTCTTTAGAACCGTCTGAGCCACCAGGGAAGCCCTATAACATTTTATACCCTGTTGTAATAAAGCACTAGAATGTCAAAAAAACATTGTGTTGATAACTCAAAGAATTAGCCCTGGAAGACAGGACAAAACAAAACCAACAAAAGCCAATAAAACAGATCTACTTTTAACTAATCGTATGTATAAAATGGCCTTCCCAGGTGGCGCTAGTGGTAAAGAAACTGCCTGCCAGTGAAGGAGATAGAAGGGATGCGAGTTTGATCCCTGAGTCAGGAAGATTCCCTGGAGGAGAGCATGGCAACCCAGTTCAGTATCCTTGCCTGGAGAATCCCCATGAACAGAGGAGCCTGGGGGGCTACCGTCCATAGGGTCACACAGAATCGGACACGACTGAAGTGATTTAGCATGCATGCACACGTATAAAATGAATCTATAAAATGAATATAATGCATATGATGAATATATGTATATCCACAGTATGCAAATTGGGGATGAAAAAGGACAAGAGTACAAGGATAGAAAGCATTGTAAGCTAAGACATAATACTATGCAGGTATACATGGATTTATGTGATAGCTTTTCTTATGTTTATTGGCTGTGCTGGGTCTTCAGTGCTGTGTGAGGGCTTTCTTTAGCTGTGGCGAGCAGGGGCTGCTCTTTGTTGCAGTGTGTGGGCTTCTCACTGGGGTGGCCTCGCTTGTTGCAGAGCGCAGGCTGTAAGCGTGTGGGCTCGGTAGTTGCCCAGGCGGTACACAGGCTTAGTTGCTCCGAAGCAGGTGGGCTCTTCCTGGACCAGGTATTCAACCTGTGTCTCCTGCATTGACAGGCGAATTCTTAACCACTGGACCACCAGGGCAGTCTTATCATGGATTTTCTATTACACTCTTCTGATACTGGGCAAGTTATTTACTGTCTCCAAGATCAATCTCTTCCACTGTAAAATGGGGATAATAATGCAGCATTTGTGTGGATTCAGTGCAATGCTATGTTTAAATAACTCAAACCATTGCTATGTGCTTCATAGAACTCAGATGTTAGCTGTTGTTAATTTTTGGTATTAACTTTGTTAATAGTTAAATGTCTAATAAAATAGAAATACCCAAATTATCAACCATAAAAGAGAGCCTGTCTAGACTAGGGTTGGAAAAGTTTTTCTTATAGGGACAGACACTAAATATTTTAGGTTGCGTGGGGCATTCTCCAAGAATAACTCGGCTCTGCCATTGTAGCGTGAAACCAGCCATAGACAATTTGTAAAGAAGTGGACATGACTGTATTGCAATAAGACTTTATTTATTAAAGCAAGTGGCAGGCCAGCAGGGTGTAGTTTACTGGTGTCTGGTCTAGATCAAGAGCAAAGAAGGAAATGATGAAAGTTTCAAATCCATTAGCAAAACCTCCAGGACAAGCGATCCTTTTGGCTTTCAAAAATTTTCTCTAAACCATAGAAAAAAAAGAAAACAATCTCAGTTCTTTCCTCTGACCTAGCATTATACAGGCACACAAAACTGATAACACACAGTATATAAAGCATAATATAATATCACTCGTAAATACAGAAAAGATTAATCCTAAATTAAACCTGGACAAGTTGAATCTTTTTAATATTAAAAGAACAATGTATCATGGTCAGGGAAGATTCATTCTAGAAATACATCATGGTTTATTATTAGGAAGTCTATTAATAAATTCCATCAATATCTCAGAGGAAGAAGTGTGATCATCTTCATAGATGCCAAAAAGCATTTGTTAAAATTTCAGCATTAGTTTTGGGTAAAAACTCTCAGAGAAAGAACTAAGAATAAGAATATACTTTCTCAGCATGATAAAGACTATCTGTGGCCAACCAGTGGTCAAAATATGCTGTTTTGTGATAGTTGAGGCATTTCCATTAGTCAAGAATAAATGAATGGTGGTTGAAGGATCAACACTTACTTGCTACTGTTTTGAATGTTCTGGTCAATGAAATAAGAAACAGAGGTATTAGTAATTACCTATTGGTAAAAAGAATGCCAAACTGACACTATTCATAGGTTACATAGTATTTATTTTAGAAACTCTAAAGGGCTCAATTGGAAAACTATTAGTACTAATAAGAGTTATAGCTAAGGGGTTAGTTAACAAAACACATCAACCCAAATCAATAACTTTGTAAGTAGTTGGATAAATGACCTAATGGAAAATAATCCCTGCTGATCTCCAGTACCACCTCACTGCCCACCAGCTCCTTGTCCTCCATCTGCATGCTTGGCAGACAGCCAGCGAAGAGTGCTAGAACCCTCAGTGACAGGAGGACATGGGAAACTTGAATATTAACCGTGGATTGGCAAAGCCACCTCTGCCCTGTGGCTGCAGCATTGCCTGCATAATGAGCATAATCAAACCTCTCTTCTATGGTACTGAGCATTAACTCTGATTTTTTTTTTTGTAAGAGATAGCATCTCAATGATCACTCATTAAAAGTTAATTCCCTTTCTGCTACCTTCCTTTGCTGTTGTTCAGTTGTTCAGTCATGTCCGCCTCTTTGTTACCCCTTGGACTGCAGCACACCAGGCTTCCCTGTCCTTCACCATCTCCTGGAGTTTGCTCAAACTCACATGCATTGAGTTGGTGATGCCATCCAATCATCTCCTCCTGTGTCGTCTCCTTCTCCTCCTGCCTTCAGTCTTTCCCAGCATCAGGGGCTTTTCTAAGGAGTCGGCTTTTTACCTTCCTTGGATTGGCTAATTCCCTTGACACTTGAAAAACACCAGGAAGCCTGGTCTTTGACGGATTCCAGAGTTTGAGGCGTCTTAACTTCTGTTCCTTGTCTGGGTTAACTGCTGCCACTTCTGAACTTTACTCTTATTTCAGGAAAGGAGAAAAATAAATGATTCACAGTGATCCTTTCTTCAGGGCAGTGACTATCTCTTTCATCTTGTTTCCCCTGGAGCATTCAGGACAATCCTGGGGATAGGAATGTAGAGATAAAGTCAGGCAAAGAGGGGGAATTCCCTGACTGACCAGTGGTTAGGACATGGCGCTTTCACTGCCAGGGCTCAGGTTAAATCCCTGGCTGGGGAACTAAGATCCTTCAAGCTGCACAGTGTGGCCAAAAAATAAAGAAGGCAAAGAGGAATGGAAGAAACTGGAGCGGTTATGGTGATGGAGAAAGATCTTGGGCTCAGATGTCATGAGTGTTAACATTCAAGTCATTGCTTATGATCGACCAGCTTTGTTGCTTGGGAAATTCCATTGAATCACTCTGAAGCTTTAGTGTTCTGGGTTGTAAAATGAGAAAATGGTATCATCTACTTTAAGACATTCTTGTAAAGACTACACATATGTGAATGTGTTTTATTTAACTGTATTACATACATAAAAACCCTGTAGGTTAATAGCTCATGTATAAATACTATACAGACTATGTGCCTCTAAAAATGTAAAGTTGGACTTACCTGGTGATACAGTGGATAAGAATCCACCTGCCAATGCAAGAGACATGGGTTTGATCCCTGGTCCCAGAAGATCCCACGTGCTATGGAGCAACTACAGCCCATGAGCCACAACTCCTGAGCCCACATGCTGCAGCTGGTGATGCTCCTAGGGCTGGTGCTCCACAGTAAGAGAAACCACCACAACTAGAGAAAGCCCATGCTCAGCAGCAAAGACCCAGTGCAGCCATAAGTAAATAAATAAAAATGGAAGGCTTTCCGAGATGCCTAAGACAGCTCAGAAGCAGGGAATGTGTTTTTTAAATTAATTTTTATTGGAGTATAGGTGCTTTACAATATCTGTTAGTTTCTGATGTATAGCAAAATGAATCAGACGTACATATACATATATCCTCTCCCTTTTGAACTTACTTGACATTCAGGTCACCAATGGGTGACTTTTATAGGAAAAGTTATTGAATGGGGTGATTTACATTTTGTCCACCCTGCCACACAACTCTTGCATGAAATAGCAACGAGCTTGAACCCCACAGGCAGCTAGGAGTGCGGTTCTTCCTCCCCCTGCTTTTATCATCTTTTGTTTCTTCATCTTCATCATCAGTATCATCAAACCTAACATTTATGGTGGGTTCACTACATGTCAGGTGCTGTTCTAGGATCTTGTTAATGAATTCATTTTCCCCCCTCACAACATGGAGGGAAAGAGATGGTAGGGGAAAGGTACTGGGTCTTCAGATTTTGCAACAGGTCACTGCTGGCATGGAGGTAGCAGCTTCTTTCCATATGGATCTGGATTAAATGCATGATTGGTTTGGTCTGGTCTCAACTCTCATCTTCCTGTATACGCTGAGATATACTCCTATCTTAGGAGAAAAATTTGGAGAAAACACTGAAGCCGGAGGCTTCTAGGCTTGCCTGCAGTCTCAGAAGGGTGCTGTTACTTCCACTTTCCCGAATAATCTACAAGAGGGGCTTTTAGTGTATCTAGAAGATGGGATACCAACATAGTATTGGCAAGTTGTGAAAAATTTCAAACTGTATCCGGAAAGGTTGCCTGACTGTATTGCCTCAAAGTCTGTATAATTAGAATCCCATGATGTCATCTTTGAGCTTTAATATAGCTTAAAATTACCCTTCTGTAGGTTGTGTGTCTTTCTGAAATGTTTTAAATTTAGAAAATTAACTTGTTAAACTTTTTTTAAGTTAAATCTTTAGATTTTTTTATTCACCCTGCTGTGGGCGAGCTGAAATGACATACGCTTGCTTGAGTCATCCAAGTCAAATGTTAGGGCACTCTGGCAGTCCTGCGGAAGCCAAGGTCTTCATGGTCTCAGATGGTGCTGTTTGGCCAAATATTTCTTCTTGGTAGGACTTAGAGGTGCAAGTCGGCTCCGGTATGCCAGGCATTACGCCAGCCAGGTCCCCTTCCTGCTGGCATTGGTCCTCGAGTGACTGGAGGGGGGATACGAAGGGTGACAGCATTCAAGGGTCAGAGACAGGTCTTGATGGACTAGATTCTGGGAGTTCACTAATTTTTCTCCATCACCTGTTCATAAACTCTCATGGGTTCTAGTTCATAGTGCAACTCTAGGTCAGCCTTCTAAAAGTCAGTTTGCTGAAATTAATTCGAATTTACTAGTTTCAGATCAGCATTTTAGGGACTTTCTGATTTGTCTCCATCCCAGTTCCCTGTAGCTGCAGGCCGAGAAGCAATGAGAGTGGGTAGTGAAGGGCAGAGTGAGGATGGGGCTGAGGGACAAGGAGGGGTGCTGATGAGCAAAAAGAGAAGGGGCTGGAGGCAGAGAGGAGGCTGTGGAGGAGGATGAGGGGGTGGAGAGTGAGGTTCTGAGCAGCATGGGGCAGCAGCCCCCTCATTTCAGTGACCAAAGATTAAGTTTTGGACTTTTCAGGCACCTCGGGGACAGCTTGACAATTCTGGCTGTGGGAATATGAAAGGCTAGGTCTTTATTTCACTCAATTCCTGCTGTGTGTGGTGTGTGTGGGTGAGCTCGGGGGAAGGTTATCCTGTTGTCAGGAGGTAATCTACCACTGATGGGGGATGATCCGGAAATGATATGTGTGATCCTTCCCTTGCCACCTTTGGGACTTATTATTAATTTCCTCTCCCCGCTTGTCACAGCTGTGAAAATCCATCTTCTGATCTGATGGATGACAGATGGCAGGGCACCTGCAACACTCATGGAGGGATGATAGGCTATGCCTGTGCATAATAGGTGTCCAGTAATTATTGGTTGGATGAGTAAGTGAAGGGTTTGTTGAGTGATTGCTTGGCTTCCTGGAAGTCACAGACGAGGAGCTGTAGAATCTTAATGCTGGGAGGGCCTACTGGTCTGGAGATCAGTGAGGGATGGAGGAAGCAGTGGCATCTGATAAATGTTCAGTAATTGGCTCTCTGGTTAAAAAACAAAAGCAAAAACGCAACTCTGGTGTTGTAAGATTTGTGTGTGCCTAGTCATGTAAGACTCTATGACCTCCATGGGCTGTAGCCCACCAGGCTCCTCTGTCCATAAAATTCTCCAGGCAAGAATACTGTAGTAGGTTTCCATTTCCTCCTTCAGGGGATCTTCCTGACCCTGGGATTGAGGCAGGAGATCCTGCATCGGCGGGCAGATTCGTTACCACTTGAGCCACCTGCTGATTGCCAATTCCCACGGTGTAAATATCCTGCCCTGGTCAGTTTCTGTGCTGTGCCTGAACACCGAATTGAGAAGATGCACAAGCTGGCTCTAGCACACCCCTGGAGGAGGGAGTATGAATGGGGCAACATGAACAGCAGTCAGAAGCTCACACGCTCCCTCCCAGCCCAGCTTTGTGCGCATGGCAAACGCCCTTTCAGTTTATCCCTGCGATAACTCTGGAATCTGGGACTTCCCTCCCGCTCTTTCAGATGGGGCATCCTAGGCTCAGAGGGGTTAAATAATGTATCTACTATTGTAACCAGCAACAGAGTGGATTCTAAGGCCCGTGTCCTCTCTACTCACCTCACTGAGCCATCAAGACTCAAGCTCAAGGTCACAGGATGAGTTTCATAGGGCGCCTTTGGATATTAGAGACTAGCAGGGCTGGCTAATTCTGCCAACACAGTATTGGAAAGAGGCTTTATTCAGGGATGGCTTTGCTAAAGAGGTGACCAAAGAATGCACAGAGTTGCCTGAGTTACCAGGTGGATACAGTGGTAAAGGGTGAGTTATATCTCCTTTCTAACCCTCAGTGTCCCCGTCTGTAAAAGGGGGAAACTGAACGTCTCCTTCAAAGCCTTGTTAAGAGGATTAAATGTGAGAAGTATGTAAAGCACTTCATATCATGCCTGCCACATAATATCAATGGATTCACATAAATGCTGATTTTCAGCAGAATTTTTCTACTTGAATTCTTCTTCAGGCTTTGTCAAACTTTAATATACATTTGGGTCATCTGGGGATCTAGTTAAGATGCAAATTCTGATTTAGCAGGCCTGGGGTGGGGGCCTGAGATTCAGCATTTCAAACAGGATTACAGATGGTAGGAATTGCAAGGATAGAGGAGCCTGGCGGGCTACAGTCCGTAGGGTCGCACAGAGTCAGACAGGGCTGAAGCGACTCAGCACACACACAGTAGGTTCATAGCTCACACTTTGAGTCGCCAGGAGCTGGGACACCCTGACACAGCGTTTTGGTGTCCTGCTGCTAAAACTCTCTGCCATCTCTCCCCAGGACCTCCAAGATTACTCTTCACAGGTTGGGATCCCGGTTCCTTTGAGCAGCCCTCTGCTCAGCCTTACAGGGGCATCTTCTATGCTGCAGCACCAGCTTGCTGTGGGGAATCTGGTTTCCCCTCTTTTTCATTTTCCTTGAGCTTAGTTTTGGTTCTGCCAGGGCTTTGCTGTGCAATCTTTGCCAAATCCCTTCTCCTCTTTAGGATTTAATTTCTTCTTCTTCTTCTTCTTTTTTAAAGGATTTAATTTCTAAATTTGCAAAATAAGATAGTAGGACAAAGTGACCTTCCAATCGGGGCTTCTGAAGTTCTGTGAATCTGTGATTGCAGCTGGTTGGTGCGTTCTACCTCTAAGTCATAAGGAGAATTGGACTCCTTTTCTGGGCTCTGAGTTTCTAGTAGGGTCTCCAAAGGCATTTAGAGGAGTACAGTTAGGGCTTAGGGGGAGAAAGGGTAAGGATTTAATCCAGACTTTCCGGAAAGATGACAGGTAGGCCAGGAGGTAGAGGGGAAATGTTAGGGCACAGGAATCTCCTTGCTTTGGGGCCTAAACCACATTTCCAGGGAATGACTACTAATTTTTGAGTATATTTTTGCCAGGTGCTGTGTCACAAGCTAATAGGGGACAATTGTCATGCTTTCTGGACTCTTAAGCTTCATTTTATGTTGGGGGATTCCCAGCCTTATAAACCCCTGCCCCCTGAATGTAGATTTCAGAAATCCACTTTCCCAGATCCCCTTGCAGCTAGAGCAGAGACACGTGACCTGGGGTCTGCCAGTTGGTTGCATCTTGGTCGGACTTTGAATCAGCTTCCAGTGATGAGAATAAGCAGACACTGGCGATCCATTCTGGAGAGAGGTGGTAGGTATGTCCAGACCAGGCAGGCAGCTGAGGAAAGGCTTCTAGCAGGATGTGTGGCACGTGGATGTTGGATATTCACAGTGTCCGTGGGCTAGGTTCTAGGGTGGCGGCAGTGACTCCTCTCAGGATGGGTTCTGTGCTGTGGTTTAGATGTTCCTCTGGGCTGTGGGGCCTCCAGTCAGATTCTGTTAGCCTCCCAGAGATTAAATGGCCTTTCTGCCTAAACTGGTTAGAGTGGGTTTCCGTTCTTTGTAAATAAGAATCTTAGCTGTTGAGAGCACTCTAATATGCATTGTCTCATGGTAGCCCAGCGAGGTATTAATAATATAATAATACATTTCCCTGGTGGCTCAACTGGTAAAGAATCCGCCTGCAATGTGGGAGACCTAGGTTTGATCCCTGGGTTGGGAAGATCCCCTGGAGAAGGGAAAGGCTGCCCACTCCAGTATTCTGGCCTGGAGAATTCCGTGGGCTCCATAGTCCATGGGGTCGCAAAGAGTTGGAGACAACTGAGTGACTTTCACTTGCATGATAATATAACCAAGCTTCCAAGGTGTTGCTAGTGGTAAAGAATCCATCTGCCAATGCAGGAGACACAAGAGACTCAGGTTCTATCCCTGGGTTAGGAAGATCTTCTGGAGGAGGGCAATCCACTCCAGTATTCTTACCTGTGAGGGCTTCCTTGGTGGCTCAGTGGTAACGAATCTGCCTGCCAATGCAACAGACATGGGTTAGATCCCTGAGATGGGAAGATCCCCTGGAGAAGGAAATGGCAACCCACTCCAGTACTCTTGCCTGGGAAATCCCATGGACAGAGGAGCCTGCTGGGCTACAGTTTACAGGGTTGCAGAGTTGGACATGACTTAGTGATTAAACAACAGCATGGTAATATATGGTAATAACCCTCTTCTTACAACTGAAGAGGTGAACTAACTTGCCCAAGGTCACATGGCTGGTAAGTGAAGGAACCAGGATTTGAGTCCAAAGCATCTGGCCCCAAAGTCCAATTTTAAACCACCACCTATCTACTATAAGAGATTTGTGGATATGGAAAGGACCTTGTAGATTACTCGTAAATAGCATGGGCTTCCTCAGATCCAGGCCTGGTCACATCTATTGGGTTTTCACTGACTACCCGAGGAGTTGTTGTAATAGAGCCAGCTGTTCCAATGACAGTGATTCAGGCATATACACTTGACTTTGGCCTAGAGCTATACACTCTGCCACAGAGCTTGCACTCGGCACTCTGCGAACATTAGATGATTATGCTCTTCCAGAGTCTATGGGTGGATGCTGGGGGCTGAGAATGAGATCAAAAGTCAGAGGGGAAAGAAAGAACTGTCCTCTGGGGCTTTCTTAGAAAAGACGGGGAAAGGAAGTCTTTGCTCAGAGACTGGTTAGAAAGTAAGTCTGGCTGCCACCTACTAATCAGCTGTACTGTTTACTATGACAAAGCATTTAATACCCTTGAGAGGAGAACTCCAAAAGAAGTGGTTTGGCTAACTGGTCGATCTCCACTGTTTCTCATGGGCTGGGAATTTTCCTGGGGGCTCATTCTCCTGCCTTCTTCTCTTTTTCTTTATCTCCTTTCATTCCTTCTTACACCTCCTGTAGTTTTCTTCAACAAATACTTTTGCACATCTGGTATTTATTGATTCAGCCAATGTTTATTGAGTGCATGCTGTGTGCCACACATGGTTGTAGGTGTTGAAGCAGAGCAGTGAAGTGGGCAGACACGGTCTCATAGTGTCTGACTTGGTGGCAGAGGAGGTGGTCTGGTAAGCACAAAGCCAGCAGGTACAAGCTGTTTTAAGGGGTATCTCTACCCACAGTCCTAACTCTGCTCCCTGGGAATAGACCATTCACATCCCTGTTTCACTGATGAGGAAACTGAAGCCAGAGAGCTTGAGCAGCTGCCCAGGGTCTCAGAGTTAGGACCAGATCTCTCTGAGATCTGTCAGAGCCACAGGAGTCCAACTAAACCCAACTCCAGGTTGCATCTCAGCCTGGAATGGGACTCTTAGCCTCTTTCCTTCTTCACTTGGGCCGATGGACCAGACTCCTTCCCTCTCCCCTTGTTACCACCACCAATATGTCCCAAGGAGCCTGGCTGTGGGGCGGATGTGGTCCCCCCGGCTGCCCACTTCCTTGCTGCTTCTGCCAACAGCAGCTTCAGCCCTTCTGAAGTGAAGTTGTTTTTTTTTTTTCCTGTTGATCCCTCGAGGGGAAACAGATGTGGGTGGGGAGGGTGGTAGGCACACCCACACTCCCCTAAGCCCGGAAGTACCCCAGGTTCCAGACTCCCTTCTGAAATGTGTGGGCCACTGGAGGCCCCAACTTCCCCCTAGATACCCCCCCAGAACCCCCACCCACCCTGCTGTGTTCCTGCTTTTCCTCTGGTAGATAAACCTCCTTCCATCCTAACTCATTGTTGGGCAAGACTTCCTGCTTGAGACCCAAGTTCCTAGTACTAGACCAGCTAAAAGCCAAGCAGTGTGGTTAAGAGAAGGGGGCCCTGGAGTTGGACAGACCTAGGCTCAAATCCCAGTGCTACCTCTGACCAGCTGTGTGGCCTCAAACAAGTTAATTAACCTCTCTGAGTTCCTCTGTGAAATAAGCATGGGTGTACCAACATCAGAGGGCTGTAGGGATAAGGCACCCGAAGGTCTTATTAGCTCAGTGTCCGGCACACAGTAAATAATAAATGCTGGCTATTTCCATTACTGGGTGGAACAGAAGGGATCTCTCCTGGTGTCTGCAGGCCTCTCAGGCCTGGGAAGCCCATTTCTAACGCTTTTCTCTGCCTTCCAGGGCGGGGCCTCCCTGCAGTTTCACTTTAGCAAAGGCGTCTCCTTGCTCTCTGCTTTGTCTCTTGGTCTATTTCCTTCCTATTCTCCATGGTGGACAATCACACACAACCCCCCCCCTTTTTTTTTACTGATCCCCATTTCTGTCTGTGAGTGAGAGACATCCAGAACACCCTAATTTACCTCTGGGGAGGACGGGGGAGTGGCCATCATCGAAAAGCCGTTTTCCTCCTTGTCTCTAGCTCCTGCTCCGGAATCCATTAGCCTCCTTGAGTCATCCCCAATCCCAGAAGAGCAATGGGGAGGGGCATTTAAATAATAAGAAACCTCTGCAGCTCAGATAGGTAGCAAAACATCCCATTTCACCCGATTCACAGAGGACTGCTGAGTATCTGTCATGTTCAAAGCACACGGGAGGAGGGGGAGAGGTAGCAAAAGAAATGGAATATCCATCCCCCAACCTGTGAGGGGCTTGATGGGACCTGTACTCCTCCGATCACCATTCAGTCAGCCCACAGGGGTGTCAACACTGGGACTTTACCATTCTCCATTTTTGCCAATTGAATGGGTGCAAAGGTATCTTGTTTTTGTTTGCATTTCCCAGGTATTCATGCAGTTTGGCATATCTTCATGCGCTTGTTGCCCATTCATATTTCTTTCTCTGGGAATCCCCTCTTCATATTACTTTGTCCATTTTTCTAGTGGGCTTTCTCTTACTGATGGATACTAGCTGTCTTTAGATATAGTGGAGACCAGTCCCTCATCTGTGCTATATGTTAACAATAAATCCCCCTGGTCTGCCGCATGTCTTTCCTTTTTGTTTATGAATCGTTTCGCCACGTGGACCTGTCACTTTCATGGTCAGATGTTTCAGTCTTCTGAATGGCTCTGGGTTCGTCTCCCCTCTGATAGCACTGTGATTTGTGCTGACTTGTTTGTTTCCCGTCTGTCAGACAGTGAGAAACTTGAGGCCAGAGACTACATTTTATTCATGTCTTCATCTCTGTCTCTTCGGGGACCCATGCAAGGCTGGGCACAGAGTTTGTGCCTGAATGAGTTTGCCCCCCCCGCTTTTTTTTTTCTGAAAACAGGTTTTATGCCTGAATGAGGGAGTGAATGAAAACGCCGTGTGCTGCCCTCCCTGCAAAGATGGGGTCTTGCTGCAGAGAAGGGAGTGAGTCAGGGTGTGAATCAGAGCCTCTTCCCTGGCTCAGCTGACATTTCAAAAGCCCAGAGCAGAGCAGAGAAGACCCCTTATTCCAGGGAGCTCCCCCACCCTCGACTCACTTCCTGAGCAGGCACAGTGCGGCTCTGCTGGTTATTGTGCGTATGTGTGTACATGCATGCACATGTAGGGCATTTATCACTTAAAACTGAGTAGGTCTTGCATTCTCTGTGTGTGAAGAAGGTTGAAACATTCTCTGAGAGGACCTGTGCTTATGTGTGGGCGTTGGGGACACTGAGTGGAGAGGAAGAGAGAGAGCTGGGGGCGTGTGAAGAATCTTTGCCACGTACTGCTTACTGCATTTGCCGCTTGGAGGATGGGGTGGCTGGAGGGTGTTCAGCCACTCTGGGAGGTATCCTTAAGCCCGGCTTCCTGAAGTCTCTGGATCTGTGGCCACGTGATGCTCTTCCTCCGCCACGTGGCTGGCTGCCGTCCCCGCTGCAGCAGGCGCTTCCGTTTCGTTCCCAGAGGCTTGGCTTCTCCATTGTCATTTTCCAAAGCCGTGGAGAGTGCCAGTCAGATTGTTAGACCCAAATAAGTGGAAATGTGTGAAAAAATAGTAAATATTTGCTGTACCTTTTGTGGAGCAGGTTATTGCCATGGAAATGCTCTGCACACGGATCTGGGTGATGGAGGGAAGCTAGCTCAGGAGCTAGGGGAGCGTTTGGATGCGATGGAGCTGGAGCTGGCAGGTTTAGGAGTGAGCGCTGTGGGTTTGGAATCGCAGTGCAATTGGGTGAGGCTGCAAACCTTGGTCCCCAGTTGGCCTGTAGAGAGAGGGCATTTGTTTACTGCTTACCACGTGCAGGGTACTGTGCTGAGCCTTCGATGTGCCTTATTGCATTTCATCTTCATACCAGCCCTGTGAGATGTCATTATCCTCCTGGCTTCCTGGGGGCACAGATGGTAAAGAATCTGTGTGCAATGCAGGAGACCCGGATTCAATCCCTGGGTCAGGAAGATCCCCTGGAGAAAGGAATGGCTATCCACTCCAGTATTCTTGCCTGGAGAATTCCATGGACAGAGGAGCCTGGCAGGCTACAGTTCATGGGGTTGCAAAGAGTTGGACACGACTGAGTGACTGACGCATTTCCTGGGGCACAGAGCTTGAACAGCTTGTGGAAGGGACGCAGTCAGTGAATGGCAGAGTCCCATGACCATGATTCTCCAGAGCCTGAGCCTTCACCACTAAGCCCTCTTCATGATTTACTCCAGAGGAAGCTAACTAGCCATCCACAGTGGGTTTGTTTTCCAATGCTGGATTTGTTGCCAACATTCAGAAACCATAGACTGTTTCCAGCTTCTCTTGAAAACGTGGATGAGCTGACTGCTGGCTGGGGGCTTCCCTTCCTGAGCGTCTGCTCCTCAGGGGCTGCCCAATTCAGCTGGGGCGCCTGCTCTCCAGTCAGCACTGGGCCCACTCTTGTTGCAGCTGGGAGAGAGATCTGAGCATCACACTCAGGAGCTGTTGGAATTAATTGAGAATTTGCTGCTGAGAGCTTTTCATCCTGTTAGAAATGATGTTTCATTTTAGCTGTTGTTTTCATTTGCCAATTAGAGCTTTGGGGATTATTTGATTTTCTTCCTGTGGTCTCAAGAATTTGTGAGTGGTTGAGTGAAGAACTTCATGGCAGGAAGAAAGGGCTTCAACAGATGTGATGTGTTAATGTATTCATTCATTCATTTGTATATTCATTCAACATGTTCATTGAGAGTTAGATGCTGCAGTTACAATGGACAATAGTCTTTCCTTCAAAGAGCTCACCATCTAATTGGGGAGATGTAAATCAACATTACAAAACAATGCAGAAATACCATGATTGAGGTGCTCCCAGGCGATTCTGAGAGTGTACAGGAGGACATCTATTCACATCTTGGGGCTAGATCAGGGAGACCTTCCAAGAAGAGGTGATGTTTATTGATAATCAAGTTAACCAAGCAAAGAATAATTAGAGGAAAAACATTTCAGGCTGATGGAAGGGAGAGCCTGGTACGTGTAGAGAATGCCTGAGAGTTCAGTATGGCTGAAGCAGTGTGTATGTGTGTGTGTGTGTGTGTGTGTGTGTGTGTGTGGTTGGTGATACTCAGTCCATAAGTAAAATCACATACTCATTTGTATCTCCTGGTCCAAGTTCTCTTGGGCACAGGGCTGCCAGGTTGGTGGGAAAACAGCCCCATGGGGTACAATAGAATTAAGTCTGGGGGCAGCATTGGGGGCTACAGAGATCATTTTACAGCCAGGAGCAGCTTTATTAGGTTTATTTGGTAGAGCACCTCTCTCTTTGTGTGTTTTGAGGACTTTTAGAAAGGCTCCCTTCTGTTTGAAATTTTTCTCCTTAAAGTTATTCCTTTGGCTTGAATCTTGGTCTGAAGTTAGAATGCAGTGAAATATCCCTGAGTGCTAGCTGGATTCTTCAGGTTGCAAAGGAAAGACTTGTCTAGAATACCTTGGGTGGAGTGAGGATTAACTGCAGATGTGTATGGGGAAATGGGATGGAGAGGGACAACGTTCTTCTCAGCCATATGGTTACCCCAAGACAGACTTCTTTACCACCCTTCTTCTAGAGCTGGGACTGTGGGCATCTACCCATGTACATTCTAGCTCACCAAAGCTATCTGCTTGTGTTTCTTATCCTCTACCCAAGAGAGGCCCTCATTGGTTTACTTAGACTCTATCCAGTATGGATAATTTATGCCACATCACCCATTTATCCATCCATCTATCTATTTGTCTATTCATCCATCCATCCATCCATTCATCTAGTTCCATAACAAGTGTTAATTTTGCACCTACTCATCTGTCAAACACTATGCTGGATTCGGGATTACAGTAATGAATAAAACGGCTATAGTCACTGTTCTTAAAGAGTATATAGTCAGAGGGCAGTCAGACATTAAATGTGATGAATGGCATAAAGAACTAAAAAATACATAAACCTGAGACTTATAAGTGGGACATGGATGGGTAGAAAGCCTCCTAGGCTGATTTTTGTGTCCAGGGGAGCTTTGTTAGTTTCATGGAACAGAAGTCTCAGGGGCTCTTCCAGGGGGAATTCCTCAGAAGCTGGATTGGGCTCTGCAGGCTCTGTGTACTTCCTCTGGGAGATGTCATATCGAGGTATCAACCCAACCCGATACAGGTTTGGTTGAAGTGGTTGAAGATTTTCCCCACTGAGGGTAAGCTTACCTTTGCCTTTTCATGAGAGTCAGTGTAGATGATACGGAGTAAAGAGAGGAATGAAAAAGTGTTAGGGAGTGGACAGTGATGAGCGCACACATGCTGAACTGACAGTGTATCGTGGGCACTAGAGCCGGAACACCTTGGTTCAACTCAGCTGCACCGCCTACTGTGTGACGTGGCTTCATGGCCCACTGCCTGCTGTGTGACGTGGCTTCATGCCTCGGTTCCTTGTCTGTAAATTGTGAATAAAATACCCACATCATAGGGTTAGAGTGATAGAAGATTCAGTGAGTTGATATAAGGCACTTAGAACAATGCCAGGCACAGGATGAAGGTAGGCGCTTATTAAATGTCAGTCATCAGTTTGAGTATCATGATTATTATATGGTGTCAGTCAATCTTGTCTGCTTTTGACAGCTCTTTCTTTGGCAGACCATAACTGTGGCCTTTCGTCCCATATGTATGATACATAAAGACGTATCTTTCCTATCTGAGTACTTCAGTTCATTACTGTTCTCAGGCAGGTTCTTCACTGATTCTTTGGCCCCATTCTTGCCCCCATCACCAACACAGCACAGTGTCTTAGCCTGGCCCAGTGTTCTGTATCTGGGGATATGTGTGCATTAGAGCAGGTGATGTATTCCCTGGGGGGCAGAGTAATGATTAAGGTTGACTGTAACATCACAGAGGGCTTCCCAGGTAGTGCTAGTGGTAAAGAATCTGCCTGCCAATGCAGGAAACACAGATTCAATCCCTGGGTAGAGAAGAACCCCTGGAGGAGGAAATGGTAACCCACTCCAGTATTCTTACCTAGTAAATTCCATAGACAAGAGGAGGCTGGTGGGCTATAGCCCATGGGGTTGCAAAGTGTCAGACATGACTGAGCTACTGAACACACACACACCATCACAAAAGCACTTGGAGAGATGAGATGCAGGCCCCTGACCTTCCAGAGTTGGGTATCGAAAAGTGTTGGACTCAACCCGTCTGCTCCCCTGCACTGGGTGCTACTGAGGGCCCTCAGCAGGCTCCAGTGAGGCATTTACTTCTCTCACTATGAGCAAGACCTGGGAAGGGTCATCTTACCTCTCCTTTTGTTGCCTTGGCCCTGAACTGCCCACGAGTGACTAGGGGGTTCTGATGGAGGCGAGCCTGGTAGATGTGGGATAACCAAGGCCGTGCAGCTGGAGCCAGGCCAGAGAGAGGTTGACCTGCCGAGGGGATGACATGCTGTGGGTTGGGGTGGCCTCTGCTTGGCAGAGCCGAAAGGACTTTTCCTTTGAATTTGAGTTGTGTCCCACACTAACCTCTGGTGCCGTGGGATCCTCATTCAGCAGATGGGACTACTTTGTACTCACTCATTCGTAGGCTGTGGTCTGCATTTCTGTCTGTGTTTTTTAGTTATCTCTGCATTTTTGGTCACTGAAGACACACTTATTGTAAAAGAATGTAACAGTGTATAACTATGTAGCCTAGATAGAAAGTTCCTACCTTATAGAGCCTGCAGACTTAACCTTTAGCTGTATTATCCTGAGAAATGTTTTACTTGTAAATATAAACATATATTACTAATTAACAAAAATGAAAACATATCCTATATGCAACTTTTACAGCCTACCTTTTTTATGGGGGGCTGTTAAATCTTGGACTTTTTCCTATATGAATACCTTATTTAGATCTACCTTATTAAATGATGCTTCCCTGTTGGCTCAGATGGTAAAGAATCCACCTGCAATGTGGGAGACCTGGGTTTGATCCCTGGGTTGGGAAGATCCCCTGGAGAAGGAAATGACAACCCACTCTAGTATTCTTGCCTGGAGAATCCCATGGACAGAGGAGCCTGGTGGGCTACAGTCGATAGGGTCACAAAGAGTCACACAAAACTAAGTGACTAATTTTCACTTTCAACTTTATTAAATGGTGATATAGTATTTCATATTAGGATGACTACCATCTTAGGTATTTATTTTATAATTTGACCAATATTCTACTGATGGGCATTTGGATTGGATCCAATTTCTCTCTTTTTGAGCATGCATCTGTGAACATTCTTGGTCACTTCAGTGACTATTTCTGTAGAATAATCTTTGAAATAGAATTTTTAGGGCAAAGGATGTGAACACTTTCACTTGTAGTAGATATTGCTAAATTGCACTCCAAAAGGTTGTGCCAATTTATGCGCCCACTGGCAGTGTGTGAAAGTGCCTCTAAGAAATGTCTTTTAAAAGATAAAATACCTATTGTTAAGCCATGAAACACTTTTCAAATAATTACTGAAAATTCTTCCAGCTGTGGCATAAGATGTGAGCGTCCCAAAAGGACTGAAAGGTCTTGGGAAACATGGGAGCTTAATGTATTAAAAGGTGACATTTTGATCAATGGGAAAGGAATGGTTTATTTAATAAATGGTGCCGTGTAATTGGATGGCCACATGGAAGCATGCCAAATTTGACTCCTAACTCACATCTTATAAAAAAAGGAAATTATGGGTGGAGTAAATTATAGACAGAGTAATGATTTTAAAGTACAAATAATATAAAGAATATTATAGGAAATTTTAGGAGCATATACAGGTAAGCCTGAGTGGGGGAAACCCAGAAGCCATAAAGAAAAAGATTAGAAAACTAATTTTTGATTTTGTAAAAATGATGTAAGCTTTTGGAAGGAGAATGTATTCATGAATTGCTTATTAAATTAAGAGATACTATTGAAAATAGACCCAGTAGATAATGTACAATGGAGTCCAGTATGAATAAAGTTGAAGTTAAGTTTTTAAACACTAATTGAGGGCAAGAGCAGAAGGGGGTGACATATGGTGGGATGTCGTCACTAACTCAATGGACATGAGTCTGAGCAGACTCTGAAATTTAGTGAAGGAGCGGGAAGCCTGGCGTGCTGCAGTTCATGGGGTTGCAGAGTCGGACATGGCTTAGTGACTGAACAGCAGCATGCACCCCAGTGTTTATGTTAATGTGATTATTTACATTATGTACAATTGCCAAGATCCGGAAGCACCCCAAGTATCCATCAATGGATGAGTGGATAAAGAAGATGTGGTATCCATAAGAGTAGAATACTACTCAGATGTAAAAAAAAAAATGAAATGCTGCAATTTACTACGATGTGGATGAACCTGGAGGGCACTGTGCTTAGTGAAATAAGTCATACAGGGAAAGTCAAATGCTGTATGTTAATCAGTTATATGTGGAATCTAAAAAATGCAATAAAGTAGTGAATGTAATAAAAGAGAAGCAGACTCAGAGACATAGAGAACAAACTAGTTGTTACCAGTTGGAAAGAAGGAAAGTGGGAGAAGTAATGATTAAGAGGTACAGATTGCTATGTATGAAATAAATAAGCTACAAGGATATATTGTACAGCACAGGGAAGATAGACAACATTTTATAATAACTTTAAATGGAGAATAATCTGTAAAATTTTTGAACCACTGTGTTGCACACCTGAAACTACCTTAATATTATAAATCAACTACCTCAAAAAGCTGCTATAAACATTTGCATATTTTTTTAAAAGAAAAAAGTTTTAGGACATACACGTGTCCAGGGGATACTGGTCAGGGGTTGAAAGTCTGTGGTTCTTATTCTAAGTAGAGTTGGATGATAAACTAGAAACTGTGTGCCCCCCTAAACCTAGTAAGCTCTGAAAAAGTAAAGAAAAAGGAAGGAAATGTTTTCTGTTTCTTTTATTTTTTATTGTTTTGAACAAGTTGAGTACCCACCCAAAGCCTCAGTTGTCCCAGGAGAGAGGAGACAAAAACACTCCATCAAAACAAAGCTTCAGCCACGCATTCTAGTTCTCAGGGAACACAGAGCTCCTTTCCCTTCGTGCCTGGTCCTACTTGAAACCTCAGTCTCCCTGTCCTTCGTGAAGTCTGGGTCTCTCAGGCTGTTCCTGGAGTTTTTAGCAAACCCCCTCTCCCCACCATGCACCACAGTATTTGTACCATCCTCTGAATCAGCCCTGAAGACACTTCTTTGTATTAAACTTTCCTCATTGTAAGGACTCCCCCAATGGATCAGGGGGTAAAGAATTCGATTCCCTGGAGGTGAAAATGGCAGTCCACTCCAGTACTCTTGCTGGAAAATCCCATCGATAGAAGAGTCTCGTGGGCTACAGTCCAAAAGGTTATAAAGAGTCGGACACAGTGTCTGGCTATCACCGGGGAACGGTGGTTGATGGACCCACTCTCCTTCAACTCCTAGCTCCTTTATTATGTACCTGCAGGGCTCACTGATCTTAAAGTTAGAAGTACAGTTAGAAGGAGGCAGGCAGATGTGGCTTCCAGTGCTTGCTTTCCCACTCTTGAGATGAATGACCTTATAAAAAGTTCTAAACCTCCATTTCCTCATCTGTAAAACGGGGATAAAATGGTCCTGGCTTCCCTAGTGGCACAGTTGGTCAAGAATCTGCCTGCAATGCAGGAGACCTGGGTTCGATCCCTGGGTGGGGAGGATCCCTTGGAAAAGGGAAAGGCTACCCACCCGAGTATTCATGCCTGGAGAATTCCATTGACAGAGGAGCAGGGCAGGCTTCAGTTCGTGGTATTGCAAAGAATTGAACACAACTGCGCGACTACTTTCACGTTCAGAATAGTCCTACCTCCTTGCACTGCTCTGAATATTGTTGTGATTATTGCTGAGTGTAGCACTTGGCATTTAGGAAATGCTCGATAAATGTTAGCTATTGGTGATGGTTCTTTCTCTTTCTCTTTCTTTGTTACTTTAAGTGGCTCCTTACCGATGCCTTCGTGCCAGGGTTTAGGGAGAGCTCAAGTTCATTCATTGCCTTAGGGGTAACAGTGGTGGTTCAGAGCCAGACCGCTGGATCCAGACTGCCGTCCGTCATTCAGCTCCTAGTTTTGCCGATTACGCCTGTGTGCAAATTACTTAGCATCTCTGTGCCTTATTTTCGTCATTTGCAAAATGAGGATAATAATGGAAGCTAATATAGTTCTTACCAGGATTAAACAAATTGATATTTATAAAACAATTAAAGACTGTCTGGCTCATTGTCAGTGTTATATAAATGTTTGTTAGAATAATTACAAAATAAACACTTAGATACATTACTTACCCCCTGTGGATCATGTCAAGGATAAAGGAAACAGTATGCTGAAAACCCTGGTGAGCTGTGTGCATATGAGAGGTGTTATGGTGATTCATCATTATGTGCCTGGACACTTTCCATTTTGCTTTTAGAATCAACCCCGGCCAAAAAAGGAGCTCTAACTGTTGAGAAGCTGACACCGTGGGGGCAATTTTTGAATCTCTCTTTGTCCCTCTCTATTTGATCTTCTAAAACCTTTCACTAATGCATCTTCGGAATAGGACCCCCCCCAAAAAAATACTGAGTGAATGTACTGTTGCTGTTTTGCTTCCAATAGTGGGAGTGAGTGATGTTTTCCAAAGGGATGGGTGGACAGGCAGAGCCTAGCAGGAAAGCCTTCTTGCTAAATCGAGAACTTTTGAACACAAATAGGCACAAGTTTGCTTGCTGTTTAAATAGAATATTAGCAATTATTATTTATCCAGTCAGAGCCTCCTGGGTTTGATGCCGCCTCAAATTAGCAGTCTGCATTCTCTGCTGCCCCTTGTTGTCTCCCTTTCCATAACCCTGCATAGAAACCACTTCCCCAGAGGTCACCCCAAGTAAAAATATCAGCATGTGTTTATTAGCACCATCTCCCAGGTGCTGGGCTAAGTATGGATTTATCCTCATTTAATCTTCACAGCAGTTCTGGGTGATATTCCCCCCATTTTACAGATGAGGACACTGAGGTGCAGAGAAACTGGCAACATGCCGTGGCAGACACTGCCGGGGGTTGCTCATGTCCCTCCCCCATCCATATCATTGCATTCTTGCCTGACTCCCGCCTGGCAGTGCCTGCATCTGTTTGTCTGAGGGCTTGCTCTGGACATTGGCTCATTCTGTCTACTTGCATGTTAGGCTGGACAGGCAAAGTGTGACGCCTCCCCCAGGAGCAGTTCCCAACAGTAACTGATGAGCCTGAGGGAGAAATACTTCTGAGGCTTGTGATTCCTAGAGTTCCCCAGCAGGACGAGGATCTAGTTGCCCAAAGTGGTAATGAGCTTGAAAATGCATCCTTTTTAGGCGACCTTCCCTCCCCGGCTCACTTCCCCGCTCCGTACTGGTACTCCTGGGAATCACTTCTCAGAGGAACTGCTTGTCCTTCAGGCAGCATCTTAGGATCTGCTTCTGGGGTGTCCCAAAACGTGGCCAAGGATCCTAACTTCAATAGCCTTTTATGTCTTCATCTTCCCTGTGGCATTTGACATGACTGATGTCTGTCCCTTCTTAAAATTCTTCCCCTTTGCAGTTTCTGTGATGCCTGGTATGATTCTCTTTCTTCCTCTGCTGTCTCCTTTTCTTTCTCATTCACTGATTTTTCTTCCTGTTCTTTTTTTTTTTTTGATTACTCACTTTTAGGCACTTCCAGTGTCTCCGTGGGCTTCCAGGTGGTGCTAGTGGTAAAGAACCCACTTGTCAATGCAGGGGAACATAAGAGACCCGGGTTCGATCCCTGGTTTGGAAATATCCCTGGAGGAGGGCATGGCAACCCCTCCAATATTCTTGCCTGGAGAATCCCATGGACAGAGGAGCCTGGTGGGCTAATGGGTCGCGAAGAGTCAGACAGGACTGAAGCGACTCAGCAGCAGGAACAGTGCTGAGGACATAATATACTCTCAACAAGTGGCAGCTCTTATTAGCCTGGGGCAGAAACTGAAACTTCGCAGGCTCATGGAGAGTTGAAATTTGCATTTTGAAAATTCAGGGCAGAGAGGGAGAGGCTGGGATGCCTGCTTTGCGGCACATCAGTGAGTAGCAGCCGTCTCGTTACTCTCCTTGACAGGGGCCGGGGGAGTCTCATTTAGGGGGTGGAGGCCCCTGCCCTTCTGATGGGAGGTGGTCTTCTCTGATGTCGCTGGGGTGTCCAGGTTGGTGGAGTGTCGCCAGCACTTGTTGGCCTGTTTGATCTAAGGAGGGTGGCCTTGCCCCTCCTGGGGAAGAGGCTTATTAAGGTTGGTGAGGGGTATGTTTCCGAGGACTTCCAAGGGTTCCCTGGGGCGGCCGCGTGAGGCGGTCCCCTTGACTCATTTTGTCTCAATTAGTTGTTGTTGATCTCTACACAATGTTTCTCCCTCTGGCCAGCCACGGGAATGGGTCATCCTTGGACTTGACTCTCTGTTTGAGAACTTCCCGCATCACTGTTGTCATTATAGTAAACCCTCTCCAGGGTTTATTGAGGGTGTGCTTGTGACAGCATGCTGACATTTCGAGGACTTTAGGGCTGCCGGGAGGATTAAATGCCTTAGAAGGCATGTCTCTCTGTGCTGTGGATTATGGTAGCCACAAGCCACATGCGGTTACTTAAATCTTAATGAAAGTTAAATAAAATGAAAAAATTTAGTTTCTCAGTCACAATTGTTGTTATTCAGTCACTAAGTCGTGTCTGACTCTTTAAGACCCCGTGGACTGCAGCACGCCAGGCTTCCCTGTCCTTCACTATCTCCCGGACTTTACCCAAACCCATGTCCATTGAGTCAGTGATGCCATCCAACCATCTCATCCTCTGTCGTCCCCTTCTCCTCCTGCCCTCAGTCTTTCCCAGCATCAGGGTCTTTTCCATGAGTCGGCTCTTTGCATCAGGTGGCCAAAGTATGGGAGCTTGAGCTTGAGCTTGAGCATCAGTCCTTCGAATGAATATTCAGGGTTGATTTTCCTTTAGGATTGACTGGTTTGACCTCCTTGTAGTCCAAGTTACTCTCAAGAGTCTTCTCCAGCATCACAGTTTGAAAACATCAATTCCTCAGTGCTCAGCCCTCTTGATGGTCCAACTCTCACATCCATAAGTGACTACTGGAAAAACCATAGCTTTGACTAGATGGACCTTTGTCAGCAAAGTGATGTCTTTGCTGACACAATATTGTCAGTCACAATATCCACCTTCCAAGTGGACAGTGCATATAGAGAACATTTCTCTCATTGCAGGAAGTCCTCCTGGGCAGGACTGGTCTAGAGCAGGAGTCGGTAGACTTTGGCTCATGGATCTACTGGCTCAATTTGTAAACAGAATTTTCGGGGCACATAGCCGTGTCTGTTAGTTCACATGTTGTCTGTGGCTCCTTGTTTGGGCTACAAGGAAGATTTGAGTAGTAGCGGCTGAGACCGAGGAGCCTGTGGAGACTAAAAGATTTACTCTCTTAGCCTTGAAGAAAAGGTTTCCTGACCTCTGGCCTTGTGCTTGATAAGGAAATGTGTGCTATTTTTTTACTTATATAAAAATAACTTTAGTTCCCTAGATAATCTTTCAAAGTCACTATTCTCTCCATCTCAGAGATGGGGAAACGGGACTGTAGTTCTATACAGCACCTTCCAGGAGGACAAAGATTTTATCCGTCTCACTTGTCATTTACCCTTATATCTGGGGCAGTGCCTAGCACACAGTAGACATTTAGTGCATGTTTGATGAACAATGAATGGATAAGTAAATGTGTAAATGAACTTTATGTGCGTGCTAAGTTGCTTCAGTCATGTCCGACTCTTTGCGACCCCATGGACTGTAGCCTGCCAGGCTCCTCTGTCCATGGGATTCTCCAGGCAAGAATACTGGAGTGGGTTGCCATGACCTCCTCTAGGGGTTCTTCCTGACCCAGAGATCGAATCCACATCTCTTAGGTCTCCTGCATTGGCAGGCAAGTTCTTTACCACTGGGCCCTATAATGTCTTTACGAACAGATACAAAAATCTGATCAGCTCCATTGTACAGAGGAGAAAACAGAGGCCCTTCAAGAGGGGAGTTGCCTTGTCAGAATGACGTGCTGCTGAATGTGTAAGCTGGGGTTTTAGCTGAGTTGTCTATGTGTTTCCTGAACCTTCCCCGCCACCACTCCGCCCCCCCCTGGAAGCCGCACAGATGCAGAACGGGGCCGCGCCACCCCCTGCTGCAGCCAGATGGTTGTTTAGTTGTGCGTGTCTTCATCTCCAGCTGCTAGCCTCAGCTGCTCTGTGGTGCTCTTGGACCGGATGCTTCCTCGCTCCTGCTGAGGCCCTTGGGTCCAAGTAGGTCGGCCAAGTTGCAGTGATCTCCCTCTTGGCCACTGCAGCTCCTGCGGTTTGAGGAAAGACCATCTGTGATTTGATGTTTTTCTTAGAGCGAAACTCAGAGGACCATGGGGCTATCTTCAGCTGAGATGCCAGAGACCACGTGAAACTGTGTGCCTTAAACATCTTCTCAGATGGCTCCTGGTAGAACATCTGCTCACAGTGGCTTCCCCATTGAATTGAGTCAAAGATGCATTAAATGAATCCAGAGCATCACTGCTTCCAGCCATGAAGTCCCAGAATTCCATCTCTGCTGGGCAGTGGCTTCATTAGGGCTCTGAGGACTAAGGCAAGGGGTCTCTGTGGTCTGGATGTTCCCTTCTCAACATCTCTGTGGCCTGGATGTTCCCTTTTCATTGCAGGGTTGTTGATCATGTGCTCTGGGGCTCGCCTGCCTGGGTTTGAATCCTGCCCTCCTTGCCTGATCTTGTGTGATCTCGGTTAAGTTGCTTTCTCTTCCTGAGTTCACCTTCTTTTCCTGCACAGCAGGTATAATAGTAGGACCTACCACATGGCTGTTGTGAGGATTAAGGGAGCCAATATGTGCTTGGCATCTAGTGTTGTCACTGTTCAGTCGCCAAAGTGTGTCCGACTCTTCCCAACCCCATGGACAGCAGCACGCCAGGCTTCCCTGTCCCTCACCATCTCCCAGAGTTTGCCCAAGTTCGTGTCCATTGAATCGGTGATGCCATCCAACAATCTCATCCTCTGTCACCCGCTTCTCCTCCCGCCTTCAATCTTTCACAGCATCAAGGTCTTTTCCAGTGAGTTGACTCTTCACATCAGGTGGCCAAAGGGTTGGAGCTTCAGCTTCAGCATCAGTCTTTCCAATCAATGTTCAGGGTTGATTTCCTTTAGAATTGACTGGTTTGATCTCCTTGCTGTCCGAGGGACTCTCAGAAGTCTCCTCCGGTACCACAGTTTGAAAACATCAATTCTTTGGCACTCAGCCTGCTTTATTGGCACCTCATACCCACTCTGTAAGGGATGATGATAATCCTGTCCCCTAAACTTTTCCTTCCGATGAGCAAGGACTGTGTCTTGCCTGGCTTTAAATCCCATGCTGTGAGTTGGGGCAATCTCATACTCAATCATCTGCAGGGGTCTGGAAGGAAAGTTAACTGAGCGAGTTGAGCTGGGTGGGGATTGCTGTGAAGTGGAGAGTCCAGGGTGGTCTGGGAGGGGGAGCAATTATTCTTGTTTTCAACACTTGTCTACTGAGTATCTTCCATGTGCCAAGCACTGTTCTAGGTGTGGAGACAGAGAATAAACCAGACAGAACTCTCTGCCCTCTTGTAGTTTACGTGTTAGCGGACTCGGGTTCAATGGCTTTGTCACCACACAAGAATGTGGGCCCACCATTACCATTACTTCTGCTTTTTGGAAAGAAAAGCCAGAAATCTGGATTTTTTAAAAACCATGAGGGAGTTTGAGGTTAGCAGATGCAAACTAGTATTTACAGCGTGTTCTACTGTAGAGCACAATGGACTGTTGTCACTCCTATGATAAACTGTAATGGAAAAAAATATGAAAGAGAATATACATAACTGACTCACTTGGCCATACAGCGGAAATGAACACAACATTGTTAATCAGTTATACTTCAAAAAATTAAAAACCACCACCAACTATAACCATCAATGGTTTTAAGCACTGGCTGTGGTTATATATTATTTTGTGAAGCCCTGTGCTATGCTTCATCATTCAGTTATATCTGATTCTTTGTAACCCCATGAACGATAGCCCACTGTAGCCTGCCAGTCTCCTCTGTTCATGGGGCATCCCCAGGCAAGGATACTGGAGTGGGTTGCCATGCCCTCCTCCGGGGGAATCTTCCCAACC
The DNA here is from genome assembly GCF_963930625.1 of Muntiacus reevesi. Taxonomy (NCBI): domain Eukaryota; kingdom Metazoa; phylum Chordata; class Mammalia; order Artiodactyla; family Cervidae; genus Muntiacus; species Muntiacus reevesi. The sequence goes on from NC_089250.1 coordinate 200,137,146, forward strand.
CAGGGATTGAACCCAGGTCTCCCGCATGGCAGGCGGATTCTTTACCGTCTGAGCCACCAGTGTGGGCTAAACTGGGATCCCCAGATGGCTCTGGGAGGAGGGAAGTCTCTACTTGGCACACCAGCAGCCGGGCTGAGGTCAAGGTCATCGGGGCAGAGGGCGTCTCCTCCCCATCCTGCAGGGAGGTTCCCGTGGCGTTTCTGCCCACGGCACAGATGATGCTGCAGACTGCAGGCAGCGAGTGTGACTATTCTTTCTCTCATCCTTCCTGTTCCCAGCCCCCATACAGCCTATATCAAGAGGACAGAAGCAGCGTCCGTAGTTACCGGTGGGGGGAAGAGGGCGGTGACCGTGGCAACGTGGAGAAAATGCACTGGGTCCAGGAAGCAACCTTTGAAGCCAGAGAATTAATTATGTTTGTTCCCTGAGTCTTTGTTAAAGTGGAGAACTGATCTAAAAGCCTGTGCGGGAAGGATGGGGAATAGGATTGAGGAGGAAAGAACTTGAAGATGGTACCAGGAGCAGTTCCTAACAGCAGGAGGGTTTGGAGAGAGTGGTGAGATTCCTGGGAAAATGTGAGACATGCTTATGGAGGTGCTTTGTGTTCGGGGAGCACGGCGCTGCGAGGCTCGCTTTTATAGGTGGTTACCCCTAAGTGGGGCATGGACTGTCTGGTTTGCCTCTGTCCCCCACCTCCTGCCGTTGTGCTTCACCCACTTGCTTGACTCATTTAGCTTCTGTCCTTACCTTCGTAGGTCTTAGAGCTGGTGGCCCCTGCTCTGTGGAGGCCATATGACAGAGTGCTTGAGATGGTAGACTCTAGGCTTAGAATGAGCCTGATCTGCCTTTTACTATCTGTGTGACTCTGGACAATTTCTTCTGCCTCTATGATGGTACCTGTCAGGATCCCAGCAGGAAACTGAGATCCCCCAGAGGCCTTCAATGAAGGGGTTCTTTAACACCTTAGGGGGGAAGACTCTGGAGAAGACTCTTGAGAATCCCTTGGACTGCAAGAAGATCAAACCAGTCAGTCCTAAGGGTAATCAACCTTGTATGTTCATTGGAAGGACTGGTGCTGAAGCCCCAATACTTTGGCCACCTGATGCGCATAGCTGACTGGTTGGGAAAGACCCTGATGCTGGGAAAGATTGAGGATAAAAGGAGAAGGGGGTGACAGAGGATGAGATGGTTAGATAGCATCACTGACTCAGTGGGCATGAATTTGAGCAAACTCTGGGAGATGGTGGAAGACTGAGGAAGCTGACGTGCTGCAGTCCATGGGGTCTCAAAGAGTCAGACACGACTTAGCAACTGAACACCAACAACGGGGAGGAAGAAACACATGGAGATAACTTGTGGGGACCCTGGAGCCTGAGGCAGAAGGGATTGTTGGCACAGTGGGGGTCCTGAAGGGACATAACTGCTTCCCAGTGGTACCATCAATTCAAGGAGGAAGTGGGGGAAGTACCTAGCCTCTCTCCTCCTCTCCAGTCACCTGTTGTTTCCACCTGTCTGAGGCCAGCTGGAAACCAGGAGGCAAGGGGCCTGGATGATTCATTCTGTAGGGGTCAGCCTCCCAGGGCTCGGGTCGCGGCAGAGGCAGGTGGAGGTTGGATCTGGGAGAGAAGCAAGGAAAACGGGCTCACTGATCCTCAGTTTCCTAACTTTGAAAGTGGAGGATAATATGACTGCCTACCTCGGAGTGTTCTTGGGGTGAAAATACTCCCTCAGGGTGCCTGCCCAGTAAATGCTGAGAATCTCTGTGGGTCGCAAGGCCTTCCTAGGGACTGAGGGCCCAGAGAGAAGTGTTCTGTGTGTTGTCTTGTCCTACAGTTTTAGGATGAAGAAATCTTCCCCTCCATCCCCTGTAATGAGAGCCTGGGATGATGGCTTCTTTGGGGGAGCATGTGAGGTGGAAGATAGCAGTTAAGAATTAAGACTCTGGAGCCAGATAGTCTAGGTTCTAGCCCGACTGTCACTTGCTGTCAGATTTCTTAGCTTCTCAAGGCCCATTTTTTTTCATCTGTGAAGTGGGGCTGTTGGTAATTCCTGAATCAGAGTTGTGAGGATTAAATGTAAAGAGTTTAAAGCAGTGCCTGGAACATAATGGACAACAATAGATAGTAGCTATTGCTGCTGTTGCTATCTTCCCCGCCTCCTCCCCCCTCTACTTTTCTGTCATCGCCGCGATCACCATCATCACCACCATCACCATCACTGTGGGCTGAGTACGTGCGTGCTAAGTTACTTCAATCCTGTTTGACTGTTTGCGACCCTATAGACTGTAGTTTGGCAGGCTCCTCTGTCCATGGGAAGATATCTAGGCAAAAATACTGGAGTTGCTATGCCCTCCTCCAGGGGATCTTCTTGACCCAGAGATCGAACCTGAGTCTCTTAGGTCTCCTGCATTGGCAGATGGGTTCATTACCACCAGTGCCTCCTGGGAACCCCTACCTACTGTGCGTTAAGCAAAACTGACCTGTTATCATTAGAGAATTTCCCACTGCATGGAGTCCATCCACCAACTCTCCTGGGAGCTTCATTGATCATACCATTAATCCTCTCGTCCTCCCACAGATATGATATTTCAGGGAGTGATTGATGGGTGTGTGTGTGTGTACGTGGGGGAGGGTGGGCTTGTGCCTGACTCTGGGGACACGGTGCTTTGTTATGCAGAAAAGCTTGCCTGTCATCCCACTACGAGCCCCTTCCTTGAAAAGTTCCAGGCTATTTTTGAAGCCTTCATGCCTCACATGTTCCTTTCTCCATCATGTCAATGCCAGTACGGAAACATCGGAACCTTTTGGCAGAATGTAAAGCAAAAGAGATTTCAAAGTGCATGGAGGATGAGTGTTGCTCAGCTGACAGGGTATTAAGACATGACAAGAATGCTGAGTTTCCAGACTGCAGCAGCTTGCGCGTTTGTATTTAGCCCTCGTTGGATTTCTTGGGAAATCAGCGGAGGTGCCAAAGGCTAACGTCATCTCTAAGAAGGCACCAAAGGGTAGAAACACCCGCTGACATTCCCCCCCCCCCATAAATACACTCCGAAAGATCAGGAAACGATGCCAGAATGAGTGGGTGGTTGCCCTGGGCAACTCCAGGCTCTGGGCCACAGGGCGCTGCAGGTGAAGCAGCTGGTGATGGAGGGAAGCCCGTGAGCACCGGCTACCCCCAAAGCTTTGCTGCTGATGCAAAGCCCAAAACCACACTGGAGTCTCCTGGTGTGCAGCGAATACGTGCATCTAAGCGTGAAGGCGCCAAACCCTCACTGTTTACACACTGTGTTAGAAATGTCATGTTTTATTTACCCTCCCTGTTCTTTCCTGAAGGGTAGGGAATGACTTTGGGAACAGGTAGACCTGGGTTTCAGTCCCTTCTTTGCCTCTTGCATGCATGCTAAGTTGTTTTGGTCGTGTCCGACTCTTTGCGACCCTACAAACTGTAGCCCACCAGTCTCCTCTGTCCATGGGATTCTCCAGGCAAGAATACTGGAGTGAGTTGCTATGCCCTCCTCCAGGGGATCTTCCTGACCCAGGGATTGAACCCATGTCTCCTGCATTGGCAGGTGGGTTCTTTACCTTTAGCGCCGCCTGGGAAGCTCTCTGTGCCTCTTACTAGCTCTTTAGTCTTTGGCAAGTGGCTTTAAGATTCTCGTGCTCTGTGACATCCTAGAGGGATGGGTTGGGGGGTGGGAGGGAGCTTCAAGAGGAAGGGTATATACATATAGTCATGACTGATTCGCTTTGTTGTATGGCAGACACCAACATAGCATTATAAAGCAATTATCCTCCAATTAAAATAAAATAAATTAATAAAAAGATTCCAGGAGTCTTTCGGAACCACTGTTTCTTCATTTGAAAAGAATCGTTACGGCCCTTATGGGGTTAGAGATCATGGTGTCCCAGGGTCCCTGGGACTCAAGACAGTTTGGTGGAACTGCCCTGCTATGTTCAGTGCTCAGACAGTCCTAGGGGGATCAGCAGACCTCCTTCCACAAATGGGGAGACTCAGGCGGTGAGGATCTTGTCCATGCCACTCACCCCAGGGTGAGCAGTGGTGCCCGAGTCTTTGGGCTCTCCTCGGAGGGACGCAGTATGGAGTAGTGGTTAGGGCTTACCTACCCTCTGGAGTTCCTTGGGCAGGTTTTCCAAGCCTAGTAAGTCTCCCTTTTTCTGTCTGTGAAGTGGGGATAAATCATAGGCCTGCTTTCTATGGCTGTCATGAGGGTTACATGAGATAACCATATAAGCACTCAGCCCGTGCTTGGGAGATGGTAAGCGCTCAGTACAGTACTGTTGTTGTTACTGTTAGCAGAATTGTTGGTGGTAGCAATAGTAGTCATGGTGGTTGTTGCAGTTGTAGTAATAACAGCAGTAATGATAGCGTGGTTCCGTTGGTTTGTGAGTGTTGGCCTCTGGCAGCGTTGCAAATCTTTGTTCTTCTTCTCCCTTCTTCTGAGCACAGACAGTGTCTAATTACTCTCCAAGTGATCCTTTTTCTAGGGCCGCTGTTGTCCACCCTTCTCTCCCCCGCCCTGTGCCTGGGGAGGTAGACGTCTGTGGGCCGCATCTCCTGGGCTCTCCTGCTGACAGCCTTTGTCCCGAGTTGGGCCAATGGGAGGTGGAAGCCAGAGGCTAAAGGGCTGGATGCGGGAGGTTTGGGGTTCTTTCCACGCTCATCTCCCTCCCTCCATCTCTGCCCTCCTCCTGCAGTGACAGCTCTTGGCCGGTGGTCCTTCTTCCTTGATTCAGCTCTCACTGGACTCTTGTTACCCTGTTTCTTTAGATTATACCTGAAGCCCTAGGTTGTGGTAACAATTTTCCACAGTTTCTAGTGTTTTAATTGAATATCTAGAGTGAATTCTATTTCCCACAGAGACCCCAAGAGACCTATAAACCTATTAAAAAATAATGTATTGAATTGTTTTCATTCTAAAAATTAAAGTGGTACAATCATTTTGGAAAAAGTGGCGGTTTCTTATACAGTTAAACATCAAGTTACTATATGACACAGCAGTTCCATTCTTAGGTATTTACCAAGATAGGTTAAATTATATGCCCACACAAAGACATGCAAATGAATATTTATAGCAGTTTTATTCATAATAGCCAGAAGCTGGAGGAAAAAAATCCCCAAACAGCAATCAACAGATGAACAAATAAACAAACTGGGGAATAGCTGTGTAAGAGAATATTACTCAGGAATAAAAATGAACTAACTACTGATATTGACAACTGCATTATTAATCATTAATAATCAAAACATTATTCAGAGTGAAAGAAGGCAGGCACAAAATAGTTTATACTGTGTGGTCCCATTAATCTGTGCTAACAGAGAGCAGATAGATGGCTGTGAAGGGCAACGTCTGGGGTGAGGGGTTTAATTGTAAACAGGAACTTTTGGGATGATTCAGATGTTCTGTCTCTTGACTGTGGGTTTACATGAGTGTAATACATCTGCTAGGCATCTCTGGTGGCTCAGACAGTAAACAGTTCCCCTGCCAGTGCAGGAGACCCCAGTTTGATCCCTGGGTCAGAAAGATCCCCTGGAGAGGGAAATGACAACCCACTCCAGTATCCTTGCCTGGGAAATCCATGGACAGAGGAGCCTGGTGGGCTACAGTCATGGGGTCGCAAAAGAGTCAGACATGAATTAGCAACTAAACAACAACACATATATTCATGGACCTGTTTCTGAATTCTCTCTTCTGTTCAATTGGTCTGTTTGTCTATCCTTGCACCATACCAGGCTGTCTCATCATTGCAGAGTTATAATAGTACTTGATATATGGTGCTCTAAGTCTTTAAGCTTTCTTCTTCCTCAGGCATCCTTGGTTCTCTGCATTTCTATATAAATATTAGACTCAGCATATTTATTTTCACACACACATGTGCATATGTGTGTGTGAAATGCAAGTGTGTGTGAAATGCAAATATGTGTGCAAATGTGTGTGAAATGCAACTGTGTGTGCAAAATGCACTAAGATTCTGACTGAGATTGCATGGTATATATAGGTCAGTTTGAGAACAAGTGACATCTTTACAATACTGAGCCTTTGATCCATGAACATGGTATATATGGATTAATTTCTCCCAATATTTTATAGTTTCTGTGCAGATTTATTTCAGACAGTTCTTTAGATGTATCCCTAGGTATAATGATACTATTGTGTAACTTATTTTTTAAATGTTTGTTGCCGGTATATAGGGCTTCCCTGGTGGTTAACTGGTAAAGAATCCACCTGCCAATTCTGGAGACCTGGGTTTGATCCCTGGGTGAGGAAGATCTGCTGAAGAAGGAAATGGCAACCCACTCCAGTATTCTTGACTGGGAAATCCCATGGACAGAGCAGCCTGGTGGGCTACAGTCCATGGAGTTGCAAAGAGTCGGATACTATTTAGTGACCCAACAACACATGATAAGGCAGGGAAAATTTGGGGGCCGTAATTTCTTGCTTCATGGTATTGGACTTAAATGAGTGGAAATGTATTTCTGTGTGATAATTTAAGCTTCAATATAAGTTTGCTTAATTCTTTGTCTAGTGAAAAAGCCCCTAACCTCATGAAGTTGATTAAATTCTGCATTTGCTTTATCATTTAAACATATTAGGGAAATAAAGTATTATAAAAAGAAGATCAAGACCTCAAAGTCCTTACAACCAGAGATCACTCCCACCATCAACATTTCAGATGTCATTTGTTTTCTTCCAGTTTTTTTCTGTACTTAGATTTTCCACCCTCAGTGGTCTTATTCAAATAAAAAGAAAAGCAAGTGGAAAGTCTCCATCCTGTGGCATTTTTGTTATGACTTTACTTGTCTCAGGCACCTAGGGTGATGGTGAGAAACTTGTGTCCTATATCCCAAATATACTGGAAGGAAATGAAAATGTTTGGTCTGCTGAAGGAGACAGACTGGGGAAATGGGTGGGATGGGGGCATGGTCTTTGGCTTCAAATCTTAACCAGTCAATCAGTTAAATATTATTGAGCTTTTTTCATGAGCCCACACTAGGAGTGCGGAGGTGAATAAAGCATATGGTTTCTCTGCTTGAATGGAGTTAGTCTGGGAGGGAAAGGTATTATTATTAATAGTGATAGTAACAATGATAATGGCAGCCACTAATATTTATTATGAACCTACTATGTGCCAGGTACTAAGGCTTAATTTTTCTGTTCAAGTTTTTAATATGTTGTTCCATTTAATCTACCAGTAGTCTTTGAGTAGGTACTCTTTCTAATCCTCATTTTATTATTGAAAAGAATTAAGTGGCTTAGAAAGTTTCAAACGCGATTGTACAGTAAGCATATTAAACCTAGGAGAGCAGGTCAGGAAGACTCTGAGGAAATGACATTTCACGTGCGATCTGAAGGATGACAGATGTCAGAGAAAAATGATGCCGGCTTCAGAGAACATAGACAGGGGTTGTTTTTTTCACGGAGGGAAGTAGGCTGGTTTTGAGTGATAATTTGGGGTCAGATTGGACAGAATTGGTGACTGGAAGTGAGTAGTGATGCTGAGGGGAGTCAAGGGTGGCTTCCAGGGTCAGTGAGAGGAAACATTAGAAGTAAGGCAGAAGTTTAAGTGGCATTTAAATTCTAACCAAAGCTCTTGATTATTTTCCCGCTGTGTCAAAAATATAAACACCACATTCAGATAGTATCAACGTAATTTTTTTTGTTTCTGTGAACACTGATGAACTTCTGAACATTTGAAAAACCTTGATTTTATAGCCTTTAGCTAATTCTTTTTAAAATCTTTATTGTTTATTTGTTTGGGTGCGCTGGGTCTTTGTTGCACCATGCGAATTCTTAAGCATGTGGGATCTAGTTCCCCTACCAAAGCTTGAACCAGGGCTTCCTGTACTGGGATGTGGAATCTTAGCCACTGGACCACTGGGGAAATCCTGTTTAGTTAATTCTCTAAGATTGGGTTCAGAGATGAAGTGCTATAAGTGTCTAATGTAAAGAACTGCAAGCGTACCCCTGAAATAGAGCAGTAACAACCCTGTTTCCTCAACACACTTGTTTCTAGTGTGGAACTGATACAAGGTGGACGCAAATGGAGACTAAAGTAGTTGAAAAACCAAGCATTTTCCTAAAATTCCCTCTTTACTTCCCCCAGGTCTTTGATGAGATAGTATACAGTTAGTTGAATGTTCAGCTTCCCAGGTGACACAGTGGTAAAGAATCTGCCTGTCAATGCAGGAGACTCAAGAGATGCAGTTTTTCCCCTGGGTTGTAAAGATCTCCTGGAGAAGGAAATGACAACCTACTCCAGTATTCTTGCCTGCAGAATCCCATGGACAGAGGAGCCTGGTGGCCTACAGTCCTTGGGGTCCCGAAGAGTCGGACAGGACTGAACATGCACACATTTGAATATTCAGATCCCTTTTGTAGAGTCGGGAAAAGCATAAATAAAAAGTAGGGATGTAGACAAGGGACTTAGTTTTTTGGATATATATAGCTTCACTGTTACCTATGCTAAAGTTGTAAAGAAAAATATATCAGTATGCTTGGGAGAAATTCGTCTCTATGGATATCTTACTTTATATGAATTCAAACTTGTCTAGTAACAGGGTGAAGGAGAAGGAATGTAACTGCTATTAATTTTAAAAACTGGCTACTACATATTTTTCTAAGACTTTAGGATGTAGTTGTCATTTCCTCTAAAGTATATATTCCATCATGTTTAATAAATTGTTTTATAAAAAAAACAAACAACAGGGAATGAGGCAGAAGAACAAGGATTTGGTTTGGAGCATTTTCAGTTTGAGATCCAAATGGTGGTACTTAGCAAGGAGGGGAGGGCTCTGGACTGAGAGGTTCAATTGGGAGCCATTAGCAAGAACAAATTTATGAAGTTTGTAGACTGACAAGGTGGCCTGCAGGGAGAGTGTTCACAGGGAATGGACCAGTACCTGGGATAGAGCTTTGAGCTTTGAGGAATTCCAGTAGCTTAATGGTGCAGGGGGGCGGCGGGGGGGGGGGGGGGTGAGGGGAGGAACAGGAGGAGGAGCCAGGGAAAGGTAGAAGCTGCTACGGAGGGCAGGATGGGGAGGTTACAGGGAAGCAGAGTTCTGTGCAGTCTAAAGGACTTTCTAGTATCAGAATTGTCCTTAGGAGGTGGAGTACTCCTTGTCCTGCAATGAAATGGGAAGCTCAGAGACATTGTAGAAAGAGGTGGGTCAGATGTCTTTGAATTGGCCAGAGTTTTTTGGTTTTTTATAAGCAACAATTGACTGTAGGTGTCTTAAAAACCAAGTGGAAAGGTATGGAGTTCTACATTCATGTCACCACCAAGCTTTAGAAAGAACAGGGTCCAGAGTGGCTCTTGGCTCTAGGTGGCAGGAACTCAGGGGCCACCTTCTTATGGCAGTACTACTAATTCTAGAATCAAATTCCCAGGAGAACGAGTGTGATTGGCTGATTTTGGGCCACATGCCACTCCTGGCCAGGGGGAGAGCTGGGCACCTTGATTGACAGCACCACCAAGACTAGACATCATGGAGCCAGGCTGGTTTCCCAAAGGAAAGTCAAGATGCCACTTACCACAAGGGAGAGTGGCTACTGTGCAGGCAAAACCCACAGATGCCCACTATAAACTCCACAGCCCCGCCTTGGATTGGATGATATTTGTGATGTTCCCATAACAGGCCCTGCCTTCTTGCAGAGCTGTTGCTACTGTTTTGCCTGCTAGAGGATTAAGTTTCTGTTTGCTTTTTAGAGTAAGTATGGGGACTGGGATTGACATGAATTTATCTCTGGGCTTCTAGCCACTAGCTCTGGAGGCTCAGTTTGGCAGATAAGACTCATGTTATTTCTTGACATGACAGTCAAGAAAAGACTTGGCCTTGTGGCTATATGGCCCCTCCTTCGTGAGCAAGGCTAGGAGCTGGTAGTAGACAGATGGTGTAAATCTCTGTTGCATCAGTGAGGTGGGTGTGGCCATCCTACAGGCACTTACTAAAAAGAAGCCCAAGTAACTGGCATCTGTGGATACAGGAGACCTGTCAAATCTTATACCTTCCGGCACTTTCTCTTACCTGAGCAAACTTCTAAGTGCAGCCATCCTTGTAGGACTGTGGTATTTAGAGGATAATGGGCTTCCGTGATGGCTCAGTGGGTAAAGGATCTGCCTGCAATGCAGGAGACACAGGCAGACATGAGTTCGACCCCCGGGTCGGGAAGATATCCTGGAGGAGGGCATGGCAACCCACTCTGGTATTCTGGAAAATCCCATGGACAGAGGTGTCTTATGGGCTACAGTTCGTGGGATTGTAAAGTATCGGACAAGAGTGAGCAACTAACACTATTTAGAGGATAAGGGGAGGGTGAAACCCTGTATCACAGCTTTCCTCAGTTCACCAACATGGACTGATCCACCTGCGTGTTCTTAATATCAACTCCCTAAATAAAAAAGAAAAGAGATATTCTACAGGAACACATGAAACACAGGAGAAAAGAGGGGCCCTCACTGCCCACCCTCCAACTTCTCATCCTTGGTTTATTAGTTGTAAGTTCTTGGTCTCAAGAACCACAAACCCAATTCAAGTTGGTTTAGACAAAGAGGGATTTGTTGACATGTACAAAAAAGTCGAGGGGTTCTCCCTTCAGGCGTGGTTGGATCCAGGTGCTCCTGTGTGGTTGTCAGATATCTCTTGGCTCTGCTTTTCTTCTTGTTGGCTTCATTCTTAGAAAAGCTTTTCCTTTGTGATAATAAAGATGGCAGTATTCATACATGTGAGCTCCGTTGCTCCAGTCGTGTCTGACTCTTTGCGATCCTGTGGACTGTAGCCTGCCAGGCTCCTCTGGCCATAGGGATTCTCCAGGCAGGAATATTGGAGTGGGTTGCCATGCCCTCCTCCAGGAGATCTTCCTGACCCGGGGATCGAACTCACATCTGCCTATGTCTCCTGCTTTGCAGGTGGATTCTTTACCCACTGAGCCACCTGGGAAGCCCAAAGATGGCAAATGCAGACTTACTCCCCACCCAACTTAGCAGTACTCCTGGAAAATAAATCCTTTTTCCTAAAAATTCTAGCAAGAGTCCTAAAGCTGATTCTCACTGGGTGACTGAGATACATGCCCATCCCTGAATCTATGCTGTGGCTGGGGTCCTGGGTCCCCCTGGCATCCAGGAGAGGGGAGGGCATCCTTAGCCAACTCATGGAAACTGGGGGTCTGATACCCCAAATAGAAGCAGAGAGGATGGATGCTGGTTGGGCATGTTCACTACACTTGGTTTCGGGACGAGCTCTTCTCCTGGTCCTCCTGGTGTGAGAGCTCTAGGGCGGGATGTGTCTGGTGAACAAGGGATGTTGATGTTTCCTCTTAGGCCATGACTTTTTTACCTTGCTGCCCCCGCCTTTGAGGCATGATCAAAGCTGGGAGGCCATGGGGTCAAGAGCAGTCTCCATGTGTTATCCAAACAAGCAGGATATTCCCAGCAGCTGTCCTGCCCAGGCGCCTTCTCCCCAGGGTTATAGCAGAAGGTGGTAGCAGTGGGGGAGGGGGAACTTTCTTCTCATAAGTTTGTTGACTTCTGAGTCCTAGCCTTTACCTCTTGTTGGCTGCACTGCTTTGTCTGGCTTAGTTAAATAAGTCTGGTAATGCTGTGAACGAAAGCATTCCTTTCCTGCAGTCGCTGACCCCTGCAAGGCTCTTGCTGTGTAGTTCCAGGCTGCTGCTAAAGAAAGGATGTTTGCTCTTGCTTCCATCTCTTACGGGAGGAAATCACCATCACTAGAACTCTGTGAATTCCCTTTAACTCTGGGTAAATGGTCGGCAGCCCGTATGATGGAGTAAGATGCAGTTGTGGAGACAGGATGAGGTCAGTGTCTACATGTTGAGATGGCATGGGCCTCCAGATGTGTTAGTTTGGGAAAAAGCATGAGGAGAGTGTGCAGATCAGCAGTGCTCTGCACCATTTGAATCACCCGTTCCCAACCTGTCTGTGTGTGCTCAGTCATTCAGTCGTGTCTGACTCTTTGCGACCCCATGGACTCCCCATGGAGCCCACCGGGCTCCTCTGTCCATGGAATTCTCCAGGCAAGAATACTGGAGTGGTTTGCCATTTCCTCTGCCAGGGGATCTTCCCGACCCAGGGACTGAACCCGCGTCTCTTGCATTGGCAGGTGGATTTGTTACCACGAGGGCTACCTGGGAAGCCCTCCCAACTTCTCCAGTCTTCCTCCCAATAAACCAGAATCTCTGGAGGTGGAACTTGAGCCCTGTTTTGTTTTGAAAACTCCAAGTGACTGAGCGTGCAGCCCGGGCTGAGAACCAAGCGTGTAGTCTTGTAATCGTATGGATGAAACTAAAGAGGCATAGATGAAACCAAAGAGGAAGTAGAGAATTATTCTGCACATTTAGGCAGGGACTTATCTGTGCTCACACACTTGCAGAGAATATCACTAGAAGATAGACAAGAAATGAAAAAGAGTAGTTCCCTCTGGTAATGGGGTAGAGCCTTGACTCTCAAACATATGCTCATCAGTAATGTTCAAATTTTAAGCCTTAAGCATGAAAAGCAGTTTAAAAAAGAAACCCTAACTGCGCACCCAAGGCCGGCCAGGCAGGCCTGTGAGATGACTCTGAGCTCACACAGCTTGACTGTGCTGGGACCAGACGTGCCCACAGACGTGCACAAACCACCCACCACCCCTGCCACAGCTGCCTTCCTCTTGACTCAGCTGTTGAGAGTGACTTCTTGAGTGAGAGAGGTGACCAAAAGCCCAGTCATTCATTTATTCATTCATTGTCAATGTGCTCATTCATATTTTTATTAAGAATCAGATACGGGGTATCTGATGTGCCAAGCACAGGAATCTGGTTTCATCCTCATGACTATACATGAAGTGAAAGTGAAAGTGTCAGTCACTTAGTCGTGTCTGACTCTTTGCGACCCCATGGACGGTAGCCTGCCAGGCTCCTCTGTCCATGGGACTCTCCAGGCAAGAATATTAGAGTGGGTTGCCATTCCCTCCTCCAGGCAATCTTCCTGATCCAGGGATCGAACCAGTAGCTGATCTTGTCCCCATTCTGTGTCTGGGGATATTTGAGCTCAGAGATAATGTGTAACCAAGGTGATAATCAAATCAGGAAGACTAGCTAAAAAAGAGATTGTGAACTGGCAGGACTCTGATGTCTTTGGATGGTTGGCATGGAGTTTTCAAAAAATCCCATCTGGCAACACTGGACTAGTGCTCCCAGGGCCATTGCTGGACAGAGTTGAGTATCCCAGGGATGGGCATGTGCTGTCCAGTTCATCCCAGCCACCCTTCCCTGCTGTATTACACCAGGCTGACTTCACTCAGTCACATAGCCTGGCGTCTGTAGGGTTTTAAGTTTATAACCCTTGCAATAAAGTAGGTGCATGTGGGCTAAGTTCCTTCAGTTATGTCTGACTGTTTGTGACCCTATGGACTGTAGCCTGACAGGCTCCTCCATCCGTGGGAGTTCCTAGGCAAGAATACTGGAGTGGGTTGCCATGCCCTCCTCCAGGGGTTCTTCCTGACCCAGGAATCAAGCCTGTGTCCTGCATTGGCAGATGGACACTTTACTGCTGAGTCAGCCCATTGGGAAGCTCACTGGGAAGCCCAATGAAGTAGGTAGGATGATCCAACCATTACCTGTCCCCTGGGGCTCCCAAGCTGAATTATCCTGTGGAGCATATCATTTCTACTCCAATCTGGCCTTCGGTCTGCTGGTTGGAGAACTAAGCTCTCTGCCTTTAAATTTCCTTGTGGCCATCAGGGGATGGGCTGTTGGTGGTGATGTATTTATGGAACAGATTTGCACAGTGGAGAATGAGTGAAATATAGAAAAGGACAGTCATCCAGCCTGGCAGGAATGTGGGGCAGTGGAGTGAGAGGAGGTAAGAGTAAAGTTGGACGGTGGTTTCATTGTGAATGGATGCCAGCCTGTTGGATTTGAACTTTATTCTTTAGGCCAGTGCTGTCCAGTAATACTTTCTACAGTGAGTGTCCAGTACTGTAGCTTCTAGCCACATGTGACTGGTAAGCACTTGAAATGTGGTTAGTGTGAATGAGAAGCTGAAGTATTTTTTAAACAATGGATTGTTCACTTTATTTTTTAGAAATATATTTGCTTATTTATTTGACTGTGCCAGGTGTTAGTTGGGGCATGCTGGATCTTTGATCCTCATTGTGGCATGCAGAATCTTTAGTTGCAGCATGTAGAATCTAGTTCCCTGACCAGGGATCAAACCCAGGCCCACTGCTTTGGGAGCACGGAGTCTTAGCCACCCACTCGACCACCAAGGAGGTCCCAAGAACTGAATTTTAAATTTCATTTAATTAATTTAAATTGGCATAACCCCACCTCACCTGTGGCTACCATGTTGGACAGTGCAACTTTAGGTGATAAGCAGCCGGTGAATGTGTTGGAGCAGGGAGATAGTATCAAGCTGAGTTTTCAGAAGATGAATTTTTCTGGAGTGTGGAGGCTGTATGGGGTGAGGGAAGTAGGCAGAAATAATAATTAATGGTGTTTAGTATATGTTAGGCACTTACTTTATCCTCACATGACCTCATTTAACCCTCACAACAACTCTGTAAGAAAAGCACTATTATTTTTTCTATTTTATAGGCCAGGAAAGCAAGACACAACAAAGTCAATGAACTTACGGTCATAGATCTAATAAATAGTGTGACCTGGTGTCATGTCCAGGCAGCTTGGCTGCAGAGTTCAGACTGTAAACCTCTCTAACCTGGAGGGAAGTAAATAAACCTTCACTGAGAACTTCCTTTGTGCCCTGATGTTGTACATTGATATACGATGTTTCATTTAGATTTCATAGCAATCACATAACACTGATGACCTTATCTCCTCTGTGATTATGGAAGCTTTGGCTCATAGAGATGAGACATCAAGGCAGGCTTATCAGTTTCGGGGGAAACCAGTTAAGGCTTCATTGCAAAATTCCATTTCTGAGTTACTGAGGGCAGTTAGGGTGGAATCAGCGGGGAGTGTACAGGAGGATATGGTATAAAAGATGTTGCGAAGGAAGAGTCAGTAGGATTTAGCAACTGACTGGATGGCTGGGGTGAGGAAAGCGGGGGAGGATTTCTTCTGGAACAGTGAGATGAGTGACAAACACAAATGCAGCCACGCTGTATGTATGAGCTGAGAGTGTGTGGGCTCCAGAGGAAGACAAACGTGGTTTCAAATATAAGCGTGGCCACTGACTAGCTGGATGCCCTTGGGCGAGTCATTCCTCTCTGAGCGTCAGCATCCCCGTTGTTAAAGCACGGATCAAAACACCTTCCCCCTGGGGCTGTGATGGGGCTAAGCTGTAATAACCATGGATGTGAAAGTCTTTTGCCAACTCAAGTCCATGGTCTTGTGAGTCATGCTTCTGAATGCTAGGGAGGCTCTGTGGAGGTGGTGACCAGGCCTGTCTGCCTTTGATCATGGAGACGGTTCCAGAAAGCATGTGAGGGAGCACCACCTCATCTTGGACACTGGGCAGAATTTCATGCCTGTGAGTTGTCTTTGACCCGGGAGGAAAGAGGGATCCTGCACACCCATTACAAAGCAACATTTGCACGCTGATGCCTCCACCTCAAATGCCGCTTTCCACCAAGAACTTTGGGTGTGTGTCTCGTTTGACTTTCACAACAACTTTCTAAGAGTAGATAATGCTATCTTTCCCATTTGGAGGAGATGGAGGCTCAGAGAGGCACAGAAATTGGGCGGATGTCCTTCAGCTTGTGGGTCATAAAATAGCGGTTCAGGGGACTTCCTTGGTGGTCCAGTGGTTAAGAATGCACCTTGTAATGCAGAGGTCATGGGTTCAATCCCTGGTCAGGGAACTAAGATCCCCCATGCCATGGAGCAACTAAGCCTGCGAGTTGCAACTGCTGAGACTGTGCACACCAGAGCCTGAGCACCACAACTCTACAGTCTGTGCATCGCAACGAAAGATCCTGCCTGGCACCGTGAAGATCCCACGTGCTGCAGCCAAGACTCACACAGCCAAATCAGTAAATTAAAAAAAATTTTTTTAATGGGAGTTCAAACTGAAGTTCATCTGATCCAGAGGCCTGGCCTGGAAGTCTTGCAGACGGTGTATTCCTCTCTTGAGGAATGGCTATCTGGGGCTTCCAGAGAAAGACGAGAGCTCAGGAAGGTGCTGAAGGCCCTTCTGTCTCTTCTTCCAACACAGACATCTGCAGCAAGTGCTGGAATGTCTACCTCCAGTTTGTATGGATTCAGGGACAAAGATTGCTTCTGAAAGATGACAGTTGCCCATTTTAGACTCTAGTGAGAACAGGGTACAAGAGATGGATCAACTCCAAAGAGAGAAAATAAAAATTGTAATGACTTGATCTAGTTTCCTCTGGATACAACAAATAAATTGTAATGGTTAGAGCTGGGCATTTGGGGGTGGGTGCAGTATGAGGCAGAGTTTGGGTCCCATTGCTTCCTGGGGGCAGATACTCCGGAGAGGTCTCTTGGGCTTTGTCTGTAGTCTTCTGCTTCTGGGATCATCCAAGTGTTTCTGATCCTTGGCTGGCATATCAGTTTTCTATTGCTGGAATAACAAATTACCACACACTTAATGGCTTGAAATAACAGATTTATTACCTTATAGCTCTGGAGGTCAGAAGTCTGAAAATAGGTCTCACGAGGCTAACATCAAGACAGCAGGATGTCAAGATGTCAGCAGGACGTCATTCCTTCCGGAGCCTCTGGGGACCGTCTGTTCCTTGCCTTTTCTAGCTTCTAGACACCGTCCACATTTCTTGGCGTGTGTTCGTTTTCAGCAGTGTCATCACTCCAGCCTCTGCATTTGTAGTTGTACCTCCTTCTCTGACTTTGACCCTCAGACCTCCCTCTAATAAGGATCCAGTGGCTAAGATTCCATGTTCCCAATGCAGGGGGCTTGGGTGTTCAGTCTCTGGTCAGGGAACTAGATCCCACATGCCACAACTAAGAGTTTACATGCTAAACGTAAAGATCTCACAAGCCGCAATCAAGATCGAAGATCCTACATGCTGCAACTAAGACTCAGCCCAGCCAAGTAAATAAATTTTGAGGAAAAAAAAGAAAAAAGTATTCTTTTTGTAAAAGGACTCTTGTAATTGCATTAAACCCACCAGGACGTGTTAGTGTTATTCGCTCAGTCGTGTCTGACTCTTTGAGACCCCATGGACTGTAGCCTGCCAGTCTCCTCTATCCATGGAATTCTCCAAGCAAGAGTACTGGAGTGGGTAGTCATTCCCTTCTCTAGGGGATCTTCCTGACCCAGGGATCAAAACCAGGTCTCCTGCATTGCAGGCAGATTCTTCACTGTCTGAGCCACCATTCACACATTCCAGAGATTAGGGTGTGGACATCTTTGGTGAGGTTGGGGGGAGACGTTATTCTACCTATAGGCCTATGACCCTTATGATTTTAATGTAACGGGAGGATTGGAGATAAATGGTGCTTGGAACGTTGATCTCTTTCTCTGCAGGAGCCAAGGAGCAGTTCCCTGCCCCTTGTTCTAAAAAATGTATTTATTTATGGCTCTGCTGGGTCTTCATTGCTGTGCTGACTTTGCTGTGGTTGCAGAGAGCGGTGGCCACTCTTTAGCTGTGGTGCCTGGGCTTCTCAGAGCGGTGGCTTCTCTTGTTGCAGGGCGTGGGCTCTAGAGCACAGGCTTAGGAGCTCAGGTGTATGGGTTTGGTTGCCCTGCAGCACGTGGGGTCTTCCCAGACCAGGGATCGAACTCTTGTCTCTTGCATCGGCAGGGGGATTCTTCACCACTGAGCCACCAGGGATGCCCAGCAGTTTCCCCTTTTAAAATAGGTCTTGCATGCATTCTCCCACCTGACGCTCAGACATTTGCAGGTCCATATATGTTTTGGTTTGAGACTGCATCATGTAGTCCTAATAAAGCATGACTACTGGTTAGATTCAGAAGGCTGTAGGCTGCAGGCTTCTGACCTCTAGGGTCACGAAGTTGTTGCATAAACCATGAAGCATCTAGGAATTCTTGGTTCTTACCAGGTACCTGTTTGAAAGCAGGACCTGGTACGTGTTTCAGCAGTTTCTGTGAATGTTGGCTCTTATTTAAGAAAAGCTAGTCTTACCCTGAATTTGCCAAACAGAAATGAGGGGGTGTTTATTTGTATCACAAAAGGATTTAGTTTGTTTCTTTAAATAGCCTAAGCCCTACTCCTTTTCTTTGAAGTGTTTTAGTTAATGGGAAATTTGATTTGCAGAACTTTTCAGAAACAGGCTATGTAAAGTAAATGCCTGCAGTAGAAGCTCATCAACTTTCCAGCCTGTTCCCAGCTTCTCTGTAGAGCATGCTGGGGTATAGCCAAGACCTTTGGCATACTGAGTCCACCCAGGTGGAGGTAGATTGTTTATTTTCGTGGCTAATTGGAAGGCTGCCAGGAGAGCCCTTGTCGATGACTGATGTAGTCCTACCCTTGACCATGGTGGTAGAATGTGGAAAGCCAGCCAGGAGCTATAGCTGGCATTGGTTGATTGGGTTTTCTTCTTTTTGTGTGACTGATAATGCCCATTCTTTGTTGATTCATTCACCAAATATTTATTTACTCAATATGTGCCAGGACATGTAGTAGACAATAGGAAGTGAGAGATGAGCTTCCCTCAAAGAGAGTAAGGATGGATAAGATCATAACTGATACTTTAGATATTCTGAAGAAGGGCTCTAGACGAAAGTAATTGCTTATCAGTGGTGTGCTGGGGGAAGAGGAACTTTCCTAAACATTTCTGGATTAAGGGAGAAGTGAAAACTTCAGTAACAGGCCAGTTAGAAACTTACAACAATGGTGGCAGTATAAAACATAGGATGTGGCCAAAACTGTGCTTGAAAGTTTTTAGCCTTAAGATGTTAAACTTTTAATGAAGAAGAACGGGAAGAAATTAACTGAGCAGTCGGTTCAAGAAGCTTTAAAAGGAATAATGAATAACAGCAGTAGACATTTGTTGCATACTCATGGTATGTTAGGCTCAGTTCTGAGCATGGATTATCTCATTTAATTCTGACAACACTGCTGTGGTATGAGTATTAGTACAATTATCACCATCATTTTTCAGAAAGAAAACTGAAGTACAGGCAGATAAGATAATGTGCCCAAACATTATAGTTTGCAAATGATGAAAACAGCATCAAAACCTGGCCATCTGACTCCAGAATGCATACTTGCAACCCGATAAATAATACAAGAACAAGTACAAATAAAATAAGTAGGACAAGTAAAAGTGAAACTAACAATCAAGTAAGAAAAAGTAGAATTGAGAAATATATTCATCATTGGCTTCTTTAAAATGAAAGAATAATAAAATGGACACTAAGGAAGATAAACCTCTGAAAAAAATAAAAAGAGAGACTCCCCAACAATATAATAGAGGAAAGCTTGAGAAAGGGCATGGCACCATCTCAGATAAGATGATGCAGTTGAAACATACGGAGAAGAACACTGTGGATAATTCCAAAGGAAAATATAAATTCCCAAAGTTAGTTTGAGAAGAGCGTGAGGGAGAAACGAAGCTGGTAAAAGCTCCAAGTGGGACAGGATTCTTTGCTTGTCATCCCTTTTATTCCACATTGTTCTGGAAATTTTACATATGGACATATAAAGGGAAACACAAGAGGCATATCTATCAGGGAGGAGGAAAGAAAAATGTTATTACTGGGGATAATATTATTCTCTACCTGGAAAACTCAAAGGAAGCAACTGAAATCCCACAGCAACTCTCATGAATTTTAGAAATACTTAGAAAATAAATACTCTGAAAATTTATTGCTTTCCTATTTGTAAATGATAACCACTTGGCAGACAAAATGGAAAAGATGTCAAAATCGCAATAGCAGAGAAGTAGGACTTGTCAAATAATACTAAGTTAGAAATATGTACAACTATAGAGAAAATTGTGCTTCCCAGGTGGTGCTAGTGGTAAAGAACCCAGCTGCCAACGCAGGAGACATAAGAGACATGGGTTTGATCCCTGGATTGGGAAGATCCCCTGGAGGTCTTGGCAACCCACTCTAGTATTCTTGCATGGAGAATTCCGTGGTCAGAGGAGCCTGAAGGGCTACAGAATCCATGGGGTTGCAAAGAATCGGACATGACCGAAGCAACTTAGCACACACACACGCATAGAGAACATTAAATACTTTACTGGGAGACATAAAATAAAATTTTAACAGGGGGCACTCTATTCCTGATAGAAGTACTCATTGTTATGAAAGTGTCAATTATCAAAGTCCCAATAAATTTTTTTCTGGGGGTGAGGGTAGGGAGTTGACTAAATACAATTCCAATAAAAATTCCATTGGTATTTTTAAAAGCTTAATAAACTGATTCTATAGTTCATTTGGAACTTGCAATGATTGCCAAGAGAATATTGAAAATAAGGATAATGAGAGAGGACTTGCCCTGCCAAGATATAACATATTATAAAGCTACTATAATTAAATCCCGTATTGCTTTATTATAAGACAGATCAGTGGAACAAAACTGCAGGCCCAAAGACAGACCTCAGTGTATATAATTATTTAGTACATAATTAGGTTGGCATTTGAAATCAGTGATGAGGGGATGAATTATTCAATAAAAGATGCTGGCACAATTGATTACCTATTTGGGGAAAAAATGGCAAGTTAAATTCCCATGTCATTTCAGATACAAAAAAAATTATAAATTGTTGAAAGTTTAAAGTGCATATGATGCCAGATAAAAGTAAAGTGAAAAGAATGGTATTGATAGGAATTTGGATCATATGGTAAGGCCTTTTGAAGTGTAGTTGGACTAAGTTTTCTTTGTCCAGTTTTTTCTTTTGGTAGTCTGCAAGTTATTCTTGTTAGTACACTATTTAAACTTACAATGTCCTAAATGCAGTTTCTCCATACCTATTAACTCTTGAGGAATAAGACAAAGATCTTAGCATGTTGCAATTTTATAGTCTTTTTCCCATCTCTGTCTCTTAGAACTTGTTCCCCCACACTCACCTCACTTTTGTTTTTGTTCTTTTACCACTGTTTTATGCCTCTTTGATTCACTTTGTTGCTTTTTTTTTGTAGACTGTATAGTCTCTGTTCCTTTGTGGGAAGTAAATTTTCTGAGTTCTTGTATTTTGGAAATGTCTTTATTTTGTTCTTTCACTTGAATGCTCATTTGGTTGTGTATGGGATTTTAGATTCAAATGACTTCTCCTAAACCTTTGACCATGTTGCTCCATTGTATTCTATTTTTTTTTTAATTTTTAAAAAATGATTGCCACAATCAATTTAATTAAATTTTTTAAAGATTTTTTTTTTAAATGTGGGCCATTTTTAAAGTCTTTATTGAAATTGTTACAGTATTGCTTCTGTCTTATGGTTTGGTCTTCTGGCCGCGAGGCATATGGAATCTCAGCTCCCTAACCAGAGCTTGAACTCACACCCCCTGCCTTAGAAGGTGAACTCTTAACGGTTGGAAGTGCCTCCATTGTATCTGAGAATTCAGAGTTGCTGATGAGAAATCTGATGTTAAAATTATTTTTGTTCCTTTGTCAGTAACTTTCCTGTCTTCTCTTCCTATCCCTGCTGGACACGTCCTCACAGTGATATCTGAGCCGTGGTAATTCTGTTAGTCATTTTGCTTTTTATTCGTATCCATTGACACTTGATAGTTTCTTTCCATTTAATGGCTCAAATTCCTCTTAATCTTTAGAGAATTTCCTTTCATTTTCTTCAATTACACCTTCTTTACTTTTCTTTCTGTTCTTTCCTGGACATCCTTCTGTGTAGATATTAGAATTTTGAGATCTGTTCTACATGTTTTGAGTCATTTCTTTTTTTCTTTCTTGCTTTTTTTCTTTTTTCTTGTTTTTTTGCAGAATTCTGGGGAAATCACTCAAATTAGACTTCCAGTTTGCTAAGTTCCTCTTTAGTTGTCCTCCATTTTGTATCAGCCCAACCACTGAATTTCCAGTTTGGGCAATCGTATTTTTCATTTTCTGATCTTTGTTTTTCTTTGACTCTTAGTTTCAAAATGAAAGTAGGCTTATTTCCCTTGATATTATGTAATTAACATATACTCTTTTGTCAACATTCAAACAATATAGATGTAAGGGATGTATAGATGTATAGTAAAAATAATCTGTAGTCCTTTTGCCCAGAGATAACCATCACTGGCATTTTTTGGCCACTGCTCATATATTACTCTCAACATTCACAGACATATAGGCGCAGGGGACTTCGCCACTCACAACAAACATATATATGCTGTTTGACACAGATGTCTTTATACAAAGCATATACTACTTACAAAATGCAATAGATAATAACAGAAAGAGGGGAAAGAAATTGACCCCTTTGGAACTCTTCTTCTCTTTAGCTTTGCCATCTTGTGGAATCTTGGTTCCCTGACCAGGGATTGAACCTGAGCCCCTGGAAGTGGAAGCACGGAGTCCTAACCACTGGACTACCGGGGAATTTCCTCCAGGTTCACTAATAATCAGTTAAGATTAATGTTTTTTTCCCAATTATTACCCTTTCTGTCTCCTTTCTATCATATTGAATTATTTTGAATTGAATCACTTTATCCATAAAGATTATAGGATGTATCCTTAGAAGTAAGAATAACAAAAAAATCATAATACCCTTATTATATAAAAAATTATAATTCCCTAATATCAATAGCAAAAATTCCCTCATATTATAAAAAATGAATACATTCATTTTTCTGATTGTCTCATAATTATTAAAAAACTGTTAGTTTATTTAAATTAGGACCCAAACAACGTCTACATATTGTGTTTAGTTAATACCTTTTTAAAATCTCTTTATTATGTTCCTCCTGTGCCCTCCTATTTTCCTCCTGCAGTTTTCTATTTTTGTTTGTTTATTATTGGTGTTTTGAGCAGTTTTAGGCATATAGAAAAATTGATTGAAAATACAGTTTCTGTACATTCCCTCAATCTCATTTCCACCCTAGTTCCCCCTATTATTAACATTTTCAAGTGAAATAAATCAGAAAGAGAAAGAGAAATACCATGTTAACTCACTTGTATGTGGAATCTAAAAAAAAAAAGAAACCCAAAACACCAAAACCAAGAAGTGAACTTGTGGATACAGAGAATAGATTGGTGATCACCAGAGATTAGGGTGGGGAGCAGGTGAAATGGGTGAAAGTGGTCAGAATAAAAAAGTTCAGGGGGTGTAATAAATAGCATGGTGACTATAGTTAGTAGTACTGTAGTGTATATTTGGGCTTCCCTGGTGGCTCAGTGGTAAAGAATCTGCCTGCCAATGCAGGAGACGTGTTCAATCCCTGGATTGGGAAGATCCGCTGGAGGAGGGCATGGCAACCCGCTCAAGTATTCTTGCTGGGAAATCCCATACAGAGGGGCCTGGCGGGCTACAGTCCTTGGGGTTGCAGAAGAGTCGGACACAACGACTGAGCATGCAGTATTTATTTGGAAGTCACTAAGAGAGTAAATCTTAAAAAATCTTATCACAAGAAAAAATATCCATGTGTGGTGATGGATATTGATGACTTATAGTGATGATCATTTATAAATGTACATATGGAATCATTATGTTATACACCTGAACCTAATATAAGGTTATATCAATTATATGTCAATTTAAAAATGAAGAGAACTATGAAAAGTCATAATGGAAAATAATATTAAAAAATGTGAAAAAATGAAATAGCATGCCTTAGAGTGTTGTTAGGAATATTAAGTGAATTAATATATGTAAAGCACTTTTAAAGAATCTTGCATTAGTGTGGTACATTTGTTACAATTGATGGACCAATATTGATACATTGTTATTAACTAAAAGCCATTGTTTATAGTTGTAGTTTCTCTAAATGTAGTTGTCACTACCTTGTCATCCATAGTAGTCAATATAATTAGTAATTTGCAAGTCGTAGCACCAGTGTACCCAGGAGTTTGACTTCAATAGAAGACAAGGGGCAGAAGCTGAAGGCATTGTTTATCTGATTATAAAGCCTTTGAGTGTAAAGTCCAGGCCTAATGATGTCTTCCTCTCTTCCCCTCCCTTCCTGCTCCCCACTACCCCTCTCCCTTCCCTCCTCCCCTCATTTTCTCTTTTGCAGTCTGCTGTTTTGTCGTGCACAAGCGGTGCCATGAATTTGTCACCTTCTCCTGCCCGGGCGCTGACAAGGGCCCAGCCTCTGACGTAAGTATCTGGCACTGGTCACCTCTCTGTCCACAGTCAATGCATCCTTTTGGGTGACTGAGTATACTGAGTCAAAAAGTCAGGTTGTCACGGTCCCTCCAGCCTCTGAGACTATTTTCATCTTAATGGGAAAAAACAAAACAAAACATTTTGAGAGGGGTGCATGACTTCAAGAAACTAGTCTCTCTATTATGACTTAGCACAATGTCTTTATGGCTGAGGCATGAGGTTGATGGGCAGAGGTTAAATCATGAACTCTTTGTCAGGGCCCAAGAATTAGGAGGAATTAAGATTTTCCTGCTCCGTTCAACCCAAAATGTGATTACTGTTGAGGGATGAGGGATGCTCCTGGGTAAAACTGGCAAATAAACTGTGTTTTGATCATTATTGTTTTATTTTAATATGGTTTGAAAAATGTATCTAGTCGTGGTTTGTCATTTATGGCGATGATATAAAATTTCCTACCTAAGTAAAGGTGTTTAGGGTTAAACAAAAGATAGGGCTTCCCTTGTGGCTCAGCTGGTAAAGAATCTGCCCAAAATGTGGGAGACCTGGGTTTGATCCCTGGGTTGGGAAGATCCGCTGGAGAAGGGAAAGGCTACCCAGTATTCTGGCCTGGCGAATTTCATGAACTGTATAGTCCATGAGGTCGCAAAGAGTCAGACACGACTGAGTGATTTTCATTTTCGCTTTCACTTTCAAAAGATAGGGACTTCCCTGGCAGTCCAGTGGTTAGGAATTCACACTTGCAGTGCAAGAGGCGCCGGTTTAATCCCTGGTTGGGGAACTAAGATCCCATATGCTGTGTGGTGTGGCCAAAAATAGATAAATAAAAATTGAAAAAGATAAATTGACTTAAGGAAAATATTAAGTGAGTGACAGCCTGAGTACTTATGTTTGAGTACTCTGTGGCTAAAGTCTTGGAACACGTTTGCCTAAAGTTTGGGGCACCATGTGGATCGCCTATCCAACAGCCTTTCCTAGCCCTCACCCTCTTCTTTCTGGCAAAGGCCACCTCTCAGTATAGACGTTGAAGATGCCTGCTGCTTCTTTCTCAGGCTCCTGTGTAGCTAGTGAGTGAGCACGTGACCCAGTTCTGCCCAGTGGGACCTGAGGGTTTGTCTGGGCAGGGCTTCTAGGAAAGACTTTCCTTTCTGATCAAGGAAGATATTCCTTTCTTTGTTCTGGTGGACGTTTTTGAGTGAGCACATAATGCATGGAGCTGTGGCAACCCTTAGGGTCAGTGAGAAAGCTATGACTGACATCCTGAGCAGGGCCGAGTGGAAGAGTTAAAGGAAGCTGGGTCATGGATGACATTGATGAACTGCTGAGCCCACACTGAGTTCTCTTATGCTCAGACTGTGTATGTGAGATAAGAAGCACCTCTTATTGGTAAAGCCTCACAGTGTAGGGTATTCTTTTCCATGCAGCTGAAACTGTCCTGGACCTTCTACCATGCACACTCTGCTGCTGGACCAGTCATGGACTCTGTGCATCTGTCACCCCTGCTTCTCTTATTTTGCTCCTGCCTTGGTTCACCTTCCTGGAATTTTCCCCATTGGCTTTGTCTCCCACTGGTCCTGTCTTGATCACTTAGACTCGACTGCTGATCTCAGCTTGCTCAAAGTGGGTAGTCACTGCCTTCTGTTGTTACATGTGCTCTTGCTGGCCTTCTAATAGTGGTCATCTGCCATTTTGCTGCAAATCAGGGGCAGGCCATGCATCCTCTAGAGCTGATACTGCAGTTGTTTTGCTTGTGGGCTGTGCTATTTGGGTTTAAGAACTCCAGGCAACAGAGAACAACCAAAACCCTCACAGGCCTGTTTTATTCTCTCAGATCACACTCCCTGACCCTTTTAGTGCAATCCCTTCCTGTGTCCCCAGGAGAGAAGGTAAGTTTGGGGGACAGCCTGCTTCTATTGTGCACCTCTGAGTGTTCATGCAGACTGAGGCATGATACTCAGAGAGCAGCCAGGAGGATGCTGTTTCCCATAGCCCCTCTTTATTCCTTGGCTTTTTATGTTGCCTGAGGGAGAAAGAGCTCAAACTGTTTCATGTGGAAAAGGAAATTTTGGTCCCTGAAACTGAAAAGCTTGACCCAGTGAATCAAGGTGGTGAAATGAGATCTTTAGGGATCTCTTTCTCCACTTCTTGGGTCAGTTTTCTTCAATCATGGTTTCTGTTTCAAGAAGGCTTTTCTCCTGTGGGAGCATGCTGGCCGTGGTACCTTTGGTCTTCATATCTTGTCAGTGCTGCAATTCTAGGGACAAGAGCTGAAGTTTCAGTAAATCCTGGGTCATATATAACTGAGGATGGTTATGCTGATTGGCAGGCCTGGTTAGGGGCTTACCCCTGGAGAGTCTGAGAGTGGGAGAGAGGCGGTCGGTCCCTTGGAGGAAAATTAGAGAAGCAGTGTTGTGTACTGGTTAAACTCACACTATGGATGGAGCCAGCATTTCGAGGCTCTGGTGTACTTGACCTTGGGCAAAGTACTTCAGTCCGTTTATGCTTTAGATTGCTCAGTTGCAAATGAATAAAACAGTCGTTCCTACCTAATAACCTTGCTAGGAGTATCTGGTGTGTATGTGTAGGACAGTGTCTGGTACATACTGAAGATGATAATGACAATGGTAATGAATAACAGTGAATGTGTGCTGAGTAGACAGTGAGGACAGATGTCTGCCAGGTAAGTCTGATGAATGAATAGGTCCTCTGCCTGCCACCTGGCAGTCATCCTTCCTAGGCATGTGTAGGCGCCATAAGTTGTAGGGGCCCCTGCTCTGTGTGAATGGAACAGTGTAGCCATTCATTGCCTTGGGCATGGGGAGAGCAGGGAGTCCTCCCTGCAGCCGGCATGCATAGGATTTGGCAGCCGATCTCTGGACACAGTTCCAAGAAGGCCGGTTGGCACCGAGGATGATGAATTGGTCCAGACTCCTGAACTGGTTGACTTGGTTCATTGACCTTTTTCTGTCCATGGTTGGAGACATGATTAAATATCTGGCCACACCTGTTCGCCTACCTGGCCAGGCTCTCTGAGGCTCATGCAGATCAGGAGGGGTGCCCTCCTGTTGTATGACCTTGGAGGCGCAGGTATGCAGCGAGCTCATGGAGTAGAAAAGCACTGCCTCCATCTGTGAAAAAGGAATTGTCCTTTTTGTCCTCTGCCCCCCGCTATTCCAAGTCCAACCTGAGTTGAGGAATATTCTGGGTATTAGTAGGTCTTTGTGTGGTTGGCAGCCTTCTAGGTCTCCATCATGGCATATTAGACTACCTGAGGGAATTTTGTGAATCTAGCTCTGTCCCAGTGAAGCCAGCTGATGACCCAACCATTCAGTGCCAGTGGGAATAGACAATTCATATTGGTACCCACCACTGGGGGACCTCAAAACATGGCAGAGTTCCTGGGTGGTACTTCTGATCATCTGTAGGGATCCTGCTGGTTCTGAGGTCTTCTCAGAATGAGAAAAAGAAGACTTGCCTCTGAGGGATTGGACTAGGATAAGTCAAGTGAGGGACTTGCCCTGGGCACAAAGATTAAGGGATTCTTGCTTGTGTCTGTCTGGTGGCTGGATGATCTATGCTGGCCCCATTCACATGACTGACAGTGAGCTGGTTATTGGCCTCAGTGCCTTGATTCTCCTCCACATGGCTTCTCATCCTCCAGCTGACTAGCTCTGGTTTGTTCACATGGTGGTTTCAGGGTCCGAAGAAGAGCAAATAGGCACATCCCGATGCACCAGTGCTTTTCCAGCTCATGCATCATGTTTGATAATGTCCCACTGGGCCAAGTAGTCTCATGTTATTGTTTAGTAGCTCAGTCTTGACCGACTCTTTGCGACCCCATGGACTGTAGTCTGCCAGGTTCCTCTGTCCATGGTGTTCTCCTGACAAGAATACTGGAGTGGGTTGCTATTTCCTACTCCAAGGTATCTTCCTGGACCAGGGATCAAATCTGTGTCTCCTGCATTGGCAGGCAGATTCTTTACCACTGAACCACCAGGGAAGCCCCTAAGTAGTCTCATAGCTAAGCCCAAATTCAAGTGGTAAAGAAACAGACTTCACTCATCATGGGAGGGAAAGAATCTCTGGTCAAGCTACTGCAGATCATGTTGACTCAGGTGGTCACTATGAAACAGAATCCCTGGAGGCCATCACACTGGACTTCATAAAGGACTCTCAGGTCTCACTGTGGTTTAGAGAATCAGACAGCCTCAGTAGGACAACAGACCTCATGTATTCCCTGCCCCGGTCCCTGACTGACTTAGCCCCCTCCATCTACAAATGGAAAGTTGGGCAGTTTATGGATCACTCCCAGAGACAATGGGCTTCCCAGGTGGCTCAGTGGTAAAGATTCCTCTTGCCAATGCAGGAGATGCAGGAGACAAAGGTTTGATCCCTGGGCTGGGAAGTTCCCCTGGAGGAGGAAATGGCAACCCATTCCAGTATTTCCTGGAGAATTCCATGGACAGAGGAGCCTGGTTGGCTACCGTCCATGGGGTCACAAAGAATCAGACACAACTGAGTGACTGAACCACACACACACCACCCAGAGAAAATGGTGATTAAGGATGTGGACTCTGAAGTCAGTCATTCGTGAGTTCAGGTCCTGACTCTATCAGTTACACATGAGATGATCTTGGATGTGTCTTTTTCCTTCTTTGTGGCTTAGTTTCCTTATCCACAAACGAGGATGTTAGTACCAACCACATAGGTCTGTTGTAATAATTAAAAAAAAAATCCTTAAAATGAAAAAGAGTTAACTACACCAGCATCAAAAGGATTAGCCACAGATGGATTAAGAAGCCCTCGTGTAAAAGCACTCAGCACTGTGCACACATCCTGAGCCTTTGGTGCAGGTAGCTGATGGCATTTCCATTAATCTCCCTAATCATGGATGTACTGATAGTCCTCTCCATTCCCCCACCTACACCATGCACTTGTGTTTTCATTTCTTGTGAGTGCTAAGTCACTCAGTCGTGTCTGACTCTTTGCAACCCTGTGGACTGTAGCCCACCAGGCTCCTCTGTCCATGGGATTCTCCAGGCAAGAACACTAGAGTGGGTTGCCATGCCCTCCTCCAGGGGATCTTTCTGACCCAGGGATTGAACCTGAATCTTTTACATCCCCTGTATTGGCAGGCGGGGTCTTTACCACTAACATCTGGGAAGCCTGGGAATCCCTTCCATTTATATTACTTTATACAAAACCTGAAATTTTGCAATGCAATGCTGAGAAAAAGAACCTAGATTTTAGAGCCAGAAAACTTGGTGTCAAAATACAGTGCTGAAGTTTCCAGCTCCACTGATCTTGGTAAAATAATTTCAGTTCTGTGATCTTTAGTTTGTGTCTTTAAAATGAGACAAATAATACATAAATCATAGGTTTGGGGTGAGTATTCAATGAAAAGCTACTTGAATCACATCCAGAATAGTGTCTGGCACAAAGAAGGCACTCGGAAAATGGTTCCTAAATTATGATTAATCCCTGGAGGAGTCTCTCCTACTCAAGAAGGGGTGCAGGTTACATTCTGACCTGCCAAGGAATAATAGCTAATAATAGCTAACTTTCTTGAGCAGAGGTTCTGCGCCAGGCATTACAAAAGTATAAAAGGACTCTTTAGCTGGTTCGTCTAAAGATAATTTCTCCGGCATTTTATGGTTTTAGGAATAATAATTTCTTGTCATTCATGGTCAAAGTACCAAATAAAACTCATTGTTATGCACTGTATCTTCCTGATTCCATCACTAAATCAGGTCAGTGAAAGATACAGGCAGTAATGTTGACTGTATCGTTTTGTGTTTCTTAATCAAGTCTTACTTTATGAAGAAATATATTAAAAATGATAAATCATGCATTAGATGTTGAAGACTTAATAAAAGAGAAATAAAGGAAAATCTAAAAAGAATATATAAAATTCACGTATTAAAAGAATATGCATATAAATGCTAATGGGTTTGAAAATCTGGTTGAAAGGGATGATTCTCCAGGAAATTTTAAATTGGCAATTTCATCTCAAGAAGAAATTGAAAACCATAACAGGCAAATAATCAAGAGAAATGAGAACATTGCTTTTCTTCTCCCAAAGCTCCAGAATAATAGGCTTCATGGGTAAATTATTTTAAACTTTAGAAGAATGAAGAATTTCTCTTCATTTGATTTGATTTTGATTTTTATAACAGTGAGCCTGTTGTCTTAGAATATCTTTGTTTCCTTTTTGTGACATGCTTTACTTTTTTATTGAAGTATAACTGATATTATGTAAATTACAGGTATACAATATAATGCTTCACAATTTTAGAGGTCATACTTCATTTATGTCTGTGTGTGTGTGTGTGTGTGTGTGTGCGCGCGTGCGCACGCGCACGCTGAGTTGCTCAGTTGTGTCCGACTCTTAGCAACCCCATGGACTGTAGCTGGCCAGGCTCCTTTGTCCATGGGGGTTCTCCAGGCAAGAATATTGGAGTGAGTTGTCATGCCCTCCTATATCTTCCCAACCCAGGGATCAAACCCAGGTCTCCCACATTGCAGGCAGATTCTTTACCATCTGAGCCACCAGGGAAGCCCATGAATACTGGAGTGGGTAGCCATTCCCTTCTCCAGGGGATCTTCCTAACCCAGGAATCGAACGGGAGTCTTCTGCATTGCAGGTGGATTCTTTACCAGCTGAGCTACCAGGGAAGTCCATATTCCATTTATAGTTATTATGAAATATTGGCTATATGCCCTGTCTTGTACAAAATATCCTTGTAGCTTATCTTATACCTAATCTGTTCATTTTAAACTATATCAAATTATAGAGAGAAAGTAAACGTTCACAATTTTAAAAAATCAAAAGTGAGGTAAAGCCAACTCAGATCGGTACTAGGTAAAGAGATTGGCTCATGGGAAGGACATTGAGAAGGATTAAGAGCTTCAGGGATAAGAGTCTCAGACACTAAAACTGAGGATCCAATACTTGTAAGATGCTTTCTCATTATTGGCTGTATCAGTCAGCTTTGCTGCTAACAAACCATCCCAAAATATTAGTGGCTTAAGACATTTATTATGTGTCATGATTGTGCGGGCCGCTTGGGTCATTCTTCTGATCTGGGTCTATTCAGTTGATCACTGCTGAGCTCTCTCGTGCACTTGGTCAGCTGTGACTTGGCTGGTACGGGATCACCTAGGGTAGCCTCAGGCACATGACTGACACTTGGCAGCCTCTTGACTGGGGCCCTTTGTTCCTCCTCCTCCGTGTGGTCTCCTTTCCTCCATCAGTTTAGGTTCATCTGGGCACTGGTCGCAGGGTTCCAAGCACCGCCAGAAGGAAAACCCCCACAGCATAGGTGTCTTTCAAGCTTTTATTTGTGTCACAGTGGTTGTGGCCAAATCAGATTTGGGATGGAAAAACAGACTTCACCTCTGGATGGTAGGGGCTGCAAAGTCTCGTTGTAGAGATGCAGGTGTGAAGTGGGGACTTGTGGGCATTTTGCAGTCTACCATTTTGCAGCTGGCCCTCGTCTGCTGTGCCAGCTGTCTCGTTGGTCCTTCCAGATCATCTCTGCTTTCTCCTTGAGAGACTGACTTGTAAGGGATGCATCAGTGGGGGTTCCCTTACTTTCTGACTTTTAGCTGGGCTTAAGACGAGGGATTGATAGGGACTGGAGGATGAGCCCAGGGTGTTTGTCATGAGGTCTTCTTGGCTTTACCCTTTGACGGTGTTCCCCTCCTAAGGCAGTCTGCAGCTGTTCCCTCCCAAAGACAGTCTCCCCTCCTGGCTTCCAGGAGGCCTCTACTCTCTTCTCTTGTCCCTCTGCTTGTACTGGCCCTCAGTCACTGCACCCTCCCTCTGGGTTTCTCAACAGCATGCCCACACTTTTCTAAACAGTCCTTTTACGAAACCTGCCTTAAACTCTCCTAATCTGAATGTGCCATTTGTTTCCTGCTGGGACCCCAGCTGACTTGTCCTTGCTTTATTTGCTCCTACTGGAGACAGGACGTACCTGTAAATACGTCTGACCACCTGGTTGTAGTTGACCCTAGGGAAAGATGGAAGCCCTAGTTGACACAGTGGCCTTCTTTCTTCCTGCATTCATAAACATTCCCAGGAAAGGGTTCTGATTGGTTGGTCCTCAGTTGTTAGGGGAATGAACTCTTACAGTTTACCAGGTCTGGACCATCTAACATCCCTCTGACTCAGAGAACAGCATATAAGAAGAAGGAATGGGAGACTTGGAGGAGCTGACAAAATAAATAGCTGCCACACTTTATTATTATAAGCTAGCTTGACCATGGTAACCAGCATAACCCAATAAGGCTGGCTCACAAAACTAAACTGTAATAAACTTGGAGTGTAAATTTAAAGATCCTAAATAAAACATGTAATACTATTTAATTCTTGGCATAGACTTACTGGTTCAAGTAGACATTTTTTAATATGAAAGAAACAATTTAGAGATAGAAAATAATGAAAAATTTTGGTTAATATAACAAAATATAGGAATGAGATAAAAATTAGCCAAGGAACTATGAAATCTTGGAAGAAAAAATTTCAGTTTATCAGTTGCCTGTGCATGTGTACTCAGTCGTGTCTGACTGTTTGCGACTCCATGGACGGTAGCCTCTGCCCATGCAAGTCTCCAGGCAAGAATACTGGAGCGGGTTGCCATTATCTTCTCCAGGAATCTTCCCAACCTAGGGACTGAACCTGTGTCTTCTGCATTGTAGATGGATGTTTTACTGCTTGAGCCATCAGGAACTAACCCAGCATAAGTGGGCTGAAATTCTCTACTAAAAGGCAAAGACTAATCAGACTGGAGAAATATATAATTCTAGGCATTGTACAGAAGAAATGTATTAGGTTAAAAATAAAAGAGTCAAAGATATAATGCCCCCCCCCAAAAAAATACACATACATGTGGAGCATGATCTTAATAGTAATATCAAAAGAAATAGGATTCAAAGTAAAAAGCATAAACAGGAGTAAGAGGGGGAAAGTGCACTCTGATATATTACTGGTGATATGAATGTAAATGAATATTGGGTTGGCCAAAAGTTCATTTGAATTCTTCTGTAAGATGTGATGAAAAACCCAAGTGCACTTTTTGGCCACCCCAATGTAATCTTCCTCAAGAGATAATTACCAACATGTATCAAAAGCTTTAATGACATTTTTAGCCTAAGAATTTTGCTGAGAAATTATTTATGGATATGTGTATATATTTACAAAAAATTGGAAGCAATCTAAAAGGCTGGAAATTAGGGTTTATGTAAGTAAAACATATCTGTGTGACAGGAGGCTGCGTGGTGATTTAAATGTTACAGTGTCTGGGTAATGGAAATGTTCTTTCTGTGTCTTGTTGAGTTGGCGGCTATCTACATGCACACAATATTCAAAACTCATGAAACTGTGTGATTAAAAGAGGGAGGGGCATATATACCTATGGCTCATTCATGTTGAGGTTTGACAGAAAGCAACAAAATTCTGTAAAGCAATTATCCTTCAATTAAAAAATAAGTTAATTTAAAAAAAGAAAAGAAAGTCTGTGCATTACTGTATGTCAATTATACTTCAATAAAGTCACCTGATTAAAAAGTTATTGACATGGGACTCTGTAGTCATTATGAAGAAAACAGACAACAAAGCCCATGGATGGTATGATATGTCTACAAACATACACTCATGTGAAAACACAAGGCCACATTTTCTGAACACATTCTGATGTCCCCTTGTCAATTCTTCTCAGTATCTCATTCCAGACTGCTGGCAGAACTCTGAAGATCACTTTGGGAATTTCTGTAACTGTTTTCTGTGATCTTGTTTTTGGTGCCACTTCACCTCCAGCCTGGAGGCTTCCTTCCTGCTTAATTTGATTAAAATCAAACCTGAGTGAAGGCTTGGGTATAACTGTAAGCAACTATAGTTGCTTCTGGATGTGGTCACTCTTAAGATATTCCATCAGCTGGGAGCCAGCTCAGTCCCCCACATGGGCCTCTTCAGGTGCTCCTGGTAAGATTCTGGCCCTATTGGTGGACTCACCTTTGGCCCCCAAGGAGGGAGGTCCTAGCTCTGCCAGTCTGAGTTTCACTCACTTCCTGCCTCAGCACCAGTGGAGTGGGACAGCCCTGTCTTCAGATAAAGGGCCCACCTCCTCTTCCTTGGCATTGTCTGGTCTCTCTGGCTCTGAGAAAGCCATGTACCAGTTGGCTGCACTCTTCTCAAAGCCTGGGTTGCTTAGTCTTACATAACTCCAGGCAGGGACACCCCACCATTCAGTTCTGCTGATGCTCCAAGGCTATCTGGCTCTTTGAGGAGGTGAAGCAACAGTTAGGGTTGAACATCCCTCTTGGCATTATAGTACGATCACGTCATCATCTGATAGCAGAACTCATTTGTATCTCTCAAGGATAAATAGTACCAGGGGCAATTCAGTCTATAAACAGTGCAGACTCTCTCTCATCTATCTACTACCTATCTAAGTCTGGCAGGGCACCAGGACTATTATTTATTACTTAACACTGTAGTCTGTAACTTCTACATTCATGATGAAAGTGTTCAATAATTAGGGTGCATGTTCCAAATGAGAAAAGAACAGCTTACAAGGCAGAGTCTGAGAGTTGACCTGACTTGCTCAAAGGCTAGGCTTCCATTTAACATTTAAAGAGCTATTATATAGATTTTTGATGTAACTTCAGAAGACAGAAGCAGGCCTGAGGACCATCTGTGCAGGCTGAGGAAGAACAGTCTGAACTGACTCACTGGTTCCTATTTAAGAATATTAACATCTCATCCCAGTAGAACAAAGACCAGTTGTCACCAGTTGTAGAGGGGATGGATATCTGTAGTAGGTGTGGGTTTCTTCCACAGTTCTTTTACTAATGTTGTTTGGTTACATGCAGCAGAGCCACTTGAGTTAGCTTAAATATCTACCTCCCAATGCAGGAGATGCAAGAGATATGGGTTTGATCCCTGGGTCAGGAAGATCCCCTGGAGTAGGAAATAGCAACCCACTCCAGTATTCCTACCTGGAAAATTCCATGGACAAAGGAGTCTGGCAGGTACAGTCCAGGGGTTTGCAAAGAGTTGGATGCTCTGAACCACAGAGCACACACAAACATAGTGAAATTTATTGAAAAAGGTATAACGTACTTTAGAGAACTGGAGGAAACCTCCCCAAACAACCAAATCAGTTGCATCTGATTCTGGTTCTTGTGTTGCTTTGGCCCTAAATTCAAATTCGAGAAGAAGAAACATTATTCTCTGAAGCTTAAGTTACTTAACCAGCCCTTTTCTTGGGCTTTTAAAGTCTTCCCTCTTTAGGGAACTAAATACAGTGGGGGTGGGTGGCTTTTTGGAGGAGAATTGAGACACTTATGCCTCATCACTGAGGCAGAGATGTTTGCAGGTCAAAACAACACATGTCCACTTCAATTTCTCAATACTACTTTTCAGAATACAGACAGGTTGAATGCTTAAGGATTATTTGGGTAGCCCACTCAGAACAGACCTCAGCTAAAGAGATACAGACAAGGGTCTGGGGATCTGTATTTTGATGTCCTTTGGGTAATTCTCCTGGGGAGCCAAGTTTGGAAGCCAGCAAAAGGTCCTATCTCAGATGGTTCTGAACCAGAATGGTGGGATTTGAATTCAAGGTTTGGCACTAACTAGCTGAGTAAATAATCTTGGGCTAGTTACCTAACTTCTCTGCCTCAGTTTTCTCATCTGTAGGAAGAGGATAAAATAGCATCCTCCTAACAAGGTTCAGGCAAGGATTAAATGAGTTAATCCATGTTGAGGGTTTCTCATTGTGCCCGGTAAATAGTAAATGGTAGTTAATATTGCTACCACCAGTGGTCCCTTCGAATCTTAGAATGTGAGTTTAAGATTGGAAAAGACCCTGATGCTGGGAAAGATTGAAGGTGGGAGGAGAAGGGGATGACATAGAATGAGATGGTTGGATGGCATCACTGACTCAATGGACATGAGTTTGAGTAAGCTTCCCTGTCCATCACAGGGAAGCCTGGCATGCTGCAGTCCATGGGGCCGCAAACAGTCGGAGACAACTGAGCGACTGAACTGAACTGAGAGCCTTATTTTTGGCATGGCATGCATCCATCTTGCTTGCCACAAAATGGATACACAAAGGCATCTCCCATGAGCTGGTTGAGGGAGAAATTCTAACGAAAATGATGGTCATGTGCTGAAATGCAATTCTTTTGTCAGTGAAATGAATTCTGCCCAATTCTTCTCCCATTTGCCGTGTGCCACTGATGGCATCCGCAGTGCGGGGCCTGCATGTAAAGGTCAGAGCGAATTGCTTCTCTGCAGCCCTCTGTCCCTCACTGTCACAAAGATACAGAACTTTGTGCTGTGGAGGAAGAAGCACGCCCCAGTGTGCAGTGTCTGGAGGATGGGAAGAGCTGTTTCTCCAGTGCACGAAGACGAGAGGTGCTGGGACTAAATGAGGCAGGCATGTCTTGTCTTATGAATGATTTTTGACTTCTCCTGCCTAAGGGGAGGGACCGGCCTCAGAGGCTGATAAAGGCAATTTCCCAGAAGACCTCAGCCTGTGGAGGCTGCAGACGGCAGGGGAAATAGAGCATTCAAAGGTAGATGACCCAGAAAGAGACATCCCTCATGTGAAAGGCGCTGGTCCTGGAGTCAGAAAGGCTCTGCCTCCAACTCCAGTGATCTGGACTCCTGGGATGTCCGAGTAGCAATGTTTTACTTAAATAATAATATCCAAGAGCTAGCATTCATAGGTAAGATTCTGTTTTAAGCACTTTCCGTAGAATTTTTTTTTTATTAAAGAATCTTTCTTTATTCTTTGTTATGCTCTAGGAGGTGAGTTCCATTGTTGTCAGTCCCATTTTACAGATAAGGAAACTGAGGCTCTGAAGAGACTGAGGGACTTGCCCAGGGTCCCATGACCAGTGAGTAGCTGAGCCAGGATTCCCACCCAGGCAGTCTGGCCCAGCTCCTGTTCTTACCCAGCACCCCAGGCTGCCTCGTTACTTAAGCCCCATTCACCTGAAAAAGCTAACTGAAGCAGACAGCCCTTTTCTCTAGAACTGCCTTCCCAGATCCGCGCCCCCAGAGACTGTCTGACCTCATGGCCTGGTTCCGCTGGGTCCAGCTACACATGGACACCTGCCCCAAACTGGACCCATCAGACTCCCTCTTCCAAGAATTTAGAGTCTGGATTCAGAGGCGCTGCTTTTAGTCTGGGCTGGTCACACGGTTTTTGCAAACTGTTTCTTGTACAGGAAAGGGTCCATCTTGATGAATTTTCACAGAGTGAACATTTCTCTGTAACCGGAACCCCAGAAGCCCTCCTGTGCACCCTTTTCATCCCTATATCTCCAGCCCCTTCCATCAAGGTAGCCACTACCCAGGCCAGCGGCCGTTTGCTTGCTTGATTTTATTGAGCTGTTTAGTTTTATTTTCTTTTATTTCATTTTATTGTGGAGAGAACACAACATCTGATCTACCCTCTTAATACACGTAAGGTTTTTTTTTAAGTCTTTGTTGAATTTGTTACAATATTGCTTCTATTGTTTTTCTGTTCTGTTTTTTTGGCCCAGAGGCCTGGGGGATGTTAGCTTCCTGACCAAGGATTGAACCTGCACCCTCTGTGTTGGAAGGCGAAGTCTTAACCACTGGACCACCAGGGAAGTCCCTCTTAATACACTTAAATAATAATTTTATTCATTGATTTATTTCTGCTTGTGCTGCGGGGGCTTTTCTCTAGCTAGGAGGAGCAGGGGCCGCTCTCCACTTGTGGTGCTCGGGCTTCTCACTGCGGTGGCTTCTCTTGTTGTGGGGCCCAGGCTGTAGGTCATGCAGGCCCAGTAGATGCAGTTCCCGGGTTCTAGAGCACAGGCTCAGTAGTTGTTGAACACAGGCTCTGTTGCTCCATGGCACATGGAATCTTCCAGGATCAGGTATTGAATCTGTGTCTCCTGCATAGGCAAGTGGGTTTTTTTTTTGTTGTTGTTGTTGTTTTTACCACTAAGCCACCAGGAAAGCCCCCCTCTTAAACTCTTAAGTGTACGATACAGTATTGTCGACTGCAGACAGTGGGGTGCAGATCTCTAGAGCTCACTGATCTTGCTTAACTGAAACATTGATTAGCAATTCCCCCATTTTCCCTACTCCAACTTCCAGGACCCATCATTCCACTCTTTGATTCTGTGAATTTGGTATGATTGGAATTATGTAGTATTTGTCTTTCTGTGTCTGGTTTATTTCACTTGACATAATGTCCTCACAGTTTATCCATGTTGTTCCGTGTTGCAGTGTATCGTTCCTTCTTAAGCATGAATAATAGTCCACTGTATGTATATATCCTGTCTTCTTTATCCATTTATCTGTATGCATTCAGTATGTTTCCTCACCATTGTGAATAATGCTGCAGTGAACACAGGAGTTGTAAAGTCTCTCTAAGATCCTGATTTCAGTTATTTTTGGATAAATACCCACAATTGGAATTGCTGGATCATATGGTATTTCTCTTTTATACTTTTTGAGCCGTCTCTAAATGGGCTAAGGACTTGAGTAGACATTTATCTGAAGACATACAGGTGGGTAACTGGTATCTGAAAAGATGCTCGGTATTCATCAGAAAATTCAAATCAAACCACCAGTGAGACCTCACACCTGACAGGCTGGCTATTATCAAAACAAACTTCAAAGAAAGGTGTTGGTGAGGGTATAGAGAAACCCTTGCTCACTCTTGGTGGAAATGCAAAATAGTGCAGCCACTATAGAAGGAGAGTGCCTGCTTTGAACTCCATACACGTGGAGAGACCCTCTCCTGTGTCTGGCTGCCTTCCTTAATGTTTTGTTTGTGGCCACGTGACTTTGAAAGGGTCCATGCATTCATCAGGATGTCTCACTTCAAAGTCAGCCAGGACTGGTCACGTAAGTAAATGAGTCAAGTGTGTGATAACAGGGACATTGCATCTAGAGTGTGTACACTCTGTCTGAAAGGGGCAGCTCTATTTGTTTTTTTTCTTAATTCCTGTTCTTTAAACAACTAAGATCCAAGTTTTCCAATTTTTTTAAAGAGACGTCTGAATCCCCCAAATGTGGGTGGTGACAGATAGTTCGAGAACGACATGTATGGTGTATTTAAAAAAACATGTTTGGACTGGATTCCATTCTGAATATTTTGTCGTTCAGTTGCTAAGTTGTCTCCAACTCTTTGCAATCCCATGGACTGTTATCCCTGTCCACCCCCCCAGGCTCCTCTGTCCATGGGTTTCTCTAGGCAAGAATACTGGAGTGGGTTGCCATTTCCTTTTACATGGGATCTTACAGACCAGGGATCAAACCCATGTCTCCTGCATTGGCAGACGGATTCTTAAGCAGTGAAGTCCTCATCCTGTCTACCACCAGTTGATAACCTCTGAAGGTGGGAACTGTCGGTGGAAGGTCATGTCTCATGTCCCCAGCCTAGTCAATGAAGGGAGAAGGAAAAATATAGTCACCTGGTTAAGGAAATTGCTGCTGCAGCATCCCCCTGCTGAACTTGAACTCTCCGTGTCCAATGGGACCTGCAGCGGGGTTGGGGTGCAGTGTATTGGTGGGGTAGGGTATCTGGCAACTGCTTGCTTCTCCTACATGCAGTCTTCAAGGGGATTCATTCATCATTCCGT
The DNA here is from genome assembly GCF_963930625.1 of Muntiacus reevesi. Lineage (NCBI taxonomy): Eukaryota > Metazoa > Chordata > Mammalia > Artiodactyla > Cervidae > Muntiacus > Muntiacus reevesi. The sequence goes on from NC_089250.1 coordinate 200,176,967, forward strand.
ATATTTGTTAAGTGCCTGCTGCTGCCAGGGACTCCTCGGCAAGGATTCAACTCAACTTTCTATATTTGCTCAGTTACCCCCCACCCTGCATCAGACCTTGCCATCCTTTTTGAATAGGGAGACCTGGGCCACGATGCCTTTCCCTCAATTCAAGCCTCACCTTTTCTATATATTGAGAAACATTTCAAGAGTTTTTGTCTTTTACTTGGCACCTTCCCCTGATTTTCTGGGCTGAAATAGATTCTCCTATTTTTAAACAGTTCCTTCTGGTACTTTCAGCAGTAGTTTGGAGGTAAGAGTAGAGTGAAATGTTCAGGTTCGGGTTTCTGGTCCTGCTTGTTGTTTGAACATATGGACACTGTAGCCAGCCTGCCTGGGTTCAAATCTTGGCTGCGTGACTCTGGATAAACCACTTAACCTCTCTGGGCCCCAGTTGCTTCATTTTCAAAATGAGGACAATAATCTATCTACTGTGTGGAGATGCTGTGTGAAATAAGTTGGTTCATGCAAAGAGCTTAAAACAGTGCCTTGCGTGTTATGTAAGTGTTTGCTTGACTCAGAATCTTGGACCTGTTTGCGTTCAAACTCAGCCCATCGGTTCTGACTCTCCTCTGATTCTGCATCTCAGCCCTTCCTTGTGCAATTCTCTGCCTTTGATCCTCTTCCCCCCTTAACTGTGAATCTCCAAAATTCTCCTGAGCGTGGGTCAATTCTTGGGCCTCTTCTGTGTTCCTAAACTTTCCCCACCCTCATACTCTCTGCATTGCTTTGTACCTCCTACATAATAATCAGAGCTAACATTTACAGGCGTACCTTGGAGATACCGTGGGTTAAGTTCCAGACCACCAATAATGCAAATATTGCATGGATTTTTTTATTTTCCATTGAATGTAGAAGTTACATTCATACTCTATGGTATTCCTATTAAGTATGCAGTAGTATTATGTCTCAAAACCAATGACGTGAAAGTGTTAGTTGCCCAGTCGTGTCCGACTCTTTGTGATCCCATGGACCGTGGCCTGCCAGGCTCCTCTGTCTATGGGATTCTCCAGACAAGAATACTGCCATGCCCTTCTCCAGGGGATCTTCCCAACCCAGGGATTGAACCCAGATCTCCCTCATTGCAGGTAGATTCTTTATCATCTGAGTCACCAGGGTAGCCCCCCCCCAAATGTACATATCTTAATTTTAGAATATGTTATTGCTAAAAAATGCTATCATGGGAGCCTTCAGCAGGCCGTAATCGTTTTGCGGGTGGAGGGTTTGAAATATCGTGAGAATTATCAAAATGTGCCAGAGACAGAAAGTGAACAAATGCTGTTGGAAAAATGGCGCCGATAGACTTGCTTGATTCAGGGTTGCCACAAACCTTCAATTTGTAAGAAACTTTTTTGCAGTGTAATAAAGCGAAACGAGACACACCCCCCCACAGACAGTTCTGTCCATCCACACAGACAGGACCTTCGGCCAGGCCCTGCCCACTGTCCCTGGACCAGCTGCCTCTTGTCCCGATGCCCTGCTTCCCCTCTGTCTCATCAGCCTGTCATTTCCGTATTGCTGCGGAGTCATCTTTCCAAAAACCGGATGTGATCTTGTCATCGTTCTTCCTGAAAACACGTCAGTGCTTCCCACAGTTTTAGAGGCACAGTTGATGCTCTGATAGGTCCATAAGCAGGATCTTCATATATCCTTCTTTGTCACACTGGCCCACATACATGCCTGCTTATTCCTTGGGATCCTAAGGAATGTGTGCCCCTGCTATTCCCACTGTGCTCACAAGGGTCCCCTTTGGGAGATGAAGGATATGGTCGCCCTGCTTCCAGGCCCTGCATGCTGTGGCCCCATCCATCCCTGTAGCCTCTTCCTGACCCCTCTCTCGTCACCCCCTGAGACTGAGCTTCCTTCCTTCAGTCTCCCGTCCTCCCCAACAGCTTTTCCCCCACAAGGCACATGCCTTGCTCTTCTCTCTGCCAGCGGCTTCTTGTCTCTTCTTCCCCTTGAGCTTGGTGAGTCTCGGTTCTGGTTGCATGTTTGAATCATCTGCAGAGCTTTATAACCGAATGCTGGTGCCTGGGCCCATTGCAGACAAATGAAGTCAGACTTTTTTGACTCAAAGCCTCTCAGTTGATTTTAATGTGCGTTGAGCCTTAAGAACCCTGATTGACTTGTGCTCATCCTCTAGGCCACAGCTCAGCTCCTTAGGGAAGCCCTCCCTGACCTCCCCGACCAGGTCACTTCTGCCTGTTTTGCACTCCTAAAGCCCTGCGTACCTCTCCTTACTGTTAGGCACCATAGGGTCACTTATTTGTATGATGACCAAGAGCTAGCTGTGTGACCTTGAACAAGTCACTTAACTTCTCTGTGCCTCAGTTTTCTCCCCTGTAAAATGAGAATAATAAACCTATTGTACAAGGTGAATGAGGGTCAAATGAATTAATTATATGTAAAGCTCTTAGAGGGCTTCCCAGGTGGCGCTAGTGGTAAAGAACTTGCCCGCCAATGCAGGAGACATACAAGATGAGAGTTCGATCCCTGAATCGGGAAGATCTCCTGGAGGAGGGCAGGGCAGCCCACTCCAGTATTCTTGCCTGCAGCATTCCATGGACAGAGAAGCCTGGTGGGCTGTAGTCATGGGGTCACACAGAGTCGGACACGACTGAAGCGACTTAGCCCTTAGTGTCTGGCATATGTTAGCTCTTACTATGATGATGATCATGGTGATGATGATGGTTATCCCCCAGTGGAATCTAGAGAGCCCTAGGGGTGGGATCAGCATCTGCTGTTGGATCGCTCCCCCCGCCCCCCACCCGGGGCAGCACGTGGCACATGAAAGCTCTTTAATAACTGCAGACAGAGTGGTGTCCCAGTGATGTTCTTGGTGACAGGGTAATCAGTTGGCGTGCACAGGACTTGTCTTCTTCAGTTAGGTTCCTTGTCTCTATGGACCTATTGGTTTAGGATCCGTGTTTCTAGTGCCCAGAGTTAGAGTCGTTAGGATCAGACCAACACGGGCTTGTGCTGTTCAGTGTCCCAGGTGGCCCGGCAGGCATTCGCTGCAGCAGCGTCCTGCATGTCCTTCTACGTAAGAGCTCTTTCGAAAGGCAGGCGTGGGGGTGCCCAGGGCTTCTGTGGCAGAGGAAGCTGTCAGCAAGCTGGCATGGTGCTCTGAGTCTAGGAATCAAGCTGAAGCATCTTTCAAGTTAAGTAACCTCAGTAACCTCAGTAACCTCGTGTCCTGGCCCTGCATCTGGGTGACCTGCACACAGCAGGGAGCCGGGTACCCCTCGCTTTGTTGGCTGATGGCACTGCGGGGGGCAGGGGAAGTTAGGGGAGAGGCTGGGTGTGCACGTTTTGTGGTTGATGGAGGATTTATTTATAAAGCGAGAGTGTGATCTGTAGCAGTGTGTCTGGTCCCTGAAAGGCTACTGTACACTCTGAGCAGTGAATTCACAGGAAGAGGCAGGGCAGAGTTGTGTGAACAGCCCGGAAGGCAGAGTCTAAGAACTTCCAGGGTCCTTGGGGAATACCCAGCTTAACTCCCTTGTTTTCACAAGGGGGAGCTGAGACCAGAGCATGGAAGTGACTTGGCTAAGATCGTAGGTGTAGTTTTTATTTTAAGCTGACATCGATCAAGTGCATGCTGTCTGCCAGTCACTGTGCTGATAAGCACAGTATAATCATGATTTCATGAATGCTCACAAATCTAAAAGCCGAAACGTGTGTTTATTTATTGTATTCCACCCACATAGAGTGTTTACTACCTGCCAGGCACCAGGCTGAGCTTTTTACAAAAATTAACTTAATAGCATCTCATGATCCTGTGAACATTTAGTGCTATTATTATTGTTTCTACTTTGAAAATGAGGTGGGACTTCCTTGGTGGTCCAGTGGCTAGGACCCTGCACTCCCAATGCAGGGGGCTCAGGTTCGATCCCTGGTCAGGGAACTGGATCCCACATGACCCAACTAAGAGTTCTGATGCCACAAAGATCCTGCATGAGCAAAGAAGATCAAAGATCCCATGTGCCACAATTAAGACCCAGCACAGCCAAATAGATTAATACCTTTTAGAAAATGAGGAGGTGGAAGCACAGCAATGTTAGGTAATCTGCCCCAAGTCGCGTGAGAAGTCGTTAAGCTTGGGATTCAGTCCAGGAAGCCCAGCCTCGCAGTATGTGCCATCCTGCTGTAGTGTCTCCCCATTTTACAGGTGAGAAAATCGAGGCTTATATAGCTTGAGGAACTTGCTCAAAGCTACATGACTGGGAAGTAGCAGAGCTGGGACAGAATTTGGGCCATCTACCTTGAGACGCTGGCTCACAAGCTGTCTACTAAGTCCCCTCTCATGGGGGCTGGGGTCTCACGGATGAGGGATCCGAGCTGAAGACAGGAGATGGGGGCTAAGGCAGAGCTTGGAGCCAGGCAGGGAGCAGAGGGGTGGATCAGCCCGGTCTGCCTGTGTTGAAGCAGGATGCCTGCAGCTGAATAGTAGCCCTCAGGGCGTGCAGGGCCCTGTCCAGCGCCCCAGGTCCAGCGTTCCACCCTCTGTCCTTCAGAGTTAGTGTGGACTTCACCTCTTCGGGGAACCCTCCCAGATCTGATGCCAGAATCCCTCACCATAAATCCCTCACCATAAGCACCTCGAGCTTCTCTTGCACGGCACTCAGAAGTATGCATTTGTTTGTACCTTTTTACTGTCTCCTCCCAGCTAGGCTGGCAGCCCATCAGGGCAGACCCTGTGTTTGCTTTTGTTCATCCAGCTTCTGACACATACCAGGCGCTCAACAAATACTTGGTGAATAAGTGGATCATTCTCAGGTGGTGCTAGTAGTAAAGAACCCACCTACCAATACAGGAGACATAAGAGATGCAAGTTCGATCCCTAGGTCAGGAAGATCCCCTGGAGAAGGAAATGGTAACCCACTCCAGTATTCTTGCCTGGGAAATCCCATGGACAGAGGAGCCTGGTGAGCTATAGTCCATGGGATCTCAAAGAGTTGGCCACGACTGAGCATGCACACTCACACATGGACTTCCCTGGTGGTCTAGTGGGTAAGGCTCTGTGCTTATAATGCAGAAGGCCCAGGTTCGATCCCTGGTCAGGGAATTAGATCCCACATGCCTCAACCAAGAGTCCGAATGCTACAACTAACGATTCCGTGTCCTGCATCTAAGACCCAACACAGTCAAATAAATAAAATAAAAATAAATATTAAAAAAAAAAAAAACCCCACACACAAACACACTTGCAGTGTTAGATGTTGAAAGAAAGAATATCAACAAAATTTAAAAGGCAAGTGAAAAACCAGGAAAATATTTACTGTGGATATATAGGTGAGTGGGTAATGTTCTTTGAGCTGTATGGGAAGCTTGTTACAAATCATTTAGAAAGAAGCAAACTTGAATTTAAACATGGACAAAGGCTGTGGACAGAAAATGAATGATGACAGTGAACATTTAAGAATATTTACTTCCACCAGTGACTATTAGGCAGTTTTCAGGCAGTAATGCATTGAACTCTCCCATCAACTTAGGCAGTAATTATTATTATTATCCAATTCTTAGATGTAGAAACTGAAACTAGAAAGGGTTAAATAATTTGCCTTGTAGTCCAGAAGCTAATAACTGTGAGAGCTGTGTCTTAAATTTGAATGTGGCTATTAATTAACCCCTAATGTTGACACTGACTCCAGTGCAGATTGTAACCCAGGAAATCATATTTAAAATCCTACTGAAGTTGACACAGCGGAAGCTTGTCTTTAAGTGGAACAATTACTTATTTGCCCACGGGGCGGGGGTTGTAGCAGGCGTGGGTATCACACCCTCCCGCAGGCACTGGAGCATCTACACAGCTCATAAGCACTATTCACTCTGCTCTCCGGGAACACAATGAAAGATCTTCAGCAAATTACAGTGTCCCCCTTTCAACTGTGTAATTACAGCTTCTAACATTCTACGCATTTCTTGGGCACAAAATCTCAATCCACATCATCCTAATTAAGGTTTCCCTGCCTCTTTGTGTCTCGGGAACTCTCGGCATTTTGTTTGCAGTTTGGGACATGGCGATGCTGTTGGGTCACCCAGCGGGCTGGTACGTGCTGTGGGAATTTCATGGTATCCAGATAAACACGAAAATATTCTACTGTCATCAAAACTCTGCAGAGCTATATAAGGAAAAGTCGTATTCCTTTCCGCTTTGTTCCCTCCTGCCTTCCTAAAGAAACACTTTCTTATTAACTTCTCTTGCAGCCTCTCCTTCTAGCGTTTGTTTTTGCAGATCTGAGTAATTTAAAATACACTTTCTTATTCTATCTCACTTTCTCAACCCAAAGGTTGCCTGCAACATAGTTCTGCACCTTGGGTTCTGCTATTTTTTTTTCTTTTTTGAACTTCACTTAAAAATATACCCATAAGATTTTGTCCACTTTAGTGCAGAAAAGTTCATTTTCATACCTGAGTGGTAGTCCATTGTGTAACTGCAGTAAGATTTATTTGAGTATCTCCATCCCTATGACATTTGGCTCATTTAAAATCTCTCACTATTATAAACAATGCTGCAGTGAACAATCACGTGTGTATAAAATTTCCTATGTATGTGAGTTTATCTCCAGAATCAATTCCCAGAAGTGGGACGACTTGGTCAAAAAGGGAGAAGTATTTGAACTTTTGATATGCATGCCCATTTGCTCCGACAAGGTAATGCCGATTGGCCTACTCACCGCACATATGTGTGTCTGTGTTTCCACAGCTTATTAATGCAGTCCAGGGGGATGAACATCTTAAAATTTCATTGTAAGGGTTGTCTATTTCATTTTTAAGGTGTGTTAGAAAAAAACATAATTTTGCACACCAATCCCACAAGTTCACACTCTTATTTTAAAATAGGTTAAAATAGGTTTTAAAATAGGTAAAAGTGGCATGCTGAGTGAAAAAACAGCGCCAAGTATTAATAAATAATTTTATAGGTAGAATATAGGTATGCTAAAATATGACTGCTCAAGACTGAAGTTTGGGAAGTGTTACCATGATTACCTTTTCTCTTTGGAATAATACACTCCAGAGCCTGTACGTCCTTCGTGCAAGGCGCTGTGCTGGGAGCTTTAGTCATCACATCCAGTCAATGAGGTGGGTACTGTGTTTATCTGTGCTTTATGGACAAGGAGGCAGAGAGGCAGAGTGCTTAAGTCACTTGCCTGAGGCCTCACAGTTAACTCCAGAGCCCAGGTTTCCAAGCTTCCTTTTGTTCTGACACTATTTCCAGCTGCGGTCTCCAGGTGCGCCTTGCCTGTCTACCTCCTGGGAAACATACCTTCGAGGCTTTTGTGGCCTGTAAAGGGCCAGGGAGGACACAGTCTGAATTTACAGGCTGCCCTGACTTTCTCCTCTGACTGATGCTGTTGGTGTGTGCTTTCCTGACCTTTGCGTTTCAATGCAGCTTCCGTATTCCTGCAGCTTTGCCTCAGCTCAGCCAAATTTCAGCCCACCTGTGCACAAAGCCATACAGCCCATTCAGATTGAGAGAGGCTATTTTAGGTTGTGATTTAGAGATTTAAAGTTCTTTTTTTCCCCCTGATCTGTGCTTCCTTCATCCTTAGCTGCATGAGCCTGGAGTCAGGTGATGAGCGGAAGATGCTGAGCTGGGACAGGCCTGTCCTTTGGTCCTGGGGAGTAGGTGTTTGCAGTGAAGACTGGTTTGGCGGTGGGAGTGGGAGTTCTGAGTGACCTGACGGTGGCTGGTGCTGCATTTGTGTGGGACGAGGGGTGTCATCATCTGTAACTGTATTGAGTGGGAGAACCTCCGGGAAGGCTGAGGAGCAACCAGGTGACACTCAGGTGTCCCCTCTCTCTTACTGCGTATTTGGAACCTGACAAACTTGATTACAGTCCTATCTCTTCTTTCTTGCTTTGTGACCTTGGATAAGTTACTTCAGTAAGCCTCAATTTGGTCATCTGGAATACCAGGACTATAACTCCTATGTCCTTGGCTTTTATGAAAGTTTAATGATATGATATCTAGGTGGTGCTAGTGGTAAAGAACCTGCCTACCAGTGTAGGAGACATAAAAGACACAGGTTCGATCCCTGGGTCAGGAAGATCCCCTGGAGAAGGAAGTGGCAACTGACTCCAGTATTCTTGCTTGGGACAACGGACAGAGGAGCCTGGTGGGCTGCAATCCATGGGGTCACGAAGAGTCAGACAGGACTTAGCGACTAAACAACAACAATAATAATGATGTGATGTGGAACCCTTAGCACAGCACTTGGCAGAGTGCTGAATTCATGGTGGCAGTGAGAATCACGGTAGTTGATTATCATTTTATTGTTGTTATTTGACAATCTCTTGCATCAGGATCAGAAGTGGAAGAAAACTTGGAAATCCACATTTGCCTAATATGAAGCATGACAGAGCTCAACGCCATGAAACAGTGGGTAGAGGCATCATGCCAGGATCCTGTGAGAACCCGATTTCTTAGGGGTGGGAGAGATGGCCAGGGACAGTGGAGGTCAAGTGGTAATGCTGGGGGAGGGATACAGAAATTTCAAGCCCATTTCTGAAAGCTCTTGGCACCGAGTCACATGAACTCATCATTCAGGAGTATGAGGTTATGTCCACATGTGGTTGGACTTCAGCCAGTGACTCCTAGGGAGAGAGGATGGGGAGTGTGGCAAAAGTCACAAACCCAAATTCCTACAGGGGCCAGGTGGGGAAGGGAAGAGAGTGAAGCAGGCAAGGTATGAGACAATAGAGAGTGATGGTAACTGTGGAGAACGAGGAAGCTTATCCTTCATCTAAAGGGGGCCAGTGCTGCTCCGCCCAGAGGAGGGTTGCCCCAACTTGTGAGTTTTCAAAAGGAGCCAGAAATCTACATTTTTGTCTGATGTTTCAGGATTTTTAAAATACTTTTAAGACGCTCCATATGGGCCAAATACCGCTTGTTTGTAAACTTGGTGTGGCCCTTGGCATCCAGATGGTAACCTCTGAACGTGAAGAAGGACCCGGGCCAGGAATGGGGTTGGGCTGCGGGCGCACTCGAGGGGGTCCAGTCGGTGTGGGCTGTGCTGGGGAGGCCGACGGTAGAACAAGGTCGGGGAGGGAAGGAGGCAGGGGTGGGCATTGCCTCTTTGACTGGGGTCCAGACAGACCTGGGGGGAGAGTTCTGACTTAGAGGCCACGTGGATCCCTAACCTCATCCTGGTCAATAGCCACAGCCTCAGAGGCTGGAAAGGAATGTACCTCGGCTAAAGGTGGGGCTGCCATTTAACCTGTATCCACAAGCACAACTGGACCAATTGTGAAAATGATGAAGTATTTACCTGCTGATTGGTGAATAGCTACTGGGCCCTCGGAACCTCCCCCCCCCCCCACCTTCCACCCACCCACTTCTTTCCCTAGCAGCTCCTCCCCACCCCACCTTGCCATGATTGGGCAACTAAAGCGTTAACTCCCAGTGTAGCTAGGCTCTGCAGTCCATTCTGATCGGTCGGTGGGCAGTCGTGCCCATACTTGAGCCAAAGTGATTGTAAATATCTTGACAATGTTTCCACCCCCTCCCCTCCTCCCAGTGCAGGTTGCAGATGCCTGCTTAGGTTGGCTTAAGCATGAAGGAGAAATTTTAGAGGACACAGGAGAGTCAGATGGAGCTGAGGGCATGATGCCAGGCCCCTAGGAGACTGCAACCAGGAGCTCCATCCCTGGGGTCATGAAGCCTTTGTCTTTGTTCCTTTCTCCTTGGAGCCTGCTGTCAGTAATCACCATTTCAGCCCCAAGGCTCCACATGTCCTCACTGCCCTGCCCCTGACACTTGAGCCGAGCATCCACCTCTCCATGGGTTTGGGGGAGGGTCATCTCCAGGTGCAGACCCGCCCCTTGAGCCTGGGCAGACATAGACAGGCACCCTGAATGGTTCTCCTTGAAGGTCCTAAGAACCCCAGCTTTGGGCGTGTAGCTTTGTTCCCAGCTCTCCCAAGTGGAAGGAAGGAAGGGACCAGAATCAATCAGGAGATGACCTGGTTTTCTGGGTGGTCTGAGAGATGCGAGCGGGTGTGGGGGTGGGGGTGGGGATGGGTGGAGTTGGTATTTATAAGCCTTAGCCCTCCTAAAAGCAGAGGCAAGGGAACGAGATTGGAGGAGCCTCCGTCAGCCTCTAAATAAACCACAGAGAAACAGACTTTCCTCTGCGTCTTGCCTGAGTGGCCTTTCTTTCTCCTGTCTGGTGTCATTCATCTTGCATAGGACTCTCCAGGCCACATGCATCATCTAGGGCCTGTCTGTGCTTCATAGCGATGACTGCGACCCCCCGCTGCCATCCCAGCTCACTGACCTCTAAATATGTGCCACGTACTGTGTGCCAAGCAGTGCTCGCAGTGGCTGGGGAGCCCTGGGCAAGTCACTGCACGTCTCTGTCCCTTGATTTCCTCATCTGTAAAATGGGGTAGTAAGCAGTACAAACTTCACAGAGGTGTTATGACAATTAAATGAGTTAATGTCTGATAAGTCCCTGCAAGTGGCTCCTGGCGTGAATTAAACACTCAATAAATGTTAACTCTCACTCATTAAATATTTATCGAGTACCTTCTATATGCCAAGTACAATATATGCTCTGGGATATCATGGAGAGCAAAATTCCCTCATGGTGCATGCAGCTAAGCATGAGAGAAATGCAGTTAAACGCACAGCTACAGCACAGTGGTATAAATACTGTGATGGGAAAGATAGGGATGAGTGTTAGACACTCAGTCATGTCCGACTCTTTGTAACCCAATGGACTGTAGCCCGCCAGGCTCCTCTGTCCATGGAATCCTCCAGGCAAGAATGCTGGAGTGGGGTTGCTGTGCCCTTGTCCAGGGGACCATCCCAACCCAGGGATCAAACCCAGGTCTCCCACTGCAGGCAGATTCTTTACCATCTGAGCCACCTGGGAAGCCCAAAGGGGTGAGGGTCATGACAATTATTTCGTTTTGCTTTCTCTCTGCCATTAGAACATAAGTTCCACCAGAGGAACTGTCTCCTTTGCTCACAGTTGTACCCTCAGTGCCTGGGAAGAACTTTGCTCTCAGAAAACATTTACTGGGTGAATGAACAAAGGAAAGCAGAAAGGAAGTGCTCTTTTAGCTGGACCTGAAGGATGAGGCATTAATGAAGTTGGGGGCTGCAGATGAAAGAGAGAATACCCTGCTGTATCCCCACTTTGGAGCCAGGCAGACCTGGGGTGAGTCCCAGCCCTCCAGGGGCCATCTGGTTGACCTTGGAGAAGGTTCTTCTCTCTAGACTGGGTTCCTTTCATCGTCACTGAAATGAGAATGAGTAACACCTTCCATATGGCTGTCACTGGGCATATGGACAGCTCGCAATCACTGTGTTTTCTTCCTCCTTCTCTTTCTTTGTGCATCTTGGCACCTCCTGATGCAGAAGAGACTTGCTAAGATGGAGAGGGTTGTTTTTTTTTGGAAAATTTTTTAATTGGAGGATAATTGCTTTATAATGTTGTGTTGATTTCTGCTGTACTGCAGTGCAAATCAGTCACAACTATATGTATATACCCCCTCCCGCTTGAGGCTCCCTCCCACCCCCCATCTCACCCCTCTAGGTCATCACAGAGCACCAGTCTGGGCTCCCTGTTATATAGCAGCTTCTCACTAATTATCTGTTTTACTGATAGTGATGCTGAGAGCCTGGCCTCTGTGCACCAGTGCTGAATTGAACCTTGGAGACAGGGTCTTGGGTGAAGTAGAAAAGAATAGCTTCGTTGCTTTGCCAGGCAAAGGGGGCCATAGAAGGTTCCTGCCCTTGAAATTGTGTGTCCCAACCCAGGACAGTTTGGTGAGGAGTTTTATAGCGATGGTTCAATGGCGGGGTTGCTGATAGGATTAGGGTGTGCAGGGTCTACATTCCTTTAATCTGGTCTCAGGTGATCTTGAACCAGGACCCTGCCTGAAGTCTGCACTGTTGTTTCTGCTCTTCCCTTCGATAGTGTCTGGTTAGGAATGCTGGAATCCTTCTCCTTGAGACTCCCCACTAAGATACATGCATGGAGGAAAGTGCCAGCAAAGAGCAACTTTATTGTTAGTGGGGTTTTGCCTCAGATCTCCAAGTAGAGCTCATGAGGCCCTTGGGGACTCCTTTCTTTCTATTGAGGTAGGCCTCAGTCTGTCAGTTCAGTCGCTCAGTCGTATCTGACTCTTTGTGACCCCATGGAATGCAGCACGCCAGGCTTGCCCGCCCATCACCAACTCCCAGAGCTTGCTCAAACTCATGTCCATTGAGTTAGTGATGTCATCCAACCATCTCATCCTCTGTCGTCCCCTTCTCCTTCCACCTTCAATTTTTCCCAGCATCAGGGTCTTTTCCAATGAGTCAGTTCTTCACATCAGGTGGCCAAAGTATTGGAGTTTTCAGCTTCAGCATGAGGTAGGCCTAAGGGCAGTTAAAACATCCTCAAAGCTAATTCTTGGCTCCTATAAAGTCAACATATCAGGGAACCCAGAAGGGAGCACAGGAACCAAGAGGAGAGAGAGATCTTGCTTCAGGACTTGGAGTGGAGTTGGTCCAGGCCACTCACTCATGCCCACCCTTCTTAGGGTGAGAACTTGGGACCTGGACCCAGTCGCCTCTTGGAGAGGCGGGAGCTACAGGCAAGAAAGAGAAAGCCACGCCCACTTACAGGTGGGCGTGGCTTTAAGGCCTCTGAAAGCTCCACCCACTGAGGCTGGACCAGTCAGCATCCTGGAATTTGACCAACCAGACAGGCTCTCATCTTCCTTAGAAACCCAGGTGGCACAGTGGTAAAGAATCCACTTGCCGGTGCAGGAGACACAGGAGACCCGGGTTCGATCCCTAGATCCGGAAGATCCCCTGGAGTAGGAAATGGCAACTTGCTCCAGTATTCTTGCCTGGAAAATTCCATAGAAAGAGGAGCCTGGCGGGCTACAGTCTATGGAGTTGCAAAGAGTTGAGCCAACGAGGGGAGTGAGAGAAGCCTTGAGCTCCCCCTTCAGGGCAATGCGGGTCATGAACAGGTGGGTCTGAGGTACTCATTTCTCACCTTTTAAGGTGGATTCACATGAGGCAGGCAGCGGGAAGCATTTTATGGCACAGAGCACTGGGACTGTTTCCAGGAACCTGATTTTTTTTTTTTTTTTTAAGTCTCATTGCCCAAGAATGTAAATATGGCTGGTTAAGCCATCAACTGGGAGCCTGTAGTTTTTGCTTTGTGATGTCCAAGCCCTGATGTTACTGGGGTAGCAGCTCAGTCCTCGAGCAGGAGATGTGACGGCTGGGGTCCTTCTGAATCCTGGAGCTCTGCAGGCCCCACAGCCAGAGCAGAGCTGACTCTGCCTCTTCACCTGGGCTCTTCAGGGCTGTGCAAGGGTCAGCCCTTCACCCCTTTGACCTGACCGCAGAGGCTTGGAAAATCAGGAAAGAAACATTGTAGCTCATTAAGAAAATGCAGGCCAACAAAAGCCTTCAGGGATGGAGGATATTTTAGGCAGACTTGTTGAAATAGAGTTTTCATGCAGCAAAAGTCACTTTTTAAAACATACATACAGTAAAATTCATATGGTGGATAATATAGCTCATTTCAGTCACCCCATAAAAGTTCCCACATTCTGTCCCTTTGTTATCAATTTCCTTTTCTCCTCTGATCCTTCTTAACCACCGATGTGTCTTCTGTCCCCATAGTTACGCTTTTTCTTTTCTTTTCTTTTTAGTTTTGCCTTTTCTAGAATGTCATTTAAACAGAATTAAACAGCATGTATGTGACATCATTATCTTACCCTAATGCTTTTGAGATTCAGAAAGGTTACCTGTATCATTCCTTCTTACTGCTGAAAAGCATTCAATTATGTGGCTACACCACACGTTGTTTATCGATTCACATGTTAAATGTTTAGTGCTTAGGTTGTTTCCAGACTTTGGATTTTATAAATAAGGCGATTATAAGCTTTCAGGTTTTTCTGTAGATTCATGTATTCATTTCACACCTAGGAGTGGGAATACTGCGTCACATATGATAAGGGGATGTTTGCCTTCATAAGAAACTGCCATGCTACTTTCCAAAGTGACCCTACCATTTTGCATCCCCCCAATATTGTCAGAGAGTGCCAATTCTGTTCTCTCCACATCAGCACTTGGTATTGTCACTATCAGTTTCCTAAAATGTTAGCCATCCTAGAAGGTATAAAGATTATTTTTACATTTTGAAAATAACAGTTTGCTAAGGAGAAATGCTCATTATTTTTATAGCACATAATATAATTTCTACTTATTGTGTCTGTTTCCTTATTTGTTCATTTTCTGTCTCTATTAGAATGTGTTTTGGAAAGGCACTTGCATCATTAAATATATGTGAACGGATGAATGAATGGATTAGGGAAGAGATGGGTAGCTTATGACAAAGTCTAGAATGTCAGGTCAGCCTCGGATTGGAACCTGGGGCTCTTGTCTTCTCTTCTGCAGTATACTCTTTCATGGAGGAAGCAACTTGCAGGCTAGGTTGGGAAAGAGAAGAAGAAATTTTTTTTATAATTAGAGCATCTCTTGAAGAAGACAGATATCATGTGGAGCCAGAGTCATGAAGGGCATAGCATGTTTGGAGTATGAACCAATCCTGTGTACGAAACTGTAGTGTGTGTTGGAGGCATCGTTGGGATCACATGGGAGGTGTAATAATAGTGCAAAAGCTTTCACTGCTTACTGTGTGCCGGGCGGTTCTAAGATCTCTCCATAGGTTAATTCATTTATTATTCCCAATGATCCTGTAAGCTTACAGCATTATCAGTTTCTTCATTGTCCAGACAAGGGAAGTGAAGCACAAAGAAATTAAATACCTTGCTCAAAATTATGCATCTAAGAAGAACCCAGGCAGTTTATGATCCTAAGTCTGTACCTTTAACTTCTGCACTACACTGCCGGGTTAGAAAGGGTACATTAGTTAGTTAGGGAACCATGTAAGTCGCTGTAACAAATAACCCCCAAATATAGTGACTTGAATAAGACAGAAGGTAGGTTTTCTCTCAGATGTCTGTCTAAAGGGACAAAGTGCAGGACCAGTGGGTCCAAGGTGGTCACTTCAAGTTCTCACCATCTTCCAGCCAGTGGGAATGGAAGAAGGGGCCTGGGAGGCTGTACCATGCAGGGTGCTAAGTCACTTCAGTTGTGTCTGACTCTTTGCAACCCTATGCGTGGTAGCCCATCAGGCTCCTCTGTCATGGGATTCTCCAAGCAGGAATACTGGAGTGGGTTGCCATGCCCTCCTTCAGGGGATTTTCCTGACCCAGGGATCGAACCCACATCTCTTACATCTCCTACATTGGCAGGTGGATTCTTTACCAGTAGCGCCACCTGCGAATCCTGGGAGGATGTATGTGCTTAGTCGTTCAGTCATGTCTGACTCTTTGTCACGCCATGGACTGTAGCCCGCCAGGCTTCTCTGTCCATGGGATTCTCCAGGCAAGAATACTGGAGTGGGTTGCCATTCCCTTCTCCAGAGGATCTTCCCAACCCAGGGACTGAACCCAGGCCTCCCACGTTGCAGACAGATTCTTTACCATCTGAGCCACCAGGGAAGCCTGGGAGGATGTACACCTTCCTTTTAAAGGAATGACTGAAACACATACATCCCATTGGTGAGAACTCAATCACATGGACATACCAAGTTGCAAAGGAGGCTGGGAAATGTGGTCTATAGTTGGATAGTCATGCGCTCTGCTGCAACTCAAGGGTTCTCTTATTGAAAGGAAGACTGGGTATTGGTGGAAAACTAGTACTCCCTGACACAATCTGCAGACTATTCACTGGACTTTGAACTCTGTCCTGTTGATGATGGTGGTGGTGGTTTAGTTGCCAAGTCATGTCCGACTCTTGCAACCCCATGGACTGTAGCCCCCCAGGCTCCTCTGTCCATGGGATTCTCCAGGCAAGAATACTGGAGTGGGTTGTCATTTCCTTCTCCAGGGGATCTTCCCGACCCAGGAATTGAACCTGGGTCTCCTGCATTGTAGGCAGATTCTTTACCAACTGAGCTGCAAGGGAAGACTAGATGATGAGGTCCTAGCAAATGGCCTCTAAGTGGGGAGATTTCAGGCCTTGGGTTTTAGATCATCTGGAAGTTGCTCGGAAGATAAAGGAGAGAGGAGTAGACAAGGGGACCGACCCTTCTACTTCATGTATCGGGAGTTTTGTTTGCTGTCTCTGCAGCCCTTGCTGCCGGCAGGAGTCAGTAGGTTGGGTTCCCCCATGGAGTGCTTCCAGGCACGGTGAGTGTGTGCTGGGGTGAGAATGGGAGCCATCAGCCGTCTTAGTCATTCCGTGACTGCTTATCAAGCATGGTGTTTGGGTACAGCGCTCCTGCGATGGCCCCAGCAGGTGTGATGGATGCTGGGGGCCAAGTTCCGTTCTCAGCGAGTCCTCCAGTGATGCTGAGTGCAGTGTGAAACCTTGGCGTGCCTCACTGACGCCGGCCTCTTTTGTTGTTTCTTTGGCCCTCAGGACCCCCGAAGCAAACACAAGTTCAAGATCCACACATACTCCAGCCCCACGTTTTGTGACCACTGCGGGTCACTGCTCTATGGACTTATCCACCAGGGGATGAAATGTGACAGTAAGTACATGTGCCCTCGGGCAGCCTCTGTTGCCCGGGCTGCTTCCTCATGGTTTGGGGCCCGAGTCTGCAGCACATTCTCCCAAGTCCTGGGTGGGTACCCCTTGCGTGACGCTGAGTAACAATAACCAACAATAACTATTTATTTAGGGCACGATTCAAGGCTGTCCTTTGGGCCTGGATCGGCCTTGCTCATACCTGTGTGGTGGGTTAGCAAGTTGGTGCTGATGCAGGACCCTGAACTTGGGCACGCAGATTCCAGGGGGCTCTCCATCCTTTCGCCATCCTTCTCTCCCCATAACTCATTTCCAGCTTTTTAATCTGCCTGCTGCCTCCTGGAGGTTGGGTGGGCTGAGAAGGGATGCCCTCACCACCCCCGTCCCTGTGATGCCGTGCCCCCAGCTCCCATGGAATCCTCTGAAATGACCCGTAGGGTGACCCAGCCTCTCCTGACTTCTCAGACTGATACGAGGGACCCCTAGTGAACACGGGACTCCAGGGATGGCCTGGAGCAGCCGTGGGGCTTAGGGGAAACCAGCCACCCATTGAAAGAAGCACAGAGGCGCTCCGGGAGTGTGGGCAGGGAGCCAGTATTTATCACATCACACAGGAGACTTCAGTCGGTCAGATTCAGTTTGCAGACGTATTCCATTCATCTTGCCCTGCTGGGTCTTAAGTTTTTTTCTTGCAGTTAGTTACGGTGGGTACTGTGGGGGCTCAGCTCAGGTTCCAAGATGATGCCCCTCCCAGGGCTGGTTCATGATCACAGACTGGCAGGCGCAGGGGCAAAGGCCTGGCCCCCTTGCGTCAATCTGGGACAACACCAAAGCAGAAGCGTCATCTGAGCCCCCGAGTCCCTCCTCCTCTCAGCCTCAGGGCATCCTCATGGGCCAGCTCCTCCTCCCTCCACAGAGCCCCTCACCGTCAACCTTCTCACAACTCCCATTCTCAGGCTCTTTCCCGGGAAGCAACCTATCATCAATATTTAAAAATGGGGAGAGGTCAGGATTCCTGCTTAAGCCTGAAAAATGGGAAAATCTTGGTAACTTTGGGCGGGGACCCTATGCCGCTGTGCACTCAAGTTGGCCAAGACCACCACATCCGCACCTTCCCTCACTATGTTAGACACCCCCGTGTCACTGGAGTTGGTGACTCTGGCTTCAGAGCCGTTGCGGGTGTCCCGTGTACCCCAACCTTCCGGGGAGGACAGACACCTTCCGCCTCCTCTGTCCATGAGGGCCTGGGGTGTCGGGAGTTGGGAGCGGGGAAGTTGGAGAAGCAAGCCCTTCGGATGAAACCCGGGCAGGGCAGGCTGGTCTCCACCCGCCTCGGAGGGAAGGAGGGGAACCGGAGGGGTCCAGCCTACACCAGCCTGAGCCGCGCTCCCTGCCTCTGTCCCCGCAGCCTGCATGATGAACGTCCACAAGCGCTGCGTGATGAACGTCCCCAGCCTCTGCGGCACGGACCACACGGAGCGCCGAGGCCGCATCTACATCCAAGCCCACATCGAGAGGGAGGTCCTCATTGTTGTCGGTAGGTGGCGCTAGGGCCCCCGTGCCGGCTCTGCGGGACCCGGACCCGGCTGGAGCGCTGAGTCAGGGGAGCGAGGGATGGGACGGGCGGCGCGGGGGCGAGGCGGGAGGTGCGGCGATGCGGCCTTCCTCCTCGATCCCCGCCCCAACACCCCCCCCCCCCCCACCCCATTCCAGCCTCTCCCCGCCGTAGGCACCGTTAGAAACTGCACCTCGCAGGGCGAGGCTCTCAGCACCTCCTGTGCGGTGGAACTCAGAGCTGGAGCCGCCGCGGGAGCACGTTGGTTTTCTCCAAGACCTCAGAGGTGTTGTCACGAGCCAGTAAAGCAGACAAGATGCTGAACACCTTAATTTTATGGCAGGCTCTGGCCGGTGGACTAAACCTACTCTGAAGCCAGATACAGTAGCTAATAACGGTGAAAAATTATTCGAATTTAGATTATTTCTCTTGCCTTCTTAGTTTTCATTTATTTCTACCCTGCAGATCTATTATTTCTAGATTTTTGTATAACATAATGATGGGCAGTGCAATTGGTTTATCTCTTCCATGCGGGAAGAAAAAGGTTTCCAACTTCCTTATTGTTCCCCACCTCCTTTCGCTCGCCATCGCCCCCGGCCTCTCTCTTCCACTCCTCATCTTTGGAGCGTGCAGTTCTGTCTCCTTTTTACCATAGCAGAGAACGGATGCTTGGTTCTTTCCCAAACTTTTCCAGTGCGAAAATAGAGTCTTGCTGATAAACACCCAGTTTGGAAGAATGTTACATCTTGGGGAAGAGAAAGAGATGCGGTATTCATCCCTGGGGCTCCCTGGGTATTTGCAGTGTTTCTTTCTTAAGCATGATGGTCACCACTCTGGTCCTGTTCTGTTATTCTCCATACTTTTTGCAATTCTGAAATACTTCATGCTACAATATAAGAAAGAGGGATAATAAAGCCTGCTGAAGAGGTTCAGCTAGGTGTCTGGCCCTCCTAATGGAGCATTCAGGAAATACGGGGCTCAGACACATCCAGCTCAAACAGAATGAAAATGCAGCTGGCTGGGTGGGTAACTTAGCCACGTGTGTTACGTGGGTGTGCTAAGTCACTTCAGTTGAGCCCGACTCTTTGCAACCCATGGACTGTCGCCAGCCAGGCCCCTGTGTCCTTGGGATTTCCCAGGCAAGCATACTGGAGTGAGTTGCATGCCCTTCTCCAGGGGATCTTCCCGACCCAGGGGTTGAATCTACGTCTCCTGCATCTCCTGTATTGCAGGCAGATTCTTTACCTCTGAGCCACTGGAGAAGCCCAACCTAGCCATAAAGCTGTGATAAATCCAATACTGAACTGGGTCATAATGGGACTTGGAAGGAATTCTCTCCCCAACGCTTGTGTCAAACTTCTTAGACTTCATCACTAATTAATTTAAACAAGGTTTTGTGACTTAGTATCTTAGGAGACTGATCATAGAAGGGATTGATTTTGCAAAAATTGATCTCAGGGTCCAGAATGGTTCAGCTGCTCTGAAGAATTGTGCTTATACCACGTAAAAGTTGAAAATGTCCCTGTAAAATATAAACTGTTTTATAGTGAGGTTCCTGACACCCAGTGGGCTCTTAAGGAGTGTGTATTTCATTTGATGTGCTTTTTCCTCTGAAAGGAAGGTGAGCGGCTGACTTTGTCCCAGTGGAATGCCTGAGGGTCCCCAACGAGTAGAATGTCTCTTAGTAGTAGGCTTCCTTGGTGACTCAGATGGTAAAGAATCTGCCTGCAATGCGGGAGACAGGTGTTTGATCCCTGGGTTGGGACGATCCCCTGGAAAAGGAAATGGCAACCCAATCCAGTATTCTTGCCAGGAGAATTCCATGGACAGAGGAGCCTGGCAGGCTACAGTCCATGGGGTTGCAGAGTCAGACACGACTAAGTAACTATCACTCACCCAAGGTGTATAAGCCTCAAGAAAAGCTGAATTCCCCCACTGTCTATAAACTTCCTGGGCAGACAGGGCAAAAACGAGACTCTGCTGCCCTCTACTGTGATTTTCTAGGAACTACACTGGTTCATATATTACTATGGACAGCCACATCTTCAACCAACCTGTTGAATGCACAGTGCTTAAAACCAAAGCACATCATAATGCCCTCAAGGTCCATCCATTGTTTCCACCATAAAAAAATAAGTAATTATGTGACATTATATAGGCCTTAACTAATGCAGGGATGTAATCATATTGCGTTATACAAATGTATCAAATCAATATATTGTATACTGTTGACTTACACACGGCTGTGCTCAGTTATGTCCAACTCTTTGCAGCTCCATGAACTATAGCCCACCAGGCTCCTCTGTCCATGGGATTCTCCAGGCAAGAATACTGGAGTGGGGAGCCATTTCCTTCTCCAGGAGATCTTCCCAACCCAGGGGTTGAACCCAGGTCTCCCGCTTTGCAGGTGGATTCTTTACCGTCGGAGCCACTAGGGAAGCTCCTAATCTAGTATGACTTCGTCTTAACTTGATTGCATCTGCAAAGCCCTTATCTCCAAACAGGGTCACATTCAGATTAGTCTTGAGCATCTCTTTTAGGGGGATGCAATTCAGTCTATAACAAGGGGAAGGAAGGGAAGTGGGGGCTCCCTTAAAGTTAGGGACTGAATATCTGCATACTCAGGGTTCTGCTAACACTAACTGGGTAGCTCCCAGTGTATTAATAGCGGTTTGTGATTTTCCAAGTGATTTGATAGTGGGGTCATCCGATGGAGGTAGTGGTGTTGCCAACATACAGACAAGGAAATTAAGACGACTTGCCTGATGTCACGTGCAGGGCAGGGATGAGCACCCAGCCTCCTGCCTGCAGGTCACTGTGCTCTGCGAGGACTAGCTCACCATGCCCGGCACGGTCCGAACCTGGCCTGAGACAGCTGATTGATTGATGGTAGAAGAACCCGATGCTTTGGCTGCAGTTCTCTAAATATAGACCTGAGTTGGAGATTTTTTGTTCATGTGATTTATTGGAGCTGCTCAGGAAATGAGGAGTGAGGATGGAGCAGGGAAATGCTGAATGAGAGTGTGATCTCCGCTGAAGACCAGCTTCAGGCAGACCCCGTGGAGTTCGGGAACACGCATGACAGTGCAGGGTCAGCCACTCCTAGAGGCTGGAGGGCTGTTCTGAATTGTGTCCCCTTAAAATTCACATGCAGAAGCCCTAACCCAGTGAAATGGTGTTTGAAGTTGGAGTCTTTGGGAGACAATTAGGGTTAGACGAAGGTGGGCTCTTGTGAGGGGCTTTGTGGCTTTATGGCCACAGAAGGGCACAAATCAAGGAGGTGACCACTTGCAAGCCAGGAAGGGGGCTGTCACCACGACCTACTCCTTGATGTCGGACTTCTTGCCTCTGGAGCTGTGAGAAATAAGCATCTGCCATTTAAGCCGCCCACTCGGTGGTATTTCACTACAGGCTGGGCTGACTGAGACCTCGCTCCCGTCTACTGGGATTGAAAGCAGGAGGGAGGTGCTGCCTCCCAGGCCCTGTGGCTTCTGTGTGGCTGAGGGCAGCTCTCTGGACACGGGGCAGCTCTGAGCCACTAAGAGCCAACACTCAACTGCAGCTGGGAGCTGGGCACGGTGGCCAGCATGGAGGGGACCTGGGAGGGGTCCGGGTCACCTGGGTATCCCTCTGATCTCCCCAGCATCCTTCTGATGTCATTGTTGGGACTCCAGGCCCTGCTTCTTGATCTCAGGCAGACGGATCAGTCATCTGCTCTGAATGTCACATGCTCTTTGAAATCCCGCCGTCTCCAGAGACAGAAGGCTACACGTGCCTCCGAAAGATCTGAGGGTTCCCTCATCTCCTTTGGCTCCTGAAATCCAGGCTTCGTATCTGCCTTCAAGGATCTTGCAGGGCAAAGCTCAGGGTGGGAATCCGATCAATTCTGTTTCTTTGAAAAGCTCATCAGTGGTGTCTCGTTGCCCCTGTGTGTGTATTAGTCACTCAGTCGTGTCCAACTCTGCGACCCTATGGACTGTAACCCATCAGGCTCCTCTGTCCATGGGATTCTCCAGGCAGGAGTACTGGAGTGGGCTGCCATGCTCTCCTCCAGGGGGGCTTCCTGACCCAGGGATCGAACCTGGGTCTTCCGCATTCCAGATGGATTCTTTACCATCTGAGCCATCAGGGAAGCCCCCTCATTGCCCTTAGGGCAGACGAAATGTACGGTGGTGATCTCATCGTCTGTCCTGTCTCTTAATCCTTCATCCTCTCCAGGCCACCACCCACAATCGGACATCTGCACACTCTGCTCCCTCGGTCTGGAGTGTTTGCCCTTTTGTCTTCTTCCAGCAGTTGTTCTTCCCCTTCCTGTAGGTCTCAGCTCCGTCTCACAGACAAGGACACTTCCCTGGATCTCCACTTGTTGTAGACGTTCTCTGAATCCTGAACTTGAACTTGTGTCAGTTGTGGTTTTATGTTGGGTTGATTAGTGTCTGCTTCTCCCACTGGCATTTAAGCTCCATGAGGACAGGGCTGTGTTGGCTTCCACACCACCCTGTCCCAGCACCTAGTATGATGGGCGTCACTAAATATTTGGGGCGTCAGTGGGTGTATGTATGAAGGAGACAACACTGGAGGGTCCTGATAGATACCCAGGCTTCACAGATGATTCCCAGCAGTGCCTTCTAAAGCGAGGAGCTGCACTTTAGATGATCCAATCAATGCCAGCATTCTTTTTGTTGTTGTTGTTGGTTTTTCATAATTTGCACAGCATTATTCTTAGAGGAAGGAGACCACACACAGTCCTAAGGATCAGGTCCAAGATCGACAGCAAGTGTTACGGGGACTGGAACCCACCCTGGGGAACAATGACCACCCTTATTCCTGGGTATTGGGAAAAAACACGAAACAGTGGGTCTTGTAGAATCATGGGTAATCATATGAACATCATGACTCCCTGTGGTATTATGGTGGGAGGCAGTACAATCAGAAGCCGTGATCAGAGTTGTGAAATGCTCCTGGAGGTTATGAAGCCCATGTCCTTATGTATAAAACACCCCCCACCCATTCAATTGAGTATCTCCCTATTAACACACCAACTGATGTCCCATTGTTTATATTTCTGTCTACATTGCAGCCATCTGCAAGTCCTTAACCATATTCATAGTTTTATCTCACAGAAATTGGGACTCTCCTTACATAAAGCAGAAGGAGCAATTTTTTGGATGTTTCTCTTTGGAACACCCATTCAGTGTTCTTCCTACTGTGCTGTACAAAACCTCCTTAGACCAAACCATCTCCGGAATGACTTAGGAACTCCCAGTATTTTGTGTTTAAATACTTCCCAACATCTGACATCCACACATCAGAAGAAGAGCAGTGGTCCAGCAGTTATGAGTCTGAGCTTCCACTGCAAGGGGCATAGGTTCGATCCCTGGTTTGGGAACTTAAGATACCACTTGCTGTGCAGTGCTGCCAAAAAGTATTTTAAAAAATTGGAAAAAAAAAAGAAGAGCATCAGAGAGATGTAAATTCTTGACAGACTATTAGGAAAGGGTGAGGTTCCCATCCATCTATAGACTAGATTCCAAGAGAGATTTTTAAAAGCCTTTTTAGGAGAAAGGAAACTGATGTTGAAGCCCCTCTTGTTATGTAAAGTCCCTCTTGTTATGCAAAGAACTGCCTAACTTGTATGTGAAAGGGTTGGTGTTAGTTGCTCAGTCCTGTCTGACTCTTTACAACCCCATGAACTGTAGCCTGCCAGGCTCCTCTGTCTGTGTTATTTCCCAGGCAAGAATACTGGAGTGGGTTGCCATGCCCTCCTCTAGGGGATCTTCCCAACCCAGGGATTGAAGCCAGGTCTTCCACATTGCAGGCAGATTCTGTATCCTCTGAGCCACCAGGGAAGCCTCTGTGGTTTGTATCAATTAGCACCCTTGCTCTCTAGTTTAGACTGGGTTTGGCTGATGGTCAGTGGTGTAAAACCAATATGGCAGAACAAGACTGGAAGAGCAGAGGGCAGTCCTGGGTATGCTGTACCTGAGGGGTGGATGGGAGGTGGGGTTAGTTGGGAGTGATTGGGTGTTCACAGTGTGAGAAAGGTGGCATGTTACAGGTAGGAGGGAGGGATGAACTCAGTAAGCATAGATGCTCATTCAGGAAGGGGCTGACTACCAGATTGTATCCACGGACAGAGAAGAACTCATCTCTGCTCGCAGGGAGCTCACAGCATAGCGGGAGAGACAGATGCACATAATTACATCGCAGTGTGGCGAATGATGTGATTGTACCCCGGGAGCACCCAGAGGGCACCCGAAGCTGCTTGAAGGAAGCCGTGGCTGAGTTGACTCTATAAGATGTATAACGGTTATCTGGGCAGCTTTGTGTCAAGGAAAAGAAGAAAAATGATGTCAGCTCTGTTTATTGAGTTCTTCTTACATGCCGGGAGCTCTACAGACGTCAACTCATTAATCTCTAGAGCAACCCTCTGTCGTAGGTTTTATTATTGTCCCCATTTTACCAGTGAGAAAACTGACACATGGAATGGGTTAAGTAACTTTTCCTGGAATCACACAGTAAGTGGTAAGGCTCAGATCTGAGCCCAGGCAGCCCGGCTCCATGGCCCTGGGTCACACTGGGATGCTGAGTTCCAGGCAGAGGGAATATGGTGCACAGAAATCCGGAGGCTGGAAATGGCAGGGGGTGGGGGAGGCTGTTAGTGGCTGAGTGTGACTTCCCTTCCCTTCGTTCTGGTTATAAGCTCCTCTATAATCTTCACTCACTCTCCCTAGAAGAAAAACTAGAAGCCGGTTTTGCTTCTAGTCAGGGACCTAAGGTCCTACGTGTCCCTTGGCCAAAAATACCAAAACATAAAACAGAAACAATATTATAACAAATTCAATAAAGACTTTATAAGTGGCCCACATCAAAAAACCCCCAAAATCCTTTGAAAATATATCTCGAGTTTCCACGGCTTGTCAGGCATGTTCTAGACACTTGGGACCCAGCATGGGGAAAAACAAATCTCTTTTCCTGGACAAATATCACAACTGGGGTCTTGCCAGTTGCAAGAGACTCTTGGAACTTTTTCTCATCTTTCTTCCTTTTGTCCGCCATGGAGAATGTCCTTCTTGTCAGGTTACATTCCTTGCCCTTTGAGTTTTTTTTCAGACACTCTTGGTCCATTTTTCTTTGAAACCTTTGCGCTTTGGGAGATTGGAAAACTCTTAAAGACCTGAAGGCTATTTCTGCCTTTTGCCCTGTCACATCCTTTCCCGAGATGGTTCTGTGATTTAAGGAGAAGGGGAAGGAGAGAGGAAAAAGGAAATGTAAAGAAGAAAAATTCAGGTGGACTAATCTCAAAATGACTAATATCTCAAAATACCACCCTGCAATTACAAGGAGATGACCACAAGCTAGGCTGCTAGTGCCCACTAGGGGGCAGTCTTTGCTTTCAAAGCCATTCCTTCCTCAAGGCTCTGCCCAGATTTGCAGACCACCATCATTGTCCATAATGAATGGTTTCACAGCAATAGTTAGCCATCTTCGCCCCGCTAAACAGCTGTGTCACTGGGGCTCAGAAAAAGAAAGTAGTATCTCAAGGTCACACATCCTGGAGTGGGGATAGGACTCAGTTCTTTGGGTTTCCTCACTCCTTTAATACATTATGGTTCAGTATTTTTCTCTAACATTTTGTTATGAAAAATGTCCAACATACAGCAAAGTTGAAAGAATTTTACAGCAGTAATTTATCCATCCCTAGATTCTGCCATTAACACTGCTTAATCATGTATCCATCCATCTCGCTCTCCATCCATCACTTTGTCTTATTTTTGACACATTTCAAAGGGAATTGAAGACATCAGATCAGTTCCCCCTAAACCTTTCAGCCTGCACATCATCCCCAAGAATTTAAAACAAATTTGTAATTTCTTTAAATTTGTGAGGTAAAATTTACATACAATGAAATGCCGTTATCTTAGGCATACCAGTGGCTGAGTTTTGACATGTGTGTAGCCCTAATCCCTATAGAAAAGCTATGACCAACCTGGACAGCATGTTAAAAAACAGAGGCGTTACTTTACTAACAAAAGTCTGTCTAGTCAAAGTTATGGTTTTTTCAGTAGTCATGTATGGATGTGAGAGTTGGACTATAAAGAAAACTGAACGCCAAAGAATTGATGCTTTTGAACTGTGGTGTTGGAGAAGACTCTTGAGAGTCCCTTAGACTGCAAGGAGATCCAACCAGTCCATCCTAAAGGAGATCAGTCCTGGGTGTTCATTGGAAGGATTGACGCTGAAGCTGAAACTTCAATACTTTGGCCACCTGATTCGAAGAACCAACTCATTAAAAAGACCCTGATGCTGGGAAAGATTGAAGGCAGGAGAAGGGGATGACAGAGGATGAGATGGTTGGATGGTATCACCGACTTGATGGACACGAGTTTGAGTAAACTCTGGGAGTTGATGATGGACAGGGAGGCCTGACGTGCTGCAGTCCATGGGGTCGCAAAGAGTTGGACACGACTGAGTGACTGAACTGAACTGAACCCCTATCATATTAATCCTTTTTTTTTTCAATGTCACGGCTGCCATTGAAGATCTGGTTAAAGCTGTGAACACCTTTCTCAGAGAAATCCCTTTTTGTACAGACATGCATGGCCCCCTACACCCACACACACCTCCAAATTTCAATAATTAGGGCTTCAGATCTTTTTGATTACATCACACTTAATAATTGTTAATTTTTTGGGGGGGATAAATTGTAATGCAGTAAAATAGGTTTGTTCAAAACACTTCACTGTGTACTCATTAGAGAGCAAATTCCCTTAAAACAAACCTATCAAGACACCCACATTATTTTGCTTCTCTTTAATATTTTTGTAATGAAGTTGAGTTAAATCCTATCTCTGTCTGTGGAACCATCTTTCTAAACGAGTTTATAGATAGTTGTCTGCTCACCCCTGAGGCTAGGCTTCCCTGCCCACCTGTCATGGGAAGCCTTGACTTGTGAGGTGGGAGTTGGTCTCTGGACACTGAAGGAGCTGGAGTTGGCTTGAGGAGATGGAAGGAGCTGAAGTGTTCCTTCTCTTGTTCCCTGAATGTTTAAGTCTCATGAGAAAGGTCAAGCCCAGACCACTGTCTGAGGCCCCCAAACCTGGGCACGTACTGGGTATGCAGTCATTGTTCCTAAATGCCTGCTGAATGGCATGACTTGGGATGGAGCCAGGACCTTCAGAGCTGTGACTCTTTACTGCCTTTGAGGGAAGTGGTCCTGCAATATCTATTAAAATATGTATATCTATGCACACTCTGACTCTCAAATTTCCCTTTTGGGAATCTAGCCTATCGAAATAAAACACTGGCATGTAAGGAAATAATGTCCAGAATAAGCATGTTTATTGATGTTTTCTTTGCAGCAGCAAAGAATTGGAATCAGCCTAATTAGGCTTAAATCCATTTTATAGGATATTATGCAGTTGTTGAAAACTGAATCAAAATTGGTGTGTGGGGCTTCTGTGAAGCAGGTCATTTTGTTTTTTAATATGGGAGCTTGCTACACAAATATATGTATTTCACTTTGTGAAATATTTCACTTTGTGAAAATTCATCAAATTGTGCCATTATGATTTGTACACTTTTCTATATGTATATTATACTTCATAGTATACTTTTATTGACTGAGAAGTTTAAATAATAACATTCTAAATAATCAAAGTCAATATAAAACACCAATGGATTAGAGCTATAGCTATTGACCTGGAACAGGCAGCCCACTGCCTGTTTTTGTAAATAAAGTTTTATTGGCATACAGCCACACCCATCATTTGCATATTGACTCTGGCTGCTTCGGTAGCATAGTGGTCAGTTCATTGAGTGGTTGTGACAGAGCCTGTATTGCCTGCAAAGCCGAAAGGTTTTTTTTTTTTTTTTTCTGGTGATTTCCGAAAACATTTGCCAATCCCTGACCTGGAGGCACATTTTTGATGTATTATTAAGTGAGAGGCTTAGGTTGCATAACAATATATTTTGTATGATCTCATTTCCAAGAAATAACAGCCAGACACTTCCCATGTGTGAAGTTATGTTTGGATGTTTTTATAAGGGTGGGAAGAAAGGTATGGAAGGGCACAAAGCAGGCTGTAAACGCTAGGATCGCAGAAGGATTGGGGAGGTGGGGATGGAGAGAGGCTGGGCTGGGAGAGCCTAGATATCTTCTCTTAATGTGTCTTGCTTGCGTGCATGCTCACGTGTCTGATTCTTTGCAACCCCATGGACTGTAGCCCGCCAAGCTCCTCTGTCCATGGGATTTCCCAGGCAAGAGTACTGGAGTGGGTTGCCATTTCCTTCTCCAGGGGAAATTCCCAACCCAAGGATCAAACCCACGTCTGGATTCTTTACCACTGAGCCACCTGGGAAGTCCCTAAAGTTTTGAAAAAAGAGGAAACGAAACCAGAAAAATCTCTAAATAGAAAAAACTAATTTAATAATGTCTCCACCAGCAATTGGAGTGAAAACCGAGTGGCTGATGCCAGTGATGGGTGCTTGTGGCTTTGAGGATGACTGGGGCAGTTTTTGACTGGGGCGGTCGAGTGTGTGTTCCAGCTTTCATCCTCACCAGTGAGAATCTTGGGTAGCATCCACCCTGTGAGCTGGCCTGTTCTGTGGCCCTCATGGTGTTTCCATTAGTCACCACCTTGCATCCCTCATCACCAGCATCACTACAACACGTCCTCTTCTCCCTTCCGCCGCCTCTTCTTTTCCACCTCCCTTCTGCCTCTTCTTCTCTTCTGCCTTCTCCAGGAGGCAGCCCACGCTGACCTGACCCTCAGCCTCACCTGCAGGTCTCTAACTGCTTTGACTTAAAAAACTCCAAATACTCTGGTGCCTTCTAACTCTGTTTCCCATGGTGTCACCTCCCCAAGCCTCCAAGTTGGGGGTGTTACGCTTCAGAAATTATAGAACCAGCTTGCACAAAGTGTGGTCTGTGGACCAGCGGCATCAGTGTCCCCTGGGAGGAGGCTGGAAAGGCAGAATCCTGGGTTCCTTCTGGACCTGCTGAGTCAGAATCTGCATTTCAGCAAAGTCCCCGTGTGATTCATGTACACTTTGTTTTAATTGGAGGCTAACTGCGTTACAGCGTTGTGTTGGCTTCTGCCAGACGTCAGCATGAATCGGCCATGGGCGTACACATGTCCCCTCCCTCTTGAACCTCCCTGTCACCTCCCACCCCATCCCACCCCTCTAGGTTGTCACAGAGCACCAGGCTGAACTCCCTGAGCTACATATGCAGGAACTTCCCATTACCTCTCTGTTTTACATATGGAAATGTATATATTTCATATTTCTACTCTCTCAACTTATCCCACCCTCGCCTTCTCCTGCTGTTGTCCATAAGTCTGTTCTCTATGTCTGAGTCTCTATTCCTGCCCTGCAAATAGGTTCATCAGTACCATTGTTTCTAGAGTCCATATACATGCGTGAATATATGATATATTTTCTCTTTTTGACTTACTTCACTCTGTATAACAGGCTCGAGGTTCATCTACCTCACTAGAACTGATTCCAGGCCATTCCTTTTATGGTTGAGTAATATTCCACTGTATACACGTACCACAACTTCTTTATCCGTTCATCTGTTGATGACTGCCTAGGTTGCTTCCGTGTCCTGACTGTAAATAGTGCTGCAGTGAGCACTGTGGTACATTTGTCTTTTTCAGTTATGATTTTCTCAGGGTATGTGCTCAGTAGTGGGATTGCTAGGTTGTATGGTAGCTTTATTCCTAGTTTTTAAAGAAATCTCCATACTGTTCTCCATAGTGGCTGTATCAATTTATATTCCCACCAACAGTGCAAGAGGGTTCCCTTTTCTCCACATCCTCTCCAGCATTTATTGTTTGTAGATTTTTTTTATGATGGCCATTCTGACCAGTGTGAGGTGATAGCTCGTTGTAGTTTTGATTTGCATTTCTCTAACAATAAGCGATGTTGAGCATATTTCTCATGTGTTTATTATCCATCTGAATGTCTTCTTGGAGAAATGTCTGTTTAGGTCTTCTGTCCATTTTTTGATTGGATTGTTGGTTTCTCTGTTGAGCTGCACGCATGCATGCATGCTTAGTCGCTTCAATTGTGTCTGACTCTTTGCGACCCCATGAACTGTAGCCCACCAGGCTCCTCTGCCTATGGAATTTCCCAACCGAGAATACTGGAGTGGGTTGCCATTTGAGCTGCTTTAATCTCCAAAATACACAAGCAGTTCAACCTCAGGATTCCCATTCCCTTTAAAATTCCATACATTTTCACTGCAGACAAGCTCAATGATGCATCTCGTCCACTAGGTGGCAGGCTTTACCGCTCTCTGCTTCTGGCGGGGCGGCCACAAGTGGCAAGTTTGGGTGGAGAGTGCCCCCCAGCCCACTGCGGCCATGACATTTCACCTGTCAGCATCTCTGGGCCCAGAATCCCCTTTCATAGATGATCTAAACCTACTTGCGTGCCCTGGGATATCCCCCTGCAGCACAGAGCGCCTGGCTCTTGTAACATGACCGGGAGCCCCTCTCTGCTTTGCCTCTGTCTCCTGTTGCAAGGGGAGAAGGCGCACCTTCCTTTTCCAGTCACAGCCCCACCTGCTCTTCTCATTGACTTGCTGCAAGTCTGTACAGTGTAGCCCAGCAGAAGCGCCAACAGAGTTTAGGATCACAGAGCCTGAGCAAGGGGCTTTGGAGTCAGGCCTGGTTCGAATCCTGCCTCCCCTACTTCTTCAGCAAACACTCATCCGATGTCTCTTGAGTGCTGGGCACCGCTTGCCATCACGAACGAGACAGCGCCTGCTGTCCTGTGTTCTCTCTGATGAGGGAGGTGACCACTGAGTAAAGAGTGATAAAGGCTGTGTGTGCGTGCGTGCTAAGTCGCTTCAGTCGTGTCCTAGTCTTTGCACCCCTGTGGACTGTAGCCTGCCAGGCTCCTCTGTCCATGGGATTCTCCAGGCAGGAGTACTGGAGTGGGTTGCCATTTCCTACTCCAGGCTGTGAAGGAGATGAAATAAGGCAGAAGGCTAGCACTTTCCCGGTGTTCTCATGTAATCCTATCCAACGCCCCATGAGATAGTTACTAACACCGTCTCCATTTTCCAGGTGGGGAAACGGAGGCACCGAGAGGGAGGTTCGTAACTCCCTCAAGTTCCACGGCTCCGAGGGGGTAGAGCTGGGGTGTGAACTCAGGTGTCAGGTCCTGAGTGTGAGGCACGCAGGGTCTCAGCTCCCTGACCTGGGATTGAACCTGCACCCACTGCAGTGAAAGCATGGAGTCTTAACCAGTGGACGCCCAGGGAAGCCCCCCAGAGTATGAGGCTCTTGATCACCCTCTGTCCCTTCTCTGTCCCCCCTCAGGGGTGGGGGGAGGTAGTGGTGGGTGCTGCTAGCAGCAACTCTTTTCTGGAACACTTCTGTGTGCTGGCCATGCCCAACTCCACGAGCGCAACCTCCGCTGCTAGGGCGCCTCTCCCCGGGCCGCCAAGGAGGAAACGGTGCAGAGCTCACCTGCCTTCTGCTGATGGAGATTTTGCTTCCTAGGGCTCCGTTTTTCTAGTATCTTCCACTTGCCCACTTTTCTCCTTTGAACGTATGCAAGCCAGTGTTTGCTGGGCTGTGAGGCTGATGTCGATGACACTTCTTTAGGTCAGCCTGCCTGTTTGCAGAAAGGCCAGCATCATTGGCCAAGACCTGCCCAAGAGGCTGGCTGGATCCCTCGGTTGTGAGAGGTGGACCAGTGGGTGAGGCCTTCTTTCTCAGCCTCACTGTGGAAGGGCCAGGGGCTCTCCGTTCCTGCTTGGAAGGTAAGGAGTACCTGGGTGGCTCAGGAGGATGAGATGAGGCTGGTGGAAGGACCCACCTGAGAACCACGTTGCTGTGGGAATGCCATAGGCCATGTGTGCGAGCATTTAGAACACCACCTGGGACGTAGTCGGGATGCCATATGTATTTGCTGTTACTCTGCTCAGCATGGTTTACCCAGCCCTGTACGAATTCCCTGACTGATTTTTTTGCTGGATTTGCCAAATTCCGACTTTCCTGTTTGGTGACCTTTTTATTTCCTCCCAGAGTGGCATGTTTTCAGGACGTGGTTTCTTAGGTGAGAAGCCCGGCTTCTTGGAGACCCAGTCTGCAATGGGCGGGCAGAGAAGGGTCAGTGTGTTAGTTGCTCAGTCATGTGTGACTCTTTGCGATCCCATGGACTGTAGCCTGCCAAGCTTCTCTGTCCGTGGGATTCTCCAGGTAAGAATACTGGAGTGGGTTGCCATTCCTTTCTCCAGGGGATCTTCCTGACCCAGGGATTGAACCCGGGTCTCCTGAATTACAGGCAGATTCTTCCCATCTGAGCCACCAGGGATGCCCTAATAGGTATCAGCTCTCCCTCACTTGTTACCCTCGTGGGTACCGTATGTCCTGGAAGATTTACCCTTAATCTGACTCTTTGATGAGGAAGGGAGGCATTTGGCTGTACCTGAAATGATCTGAGAGGGGGTACCTGCCCAGCTGAGGAGCACAGGGAACCTGGGTACTAAGCCTGCCACTTTAAGACACATTCCAGTTATATATGCAGCCAACATGTAGTAAGCACTTCCTGTGTGCCAGGCACTTTAAGAGAAGCATCACATTCAATACTTGAACCCTGGAGGTTTTACCCCCTTTGTTCAGGTGAAGAAGGTGCAGCTTGGAGACGTTAAGTAATTCATTTAAAGTCACACAGTTGTGAAGTGGCAGATCCATGGTTCAAAGCTGGGCTGTCTGATTCCAGAGCCTGTGCTCCTAACCTCTGCTTCCTTGGGTGCTTGAGCTGGTGGAATTGAGGGCATCCAGAAGGAGAGAGGGAGGGGGTAGAATAAAGCTCACAGCAGTTATCTTGAGAAAGCGTCTTCACTTTAAGATAAAAAGGTGTTCAGGTTACATAGGGAAACATCAAGACACAAAGTGGTTTCAGCTTCTGGGAGAAGAAGATCTTCTCGGGAAAACCCACTTCCCAGCTGGCATCAGGGATGCTGGGCCTCGCAAGGCTCCTGCATTGTTCAGGGAACCAGAGCCGCCACGCGGACCCTGGAACAAAGGATTCACTGGAGGACTTTGACCTTGCACAAGCTTGGAGAAGCTGGGATATGAAGGGTGTGTTGGGGTCAGAGGAAGAGTGGTGAGTGGTCCAGGTAGATGAGGTGCAGTTGGTAGGGAATTCAGTCAGGCTGCCAGGAAGTGAAAATGAAAGTTGCTCAGTCATGTCCAACTCTTTGCAACCCCATGGACTACACAGTCCATGGACTTCTCCAGGCCAGAATACTGGAGTGGGCAGCTGTTCCCTTCTCCAGGGGATCTTCCCAACCCAGGGATTGAACCCATGTCTCCCATGTTGTAGGCAGATTCTTTACCAGTGGGGCCACCAGGGAAGCCCAGGAATGCTGGAGTGGGTAGCCTATCCCTTCTCCAGGGGATCTTCCTGACCCAGGAATTGAATGGGAGTTTCCTGTATTGCAGGAGGGAGGATTCTTTACCAGCTGAGCTACCAGGGAAGCCCAAAGGGTCTATTAATTAACCTCATGACGCTTCTACTAGCATCATCCGATGGGTCACCCAGTACAGGTAGGCTGGCAGCTTCTTACTCATTTGAGGACAGTTTTGGGGGGCCCAGAATCTTTCACTTCCCAGGTACAGCTGCCCCAACTCTCAGCCACTTGCTCTCTGCATGTGTGTTAGTCACTCAGCGGTCTCCAGCTCTATGACCCCATGGACTGTAACCCACCAAGCTCCTCTGTCTGTGGAATTCTCCAGACAAGAATACTGGAGTGGATAGCCATTCCCTTCTCTAGGCCCCTTCCCCTACCCAGGGATCGAACCTGGGTCTCCTGCACTGGAGGCAGATTCTTTACCATCTGAGCCACCAGGGAAGCTCCAGCTTGCTATCTAATCCCTAATCCACAAACCGCAACTTCAGACACTGCACCGCAGAGCTGTGTGTCCCCTCACCAACACAGACCCAGAGCTCCTCCCAGACAGAGCGCTCATCAGAGTAGCGTCCTTATTGAACCTGGCCTGACTGAGAGAGAACCCCCCAGAGGTGGCAGAGGAGAGAGGGAACGTTACCTTCCTTGTTCTTGATCAGCAATTTCATACTTTGCTGATGGCAGCTCGCTGCGAGAGGCAGGTTTTACCCACCACGCACAACACACGTGCCCACTCGCAACTGAAGCCAAAGCATCATGAAATAATTCTCACCCCTACTTACGCGCGGTGGACGCTCGGGTACAGTGTCACCTCCATTCTGTTCTGTCCTATCCCTGTTCCTTTCAGAAATCCTGTAAGAAAAATGGTCTTGACTCTCAGGTTTTGAATTCTTCATCAACCATCTCCAGATGCATTGTGATGTTGTTTGAACAACACTGCTCTGGACAGCATCATTCTCTTTCTGTGTCCTCAGATGACACTCTTGTTTTGGGGGCTCAGGGTAGGGCCAGCCACATCACACCATTGATTTATTTTAGGTTTAGAGTCCGTTAAACTGCTTATGCCAACTCCACCAGGTGCTGTTAACCTGTGTTTCCTACATCTTTGCTGCTTTTTAGTTTAGTTTCTTTTTTTTTTTAAGACATGAGGTTGGGCCAGATGCATTTCATCTTATTGGATTACATCTTTGCTGTAGGGCAGTTTGGGGAGCTTTGTGTAACCTCTCACCCTGGGCCAGGGTCTTCTGAATGCCACTTCCCCCGACACTGTTCTTTGTATCAGGTTGTTGCCATTTCTCCACTCCGTTCCCCATCTTTGTTTTTGTTTTAAAATATAGGTCTTACTCAGACATGGTGAAGCCAGTGGATCAGGAGGTTGCCAGTGAAAAGATGGTTTATAACTTGTAGTTCAGAGACATCACTTTGCTGACGAAGGTCCCTGTAGTCAAAGCTGTGGTTTTTCCAGTAGTCATGTATGGATGTGAGAGTTGGACCATAAAGAAGGCTGAGCGCTGAAGAATTGGTGTTTGCCAACTGTGGTGCTTAGCGACTAAACAGCAAGGGGAAATGCCACGGCACACATGGACCACCTGGGCAAGCACCCAGATTGGTCAGTAGGCAGAACCAGTGAGACGGCCTTTCTTGTGGCTTCCATGGGGAGGGATGGGTGAGGCAGGGGAAGCAGACTTGGGGCTGGCTTTTGTTGTTGTCCATTCGCTCAGTTGTGTCCGACTCTTTGAGACCCCTTGGACTGCAGCACGCCAGGCTTCCCTGTCCTTCACTATCTCCGGCAGCTTGCTCAAAGTCATGTCCATCAAGTCGGTGATGCCATCCAACCATCTCATCCTCTGTCGGCCCCTTCTCCTCCTGCCCTCAGTCTTTCCCAGCATCAGGGTCTTTTCTAATGAGTCGACTCTCTGCTTCAGGTGGCCAAAGTATTGGAGCTACAGCTTCAGCATCAGTGCTCTCAATGAATATTCTGGATTGATTTCCTTTGGGACTGGTTCGTTTGAATAATTTTAGCAGGTTCTGGAGTGTAGGGGCTGTCTCTAGTGGTCTGGCCCTGGCCCAATCAGTGCAGGGAATGGTGGCTGGAGAGAGCTCCACGAGGGAGGTGGTGGGAAAGGTATACTTGCAGCTGAATTTATTACCTCTAGGAATTGGCCACCTTGGGAAGCACTGTCTCTCCTGGGTCAGTAAGGCCCCAGGTGTCGAAGAAAACAGAAATAGAGAAAATAAAAAGCTATGATTCATACATTTAAATCCGTTTTTATTTAATGATATCATCACACTTGTATAGGTGCAGTGTTACTAATAAAAAAAAAAAAAAAAACCCAAATGTGCATTGCAGAGTCTATGATGGAAAGCGTTGTCCCCTCCCCCACCCCAGTTCCACTCTTTAGAGCGGTGCTCCTGAAACCAGAATCACCCGCAGAGGGTCCTAGTGTCCCAGGATTCTGCTTCAGCAGGTCTGGATGCACTTGAATTTCTAGTGAGTTCCCAGGGGATCCTTCCAGGGAACCTCGCTCTGAGCACTGCTGCCTTGTAGGGCATCATTTGCATTTCCTCTGGTACCTGAGCTCTAGGTTTTAATGACACGCTCTGCACTGTTTCACTTCACTTCTTCATGGTTCCAGCATCCTGAGCAGAATTTAGCTCTCTGACAGCATCCCTCTGGTGTCCTCCCCCACGTACCTGCAGCACAGGTGTGTCCCCTCTAGTTCTCTCCTTCAGCAAAAGGTTCTTATCATCCAGCATCTTGTAAGCACTGACCTGCTTGCTGGGAGCTGCCTGAGAACAAGACAGTCTTGCTTTCAATGAAGTTTCTATTCTAGTGCAAGGCTCCACGGGCCTTACCTCTTAAGAACCTGATAGACTTTGGAGCCATGTGGATGCTGTCAGAGTCACTCAGCTCTGCCGCATTAGCATGAAAGTGACCACAGACAGTATGTAAATGAGTAGGCGGGGCTCTGTTCTACTAAAACCATATTTACAAAAACAGGTGACGGGTTGGATTTGGTCTGCCGGCTGCAGTTAGACCTCTGTTGTAGGGTATGTGGCAGACAATAAAGTAGGTCTGATGTGTGTGCTCAGTCATGTCCAACTCTTCGCAACCCCATGGACTGTAGCCCGCCAGGCTCCTCTGTCCAGGGAGTTTTCCAGGGAAGAATACTGGAGTGGGTTGCCATTTCCTACTCCAAGGGATCTTCCTTAGCTAGGAATTGAACTTGCGTCTCTTGCATCTCCTGCCTTGGCAGGCGGATTCTAAAGTAGATAAAGAACTAGTATTTTTGTCTTTTGCTTTTTTTTTCATTTATTTTTATTAGTTGGAGGCTAACTACTTTAAGTGTGAAGACAGAAAGAGAGCAGAAGAGATCTACAAGTTCTTATATCAAGTTATTGCATGGAGTTCAAGCAGAGTCCCTCTAGAAGCACTAGTTCATATGACATCTTGGAAAGCCTATGTATCTAAATAAATCCTACCTGCAATAAACTTATGTAAGACTGTAAAAAAAAATAAAGTAGATAAAGAACTAAAATCTACAGTATATCAGACGGCAAGGGTTAAGAGAAACATAAAGCAGGAAAGGAGGATTGGGAGTCTGAGAGAAGGGGCAGGACTTGCAGATTTAGATAAGGGTGGCAGAAAAATGTCACTGAGATGGGAACAATTGAATAAAGACTTTAAAAATATTTATTAATTTACTTGGCTGCTTTGGGTCTTAGTTGCGTCATGCAAACTCTCAGTGGCAGCATGGAGGAATCTAGGTGCCTGATCAGGGATCGAACCTGGGCCCCCTGCATTCAGACCACAGAGTCTTAGCCACTGGACCACCAGGGAAGTCCTGAGTAAAGACTTTGGAAGAGGAAGGAGGGAGTCGTGCAGCTCCCTAGAGGAAGAGTATTCCAGGTAAAAGCGCAGCCAGTACAAAGACCCTGTAGCAGTATCGGGCTCCGCGTGCTTGTGGAAACAGCAAGCAGGCTCTTGAGTGTGAGCGGAGTGAGTCAAGGTGGGGAGAGCAGGAGAGGCGGCCAGGTGACAGGGAGGCGGCTGCTGGAAGTTTTTGTAATCCCTTGCAAGGAATTTGAGCCACAGTATTATGTTCCCAGAGTATACTGTGGCTCTAGTAGTCCTCTTACTCCTTGGTATCTGCATAGATTGGTTCCAGGACTCCTGGTAGATGCCAAAGTCTACAGGTGCTCAACAGGTGCTCAGATTCCTTATAGTCGACTCTCCTCCCTGACCCTTGTCTGCAAATACAGAGGGCCAGGTGTATATTTACAACTCCATTTCTTGTTTCCTCAGCTATAAGAGGTACCTCTTGATTTTACTTTGTAAGAGGTACCAGGCATTGTACAAACACTTTACGTGCATTGTGTGCATGCATGCTAAGTTGCTTCAGTTGTGTCTGGCTCTTTGTGACACTATGGACCGTAGCCCACCAGGCTCCTCTGTCCTTGGGAGTCTCCAGACAAGAATACTGGAGTGGGTTGCCATGCCCTCTTCCAGGGGATCTTCCTGACCCAAGGATTGGACCTGCGTCTCTTAACGTCTCCTGCATTGACAGGTGGGTTCTTTACCACTAACGCCACCTGGGCAGCTCCTTGACATGCATTACCTCATTTAATTCCTATGAGATAAAGACTAATATTTCTCCATTCAGTAGAAGAGGAAAGTGAAGCTCAGAAAGGTTCAGTGACTTGGCTAAGGCCACACAACTAGTAAGTGCCAGAGCTGGGATTTGAACCCAGGTCTGCCTTTATTAGAGATCTTAGCACCCACAGTATCCTGACAGGCAATACTGTGATCCTTCAGGAAGACTGGGGGAACCTGTGGCTTTTGGACAATAAAGTGCAAAACCTTTGTCAAGGGTGTGTGCATCAGTCAGACAAAACAGGAAGTATTCTGAGAGAGGGGAAAGGTTCTTTTCTGTGGGAACTCTGACCAAGCCTCTGACAGCTCATTTATGTGATGTTGGTGTAGTTTGACATTCATAGTACAAGACTTGCATGCAATTAGCCTGAATCGTTCTAACACAGTCTCTTGAAAACATTTGGAATTTTCCCTCTGTCTGGCCTTGTGCATGATGTAACCGTGGCTTTATTTAGTTGGTCATCCATCCCAGAATAGCGAGATCAACATCTGCCTGCATCACCGTGGTCTGATTGAGGTCTTGTTTTCCTGGAGGGCAGAGACGGCTGTGTGGACTTGCTCTGCAGACCCTGCTCCCAAGGGATCATTTGTGCAAATACAACGATGGCAGAGCCCTTTTTCAGCCCATGACAGAATGATTTCTCCCAGTGTGTATAAGCTAGAGTCCTGTTAAGTATGCAATGCAAATGAGATGCAAATGAAGGGGCCGCCTTGGCTGGGTGGGGAGGTCAGAGCGCTGGGGGCTTCTGCCCTCCTCCTCATCAGTAGACTGATGAACCTGGCAGGTCCTTTGACGGTCATCTTTTCTGCCCACCAAAGGGTTCTTAATGAGGGCAGAAGCTGACTGTTCCTGCGTCCTCTTCAGATACCTGGTGATTGGAAGCTGGAGAGATGGTGCACTTTGCACGGGCTGTCAGACTCCTCTGAGTTGTCATCAGCTGCCTGCTGGGCTCTGAGAAGGGCTGGGGCAGAAGGGAAATGGCGCTAACAGACTGCTATTGTCTGTTCCTCCTCCCCTGTGGAGCTGCGTGAGGCAGCCACGGATGGCTGGGTTTGGGGCTCTCACGCCAGCTTCTGTGGTCCTCACTGGCTGCCTGCCTCGGCTCAGAGAATGGGTCTCCCCAGGGACTTGGAATAAGAGCTAAGAGCCTGTCTCTCCTCTACTCTACCCCCCCCACCCCAGCTGAGGATCAATGATGCTTTGATTTTATTTCTTCTTCCAATCTAACTCACCGTCTTCGCCTGTAGCTTGAGAAATCCCAATCCAAGCAGCCTTTTGAAGCGAGGAAAGAAAACTGAACAAAATGGCAGGAAATTATGAAATAGTGGAGGAAGACACGTGGGTATATGCACAGAGCCAGCAGCTCCAGAGGATGCTTCATGGCATCTTTCGGCTTATTTCTCCCTGTTTTGCAGGGGCTTGCACCGTGCAGTTCCCCTGGCCAAATCGTTAACATCTTTCTGAATGCAAATATAAAATGCACACAGCAAGGACCTCCTGAGTGCCAGGCACACTGCTGAACTCTCTACCTGCATTAGTGCATTTAACCTCCATTTGCAGGTAGGGAAACTGAGACCCAGGGAGCTTAACTGACTTGCCCAAGGTCATTTGGCTAGGAGGTGGCAGAACTGATGCTTGATCCCTTGAAGCCCAGGCCCTTAACCACTGTGACAAATTGAGGCTTTAGGAATTGAAACGGTGATTTCAGCTGAGGGCTGTGTGAGCTTTCATTATTTTCCTGGCATCCTCATCCAGGTTTCCTGTTGAGACAGACCTGGGCTCGTCACTGTCTCTGTTCATCATTAGCTCAAGAGACAGTTTGAGGGCTACAGGGTGCCTGAGATGGGCGTGATGGGTAGGGAGGCAGATCCTGGGCTTGAAATGTCGTGTCTCCAGATTTCTTCAGCAAGGGGCTGCCTGCTGGGTCTCCAGGGAGGGCCTGGTGACTGAGGTTTGGGGTCTGAAATGTGACAGGTCTGTTGCCATGGCCTTGCTCTGGACATTTCTTGGGTCCATGGCACGTTGACAGGGGCTAGACTCAACCCTCATTCATGAGCACATCGGACGTGCAAGTGTTTATAGCAGATATCATGGGAGTGATGTCCATGGCTAGTACTCAGCAGACATTTGTTAAAAACGAAACTCTGAACAAGAAGACAGAACCCCATCAACAGTGTCGTATAGCCACGGGGCCATGTTTTAGATTGTGCCGTCATGCCCTTCGTAAATGGAAACTTTTGGGAAGGGGAAGGGCCACTAGTATCTCTTTGGTCTCATTAGATCCTTGCCACAACCCTGTGAGATAATACCTATCCCCTTCCCATTATTATTCTAATTCTACAGAAGAGAGTGCAGCTTAGAGAGGTGAATTTACTTGCCCAAATTCCTGCAGCTGGGAGAAACGGGGCTTGAATTAAAATATAGATGTGACTGATTG
The DNA here is from genome assembly GCF_963930625.1 of Muntiacus reevesi. Lineage (NCBI taxonomy): Eukaryota > Metazoa > Chordata > Mammalia > Artiodactyla > Cervidae > Muntiacus > Muntiacus reevesi. The sequence goes on from NC_089250.1 coordinate 200,217,643, forward strand.
TAAACCTAGGTTCTTAATGCACAGCGTTCCTGGGGAACACAAAGGTATTTTCTTTTAGGCTTCCTCCCTCCCTTTTCCCTCCTTCTCTCCCTCCCACCTTTCCTTCCTTCTTCCCTCGATCTCTCCCTCCCTCTCTTCCTTCTTTCCATTGATTTTTGAGTCTTTCCGGTGTGGGAGGCCAAGTGCCAGACACCAAGAGGGCTCTGTGAATGAGTATGGCCCTTTCTGCCCAGAGTGTTTCGCAACTTAGAAGAGAGTGAGGAAGAGAGCCCTCACTCTAAAGGGGGCGTGGGTGAAGTGATAACCCAGCTTGAAGGCACGCGCTGTGGGAGGTCCCTGCTGCGGAGGGAAGTATTCCAACCGATGAGGCTGGGAAAGGCTTCACAGAGTCAAAGGCAATGGAGTTCGTTCTGGAAGGGGAGGACAAGCCCCCTGCTAGGACTCAGCTAGGAGCTTTGTCTGTTTCATACTTTGAAAGATGAATAGAAGCTTTCATGGGCTTTGGCCCTCTGAAATCCACTCTCCACACCCAGCCGGAGGGATCCTTCTAAAATGTTAATCATCGGACTGTGCCCTTCCTCTGCCTAGACTGGGCCGAGGCCTCTCAGTTTTCCATTGAAATCCAGACCCGCGGTCCCTGCTCTGAGAGCCTGCAAGAGCAGCGTCACCCAGTAAGCCTCCCTCCAACCTCATCTTCCCTCTCTGTCCTCCCTAGTCCTTTGTGATAACCTCCTCGCTTCTCCCCCACGTGCTTGTCCTTCCTTCTCGCAGTTGCTCTTCCCTCAGCCTGGATTGTCCTTCCTTGAGTCTTACACGTGATGGCTTCCGGTCACCCCCGAGTTGTCCACTCAAAAGTTACCTTCTCAGGCCACTGCAGAGCCTTCTGTAAAGAATGAAGCCCCTCCCAGGTTTTCTCCCCCTTTACCCTGTCAAGTGGCTCAACTGGGAAAGAATCCCATGCAGGAGACCTGGGTTCGATCCCTGGGTTGGGCAGATTGCCTGGAGAAGGAAATGGCAACCCGCTCCAGTATGCTTGCCTGGAAAAGTCCATGGACAAAGGAGCCCATGGGGTCGTGAAGAATCAGACATGACTGAGCGTGCATGCACACACACCGTCTGGTACTGTCATGGTATTTGTCTCATGTTGTTATGTTGTTGTTTATTTTTTTCTTTGCTTCTTACCTGTTTCCCTCCACTGGAGGAAGGGAAGAACTCGTCTTATTTTTTTATACCACTGTGTGTTAGCACCTGTGCAGATACACAATAAATGCTTGTTGAACAGGTGATTAAATAGGTGGAAAAGTAGGTTAAATAGAAGGCTCTCAGGTTGAAATGACCACATGAATGGAGACCCTGGGCATGAAGGGCTATTGGATTTCTGATGTGTTGAGAATACGGCATGTGTCTGTGAAGAGTGATTGATGCCAGGTCATAGAAGACCTTGCTCATACATTCTAGGGATTTGGGATGTTATTCAGTAGTTGATGAGCCATTCACTGGGGGTGGTAATTACCTAATGTGGATATTGCGGGTGACAGTGAACGAGAAGGATTTCAGGAGGATGGATGAGAAGATGCACACTTGAGTTAAGGAAGTGACAACAGAAATGGACAGACGAGAGTAAATTGATGTGGAGAATCACAGAGAGGATGGAGGAGTCAAGAGTTAATTGAGATTGGTGGCTCAGGAAGATGTGTGCATAGTGATAAGCAAGCAGGGTTAGAAATCAAAGGAGCTCGCTTGGAGGAAAAGGTGATGCTCTTGGGTTTGTAAAGAGGCTGAGTCTGCGATGTTTTGGGCTCACAGGGGTGACTATGTCCAGTAGGAGGATGGAACTAGATATCCAAACAGCCAGCTGGGAAAACAGAGCAGACAGCATAGGTTTAGGCACCAGTAGCCTAACAGTGGAGCCGGAGTGGTTGTGCATGCCAGGTACAAGAGGGCGGGGAGTTGGAAGTACATCAGGGTTGGGACCCTGGGAAATGGAGCCACTTTAAGGGTGAGTGGAGAAGAGGAGCCACTGAAGGAGAGGAAAAAATGGTGCTCTGAGAGAAAGAAGGAGAAGCAGAAGGATTGAGGGTCACAGGAACCAAAGCAAGCAAGAGTTCAAGAAGGTGAATGTGGCCAGCCGGTTAGATGCTGCCAACTGGAAATGATCGCAAGAACAGGCTAAACATGGAGACAGTCTGGGAGTCGATCATTCGGTTTAGGGATTTGGGCAGTGCTTGTTCAATGGCCTGGTGGGAGGAACAGCCAGGATGCTGGGTGCTAGGAGGGGGAGGTGGAAAGGAAGGTGTGGACAACTCATAAGAGAATGTGGGCTGTAAAAGGAAGGGTCAGGAAAGGAAGCTGGAGAGAAAGTTATTTATGAAAAACTCTGTCATTTTTATAGTGTGAATGGAAGAAAGTGTGAAGGAAGGGCTCAGGATGCGTGGGAAACGGGGGCAGAAAGTAGGCAGGAGGGGTCCCAGACCTTTGTCGTCACATAGTTAGGTGTTCCGATTCCAGCTCTGCCACCTACCAGCTGTGGGTCTTGGGCAAGTGAGTCAGCTCCTCAGAGACTCAGCTTCCTCGTCTGGCAAACAGCGAGTGCATATGCCTCACGGGGTCAGGAGTGCCGGGGGGAGTGTATCGTGGTCTTTACGGAACCTAGTTATTGGGGAGATTTGAGGTACTGGACTCTTCCCAAACTCCTTTATAGATGCCATTTAGAAGAGACCTCAGCGACACTTGCTAACCCTTAGTTCGTGTTAGGTGGCTCCGACTCTAAACTCGGAACTCACGACACTGATCAAGAGTCTTGCGCAGTGGAGAACATGGGGTGCTACCCCAACCCCCCTTTCCTAACGGAAGCACGTCTGCCCAGGCATGCGGAGCGTTGGCAGCTGACCACTTGGAGTTTAGTCCTCCAGGAATTGCCCCGAGGAGAGCCGCATAACAAGGGGCAGCCCACACCCAGTGACTGGCCGCCGGTGGAGGTTGGGTACAGACCTGTCCACTGGGGATAGTCTGAGAAAACGCCCGGACCTCAGAACTCCCCAGTAGATCGGGGGAGGCCTGTTACAACTTCATTCCCATTTCACTCCTCCTTCTGTTTTATTCTGCTTCTCCCATTCTCTGCAGGCGTTATTCCCAAGGTAAAGACCCAACACGATCCCTGCACACAAATCTCCATCTCAGAGTGTTTTCAGAGAACTTGACTTAAGACTCCCTGTGTAGCGTTTCCATCTTTCCCCTAAACTGTAAGCATCTTGAAGGCACTGACTATGTCTGTCTTGTTCATTGTATCAGCACTTCTAGGCACGTAATAGATGCTCATTAATTGCGTGCTGAAGAAGTGAATGAACTGATTTCTAAGACACACACACACAGGAGTGCCCTGATACATACAAGTTTCCGGAGGTGTGAATTACAGGTCACCATTATCCACGAGTGCCTTTCTGTGGGCACGTGAGTCTACCTGGGGCCACCCGATGGGAAGCCATCCCTCTCAATAGTTCTGTGTCTTCTGTGAGTGATTTTCAAATTTATATCAGCAAACAGTGGTCACGATTTATAAAATGTTCACACAGGAACATTAGGGCTGCATCAACATCATTTTTGTACAGAGAGGTTGTTCCTTAGGGCCTTTAATTTTCTAACTTTCATTATTGGGAGAGTAAAATGTATCACTTGCAACCCAAAATTGATTTTTATTTCCCCAAAGAAGCCCATAAAAATAAATAACTTCCCGGGAGGGAAGAATGAAAAGAACTCTTTACACTGGGCAATTTATTAAAAAAGAGAAGAACAAGAAGCCTGGAGGGGCAAAGCAATCTAAACATTTAGCTTGTATCTGTTTTCCTCTCTCTCTCCTTTTTCTAATTTGAGTCTTACTAGATTTTGAAAACACCCATGCTGTTGAGAAGGTTCACTAGGGACAGCTTCATGGGACATTCTAGAGCATTGCCCCATGATTTTCAAGATCTCCTGTGTTGCTACTGGAGGAAATGTAATGTCATTAGTAATTGTATCAGTAAGCTTTTGCTGTGTAACAAATCACTCCAAAGGGAGTGGCCCGAAAAAGACAAACATTCTTTCTGCCCACATGGTGAGTCTGCCCGGAATCCCTCTGACCTGCGCTGACTTGTCGGGGGCTGACGGGTCTAGGATGACCTCAGTCTCATGCCTTGTGGTTAGCTCCGTGTCAGCTGAGGTGGCAGGGCAGACCTAGCCTTGTGTTTCTCATCATTCCGCAGGCTAGCTCTAGCTGGTTGGCGTGGCTGAGGTCATAGGCGTCTCAGAAGCAGTGAGAGCAATCCAACTCAAGCCTCACCTCACAAGCCCCTTTAGGACTTTGCTTGTATCACATTGACCAGTGTTTCAGTGGCCGAAGCCATTCACATAACCAGGTCTACATTCAGAGAAAAAAATAGGCGTTTATTCTTTCACTGGCATAACTAGGAGAATGTAGGCAGGGAAGGTGGTGAGTAGTCTCACTGTATAGCTAATAAGCTGAGAATCAGAGAGGTTGAGCAACTGGCCTGAGGCCACACAGCAAGCTAAGCACCCACTGTGTAACCAGCCAGTGTGAGTGAACTCAGCCTGTGCTGCTGCATGCGGCCTCCCCTTCCCACTCTGACATCCAGGAGGGCAGCTCTCTGGGGGTCTGTTAGGGACTCGGCCCCTCACTCAGCCCTGGAGCGATGCTCCTCTTTTACCAGCTACTGCTCACACTTGCCTGCCCTGAGGGTTGTTCTCTGCTTGCATGTCTAGTCTCCCATCTGCTCTTCCCTGTGCCTCGGGAGACTGACCCCTGTGGAGGGCGTCACCCGGGCCCTCTGGCTTCTGCTTGAGCTCATGCAGTAAGAAGTGCTGGCAAGGGGACTGAAAGAGAGCAAAGGTGAGGTGTTAGTTGCTCAGTTATTTCTGACTCTTTATGACCCCATGGACGGTAGCCCGCCAGGCTCCTCTGTCCAAGGAATTCTCTAGGCAAGAATACTGGAGTGGGTTGCCTTTCCCTTCTCCAGGGCATCTTCCCCACCTAGGGATTGAACCTGGGTCTCCCGCATTGCAGGCAGATTCTTTCCCGTCTGAACCACCAGGTATTCTTCCCCCATCTCTCTGCTCTGCGCCCCAGCTCCAGGGTTCACCAGGCTCTGGTAACACTGTTTCCTCCTTTTCCCTTTCAGCCTAGATTGGCAGTGACATTCACATCAGTGCTAGTCTCTGGGTGCCTCACCATCCATTCTCTTTAAAAAATTACTTACTTTATTTTTGGCTGTGCTGGGTCTTTGTTGCTGTGTGCAGGCTTCTCTTTGCAGTGGCTTCTCTTGTTGCAGAGCTTGGGCTCTAGGCATGCAGGCTTCAGTAGTTGCTACACGTGAGCTCAGTAGTTGTGGCACATGGACTTAGGTGCCCAGTGGCATGCGGAATCTTCCTGAACCAGGGATCAAACCCATGTCCCCTGCTTTGGCAGGCAGATTTTAAACCACTGGACCATCAGGGAAGTCCCATCCATTCTTGATTCCTTTAACTGTGGCCTCATTTTTCTGGGTAGTTCCTTATTTAAAGCCTCTTGAACCATCTGAATCGGATTCTGTTTCCTACTCAGGCCTATGTGGATATACTTTCACTCGGTTATATTTTCTTATAAGAAGAGAAGAAAATAGAGCTTGCAGCATGTGTTTTGAGGAAGTGAGTTTCTTGCTGGGCATGCCCACGAAGAGGAGTGTGTAGCCTCCATAGATGCTTGTGTGGCAGGAAGAGTGTTTGAGAACTTTAGTGCTGGAGGGTGAGGGTTCGCATTGTCTAGGCTCTGTTTGGGGAATTCTGAGGACTCTGGCAAGGGCATTCAGGGGTGTTTCTGGCATCTGTGTGGTGGCGAAAAGCTAATAGCATCCTGAATGCCCATTGATGAAAGAATGAATGGCTGAATAGTTTGTGGTCCAGGCATGCGGTGGTATAATAGGCAGTTTGAAAAGAACGAGTTTGTTCTCAATTGACTGACATGGAGAAATAGACAAGATGTATTGTTAGGTAGGAAAAGCACTTTGCCGGCTAACTGATTCCATTTTTGTGGAGTAACTCTCCCGATCCCTTTGTTTCCAAGCAGTTGTCACAGCACGGGGAAAGTGGGGAAGGATAAACACAGGTTGCTAGCCTGGGTTTGCTGGGGAGGGGAATTGGGGTGTGGGGAGGAGAAGGTAGCATGTGAAAGAATGGGAGCAAAAAGCACAATGGGAAAGTAGGCATGAGTTTCCTCTTTTTTTCCCTAACTTTTTGAGATACTTAGATCATGGATTTTCAGATGAACCTTTTCCTCTTAGCACAGCTTTAGCAAATTTTCACAAGGTTTGAAGCTTTTGCATTTCTGTTATGATATCTTCTTTTTCCTATAGGCTATTTAAAAGTGTATGTTTAATTTTCAGACATTTGGAGATATTCTTGTTATCTTTTGTTACGGATTTCTAGTTTGTTTCCCCTGTGGTCAGAGAGCACACATCATTTCATTCTCTTGAAACTCTGGTAAATACTCCAAGTGCCCTTGTAAAGAATATCTCCTCCATGGTTGTTGCATGCAGTATCCACCTGGGCAGATTAGGTTAAGGCTGTGTCATTGTGTTGTTCATATCTTCGGTATCTTTGTTGACCTTTATTTTGCTTGCTTGTTGTGTTCCTGAAGGAGCTATGTTCAGGTCTCCTGTTTTGACTGCATTTTCTCCTCTTAGTTTTCTCAATTTTTGCTTTATGTATTTTGAAGCAGTGTCATTACCATAAATTATCATTGTTTTCTCTCCTTGGTAGATTGATCATTTTACCGTGTATCTCTTAATTGCAAAGATACTTCTTGCCTTACTGACTCTTTGTCTCATATAAAGATACAGGTTTTCTTTTGGTTGTTGTTTAGTGATCTCTCTCTCATGAAAGTGGTTGACAGTGAGTGACTGAAAGTGAAAAGAAAAAATACCCCAAATGTAGGGATAAAGAAAAATTGAAAGTGAAAGGAAAGAGAAAAAATATGTAAAGTGAAAATGATTGAAAAAGAAGAAGAGTTGTATCTTCTTTTCCCTTTGCTTTCAATCCTTAGATTCAGGATGTGTCTTTTGTAAGCATAACTTAAAAATCCAGTTATTTGATTTTTAATTTGAGCACTTAGACTATTTACATTTAATGCAATCGCTGATATATTTTAGTTTATGTCTGTGATCTTCCTATTTATTTTCTATTGGTCCCGTGTGTTTTACATTCCTTTTCCTCTTTGATTTTTGCCTCATTTTGAATCACTCAAGTCTATTTTATCATTTTATGTCCATTAACTTGTTAACCATGTATTATTATTTTCATGTTGGTCTAAAGAGCTCAGCATACATCACTGATGCATTTTTATTTTATGTGTGTATCTGGCTGCGTCGTGTCTTAGTTGTGGTGCATGGAGTCTTTGCTGTGTCACGCAGGGTCTTTTGTTTCACTGTGAGGGTTCTCTAGTTGTGGCATGAGGTTTTGGTTGCTCCGAGGCTCGTGGACTGTTAGTTCCTACTGCAAGGCTATTCTTGACCACAACGCCAGGGAAGTCCCATCCTTGACAGTTTATAGCATCCATTATATTACTAAATGGGCTTCCCTGGTGGCTCAGATGGTAAAGAATCCACCTGCAATGCGGGAGACCCTGGGTTTGATCCCTGGGTTGGGAAGATCCCCTGGAGGAGGTCGTGGCAACCCACTCCAGTATTCTTGCCTGGAGAATCCCCATGGACAGAGGAGCCTGGCAGGCTACAGTCCATGGGGTCACAAAGAGTTGGACAGGACTTAGTGACTAAACAACAACATATTATTAAATAAACCTAGGTCCTTAAACATTTTAGTTCCACTTACATTGTCCCACCCTATTTTAATTTTACATGTCATTTAAACTATACATTATTATTGCTTTGTATAATCACTATTCCTTTAGAGTTAAGAATATATTTATCCTTTTTGTTGTTTTTTGGTTTCTTCCTGCATATACACATTTCCATCTGGAACCATTCTCTTTCCCCATAAAGAACCCCTTCAAGCATTTACTTTAGTCTGGGCCTGCTGGAAATAAATTTTAAAATACCTTTTTTTCACATTCACTTTTGAAGAATGTTTTTGCTGGGTATAGAATTCAAAATTAGAAGTTGTTTTCAGCACTTTTAAGATGTTACCCCATTGTTCTTATTCTTGTTTTCTATTCCTTTGAAGGTAATGTGGCTTTTTTTCATTTGGCTTCCTTTGATTTTCTCTTTATCTTTGATTTTCAACAGTTTGATTATGGTGTTCTTAGGAATGTGTGTGTGTGTGTGTGTGTGTGTGTGTGTGTGTGTGTGTGTGTGTGTGTGCACACGCGCATGCGTGTGTATTTATTCTGTTCTTGAATTTTTAGCTGGACATCTTTCATCAGTACTGGAAAATTCTTGAGCACTCTCTGCCCCATTCCTTGTCTTCTTTTCATCCTGGTTTTCAGTTACACGTAGATTAGCCCTTTTCACTGTGTCCTACCATCTCTGACACTGTATTCAGTGCTTTTCATCCTTTTTATCCTCTGTGCTTTAGTCTGATGGTTCTATTCTGTATTTTTTTCCTTCTTTTCTGACTGCGCTGGGCAGCTTGGATGATCTTAGTTCCCCTACCAGCTATCCAACCCAAACCCCCTGCAGTGGAAAGGTGGAGTCTTAACCACTAGTCTTAATCACCAGGCAATTCCCTAGTCTTATAGATCTAAGTGAGCTATTTTTTTTTAAGTGGCAACCAGTTTTTAATTTATTTTTTAATTGGAGGAAAGTTGCTTTACAGTGTTAGGTTGGTTTCTGCCATGATCACACATATATCACCTCTTTCTTGACTCTCCTTCCCCTTTCCCCATCCCATCCCTCTGGGTCATCACAAAACTATTTTTCCAGTCGATTACATGCCCTTGAATGGCTTCTAATCTGCTATTTAACCCTTACACTGAATTCTTAATTTTAATTATTGTATTTTTAAACCTTTTTTGTTTTAGAATACTTTTAGATTTACAAAAAAAGTTACACAGTACCGAGCTCTCATAAACCCCTCTTGCAGGTTCCCCTATTATTAATATCTTACTTTATCATTGTACCTTTGTCAAAGCGCAAACATTAACAATAATTGGTACATTACTGCTAGCAAAATTCCAGATTTTATTTAGGTGTTACTAGTTTTTTTCATTAGCATCCTTTGTTTGTTTTGGGACTCCATCCAAGATACCAAGTTTTAGTTAGTTGTCGTATCTTCTTAGTTTCCTTTGGTTCATGACCGTTTCTCAGTCTTTGTTTTTCATGACCTTGGCAGTTTTGAGGAGTTCCAGTCAGGTGTTTTGTAGATTTCCCCTCAATTCAGGAATTACTGTATTTTTAGTTCTTAAGTTCACATTTTTCAAATAGGTTATAGCTCTCTAGTGAAGTTCTCTATGTTGTCATCCCCCCTTTTTTAATCCTCTCGAACATAGTTATTCTTAAGGTCCAGTGACTAGGTCACCTGCGGATCTGTCCTATTGCCTATTTTTCCTTCCGGTCCTGTTTCTTGATATATCTGTAACTTTGGTTTGAATTCCAGACATTTCGTGTATCAAATTATAGAGCTTTGGATGAAGTTATCTTCTTCCTCTTGTTCATTTTCGGTCCAGTGATGGAGCCACTAGAGGTTTCCAGCTGTGAGACTGCAGACTTCCTCGGGCCCTCCTCCTTACTGGGTCCTGAACTCCAGTTTTTGTTTCTCTAGCACCAGAAATCAGCAGCACATTTCTGTTTTGTGTCTCAACCTCTGTATTTGAATTGGCAAAGCCCCCGGGGAAAAACCAGCACCTCGTGTCAAGTTAGCTTCTTTGATCCTCCATTCTCGCCAGGATCTTAGCCCCCCAAGTCCTGCTTTCCCTGGCCGCTCTATTCCTGGCTCCAAGGCTTCTAACTGCTTCTTAGCAGCTGCCGTCTGCCTGGCTTCTCAGCCTTTTGCCCTGTGCAGAGAATGGTTTCTACCCCTAAGGAAAAAGTGGCACACAGAATAATGTGCTTGTCTCAATTCCAATTCCTTCAACATTCCAGTTCCTTGAAAAAATATTTTGTTTATCTGGCTTTTATAGTTGTTCTCAGCTGGAGCGTTGAGCTTCTGTAAGCTACTTCATCACCGCCAAAGTAGTGTGATGTTAGGTGAAAATGTAAAATATAAAATAGATGTATGGCTTTATAATTATGTACAAACTGAATGTTAACGTGGGTGAAGACTAGAAGGTGAATCTACAAATTAAAGCATTTATTTGATTTTAGGATAAGATCAAAGAGAATATTTGCTTTGGATTCTGTTACATCTATAATTAAGTTTAAAAAATTTTTTAAAAGACGAGGTGATGAGAGTATCCATGATACTGTAAAGAATGCCCATTTCTTCTAGGTCCTGGTAGGGAGACCCTAAGAACTCTAGGGAATGAAGACAATGAGATTAAAGTCACTGAATATCTTCTGGGAGTATTGATACAGAAGAATAACCAAGGGACTTCCCTGGTGGTCCAGTGGTAACCTGCAGGGGACGCAGGTTCTATCCCTCATTAGGGAAATAAGATCCCACATGCCATGGAGCAGCTAAGCCTGCTGGCCACAACTAGAGAAGCCTGCACACTGCAATAAGAGACACCCATATGCTGCAAGTAAAGAAACCTGCACAATTCAAGGAAGGCCCAGCCCAGCCCAAACAAATGAACAAAACCAGAATGACAGCCAATAGTAACAACTAAACTTACTGAATGTTTGCTCTGTCCCAGACGTTCCGTTTATTCATAGAATTATTTTTTATTTTATTTATTTTTTAACCTTAATTTTTTTAGTTGAAGGATAATTGCTTTACAGAATTTTGTTGTTTTCTGTCAAACATCAACTCATGCAAGTATTATCACATCCTTAGGTTAGCCCCATTTCTTAGACAAGGAGCCCGAGACCCTGGGAAGTTAGGTGACTTGTCGGGCACCCAGCACTGGGTGGCAGGCTCGCATTAAAGCCCAGGATCTCTGGCTTTCTGCCTGAGCTCCTTGCCACCCCCCCAGTCTCCTAGTTTGCTCAGGACGGTGGCTTTAGATCAGATAAAGGTACTTAAAATGCAGGAGGTGCTGTGCTGGAGGAAGTTTCGTCCAGTCCCCATATCTGGGGGCAAATGAAGCAGAAATTCTCAGAACAGTCTGTTCTTAAATCAGTCAAGACCTTGCCTTTTCTGAACAGGCTGGACTCCTGCCTCCCAGAGAGAGGTAGTGAAGTGTGGCAGTGAAGTTCGGCTCCAGGGACGAGCAGTGTGTGTATACAGTGCATATAACTTGTGCTCAATGAATGTTGTCAGCATCACTGGCATCATTGGCCCAAACAACCCAAATCACAGAACTGGTAAATTCTTTCTGGGCTTGAGGCCTTGGGCTCCTCCCAAGGTGACAAGATTCACGGTCCTTCTCCCCTTCAGGAGTGAGCTGGGCTGTGCTGGGCTGTGGGCTCACCACCATCACTCAGGCGGGTCCATGGAAAACCACAGTCAAGGGTTACACGTGCTATGCCAGGCAACAGGACGAGATGTTCTAAGAAACCACAGGAGGGGCGCCGACCCGTGCTGCCGCTGGAGCTCTGCAGTGGTTTTAGGGCATGGAGAGAGAAGGGAACACCTCACTCATCCTGTATCAGTTCATCCCTCAAACACTGATTAACCATCTGCTACATGCCAGATGCGTGCTCGGCCTGGGAGTACAAAAGTGACCACAGACAGACTCTCCTCTCGTGAAGCTTTACAAAATTATCTGTTTGTTTATTGGCTGCATGGGGTCTCCACTGTGGCGTGTGGGCTTCTGTCCAGTTGAGGCATGTGGGCTCTGTAGCCCCGAGACCTGTGGGGTCTTAGTTCCCCAACCGGGGATCAAACCTACATCCCCTGCAGCAGAAGGCAGATTCTTAACCCCTGGACCACCACCCTCTAATGAAGCTTTTAACCTTGCGTGAAATCAGAGAATTTAATGACATTTAATGACCAGATTATTGAGCACCTCTAGATACTAAGTGTTTAACCCAGTCCTAGGCAGTTGATGGGTCAGTATAATAATACCAGCCAGGCATTGCTGAGTGTGTAATAGGTTTGATCCCTTAGCATGCACAGTGGCCTGTAAACCCTCCTAAGCTGGTAAGGTGGCACAGTGACCATTCTCTTCTTACAGATGAGGAAACTGAGGCTCACATTAAGTAAAATTTAAATAAAATGTAAATAAAACTGAGGCTCACGTTAAGTAAAAATTTCAAGGATTCACGCAACTAGAAAACGGCATCACTTGGACTCAAATCCAGGTCTGTGTGAGGCCAAGTTCTTAGCCATGGTACCATGCTCCTTCCAGAAATAGTAGAAAGTCACAATCCCTTCCCTTCGAGAGTTCTATTAAATATTACAGGATAAGTAAAGCAAGAGCACATATCTTTAAAGCATACTGTGCTGCTGAACATAAGAAAGGAATAATCCCATTGGGTGGGTCAGGTGAAGTCAGGAGAGGCTTCCAGGAAGAGGTGACATTAGAGAGCTATCTGTAAGGAGGAGCGAAGGACCAAGGGAGGGAATCGGCTGGGTAGAGGGTGGTGTACACGCTGGCCTCTGGGGGGAGTTGGAAAGTGTAAGTGTTAGTCGCTCAGTCGTGTCCAACTCTTTGCGACCCCAGGAGCCCACCAGGCTCCTCTGTCCCTGGAATTCTCCAGGCAAGAATACTGGAGTGGGTTGCCATTTCCTTCTCCAGGGATCAAACCAGGTGTCCTGCGCTGCAGGCAGATTTTACCACCTGAGCCACCACCAAGGAGGAAGTTGGAAGCTCATCTCTACTCCTGGGTTGGTGTGGGTATGTGGGTCAGGGCTCAGGACCAGGCTGATGCTCTTGGCTCCTGAGCCTTGTCTCAAGGGCTGGTGGGGTCCAGAGAGAGGAGGAGGAGCTTAACAACTTCATCATCTTGATACACCCTTAATATTCTGTCTTGGGCTTCTATTGGAGGCTTCCTGTGTCTCTCAGAGCTCCATATGGCTGGTGTGGAGAGAGGCCTGGGCTTATCCTCTGCCTGGGACACACTGCATCCTCTGGGTCACCAAGAAGCCTAACAGGATTAGGAGAAAGGAAGCAAAAGGAGCTCGTCCAATTTCCAGTGATGCTTACGTGTGTCTAGAGTTGAGAACTCTAGGGCAGCCCAGCTCTCCAGGGCTGTTGGTCGTACTTGTGATTTGGAATAAAGGTGCTCTTGCAGGAAAGAGTGAACATCTGCCTGACTCATGACTCTGCATGGATCCCTTGGGAAGTTGCTGATGGACATGATCCTGGTCCTGTTCGTCTCCTCCTATAGAGACTGGAGCTTGCAGGGAGCAGCAAGGGGTCAAGCAGGGCAGGAGTTCAGGATCCATGAGAGGAGGAAGGGGCAGGGAAGGCGGGAGAGTTATCATGGGGAAAGGAGCCAGTTTTTATGATGGACATTCTTTAGAGAAGGTTATCTATTTTACTGATGCTTAAATTTCACCAAAAATGAGCTCAAGAATATGGTGTCCGTATGTTTAGATTTTTGAAATAAAATGGACAGGGAGTTCCCTGGTGACCTAGTGGATAGGATTCTGGGCTTTCACTGCTGTGGCCCAGGTTCAGTCCCTGGACAGGGAACTAAGATTCTGCAAGCCATACGGTGTGGCCAAAAAAAGGTAAATGGACAGCCAGCTTTAAGGGTGCAATGTATTTACACAGTATATTCAACAATTAGACAATCTAGGGGATGGCATAGCTATACACTTAGGTTTACAAGTATAGGGCCAAGCCCTGGAATTGGAGGAAAAACCCGCCATTCAGAATTGAACAGAGGTCGTTGGTTGCTGACAGAATCTCCCTTGACTTCATATTTGAGATAAACAGAGGGAGTCTTGTCACTACAGAAAGACCAGTGAATTCAGGACAAACAGTAACAGGACAGATTGGCCAGAGAGGCAGTTCGCATTGTGGGATTCAGTCCGAAGCAAATAGGGTTGGCTGGAGGCTGGACGTGTTGAGCTGAAGTCCGGGATCTAGAGACTAGAGCAACCATTTCTGTCCATGGGATTCTCCAACCCAGGTCTCCTGCATTGCAGGCAGATTCTTTATTGTCTGAGCCACCAGGGGAGTCTAACCCACTGTTAAACCAGCAGTCCTAAACCAGTGGCTTCTTCTAAAATCACCAGTTTCCAAACAAGTACCTGAGATGCTCTTCCCAATCAGCGAGATGGACACATTCTGGAGGGACCATGGACATCTTTGGGCCCTGTGCCCGGTGCTATTATCATCACAAAGGTGCCCAACGCAGCTTGCTGCTCTCTTCTGGGCTCGTGGCAATTTGGGTCAAGGTTAACTCACTCTCTAGCTCTTTCTCTTGTTTCTTAAATGTATTGATATGAAGTTCACGTAACATTAACTTGACCATTTTAGAGTGAGCAGTTCAGCGGCATCTAGTACATTTGTGCAACTACCACCTCTGTCTACTTCCAAAACATTCCATCGCTCCGAAATAAAACCTCACATCCATTAAGCAGTTATTTCCCATTCCCCTCTGCCCTCAGCCCCTGGCAACCATTGATTGGCTTTCTTGAGCTCTCTCTTTTTAAGACTGTTTAAAAACAAAACTATTTGGTACCTCAAGTATCTTTGAAGAAGATAATCACATAATGCTTGGTTATCTAGGTCAGGGGTCCCCAATCACTGGGATCTAATGCCCGATGTTCTGAGGTGTAGCTGATGTAATAATAATAGAAATAAGTGTCAGTTGCTCTATCGTATCCTACTCTTTGTGACCCCATGGACTGTAGCCCGTCAGGCTCCTCTGTCCATGAGATTCTCCAGGCAAGAATACTAGAGTGGGTAGTCATTCCCTTCTGCAGGAGATCCTCCCAACCCAGGGATCAAACCTGGGTCTCCTGCATTGCAGGCAGATTCTTTACCGTCTGAGCCTCCAAAGAAGCCTTAAGTGCACAATAAATGTAATGCCCTTGACTCATCCCAAAACCATCCCCCTCCTCCTAGTTGGTGGAAAAATTGCCTTCCACGAAACTGGTCCGTGGTGCCAAAAGGGTCGGGGACCCCCATCTAGGACAGGTTGTCACAACATCTAAATACTTCTTTGTCAGTTTGCAAATCATCGGTATGCCGAATGCCCTCTGTCTCCTTGGTCTCCTCTCCAGGACCCCTCAAACCTTTTCCTGTGAAAAGGTGAACGTCTGGTCCAAGAGGAGAATTCCGATCCACTCCAGGGCTTTGGCTGTGTCCATTCTGCTGGGTAGCGCTGCTTGCTCAATGTTTGCCTGTTAGCCCTGTGGCTGAGGAGAGCATTCAAATTCTTGCAGATGTAACAACCTCTTCTAATTCAAAGGCTTCCTTCCATTGCTCCCTTCTTTGCATCCCACCTGCCTTCAACAGGTGTATCATTTTTTTAAATGTCTTAAAGTTCAGTATTTCCCCCCTCCCCATCATTTTTTAAAATGGCTTTCTATTTTAAAAGTATTTATTTATTCATTTTAATTTTTTGGCTGCTCTGGGTCATTGTTGCTGCTCGAGGACTCTCTCTAACGAACGGGTTTTCAGCAGCAGTGTGATGTCACAGGTAAGGGTGTAGTGTTTGGAGCCAGACAGCCTGAGTTCAAAGCCCTCTTCTACTGTTAACCATTTGGACAAGACATTTAACCTCCTCAGCTGTCAGTTTCCACATTGTTAAAATGGGGAAAGGAGTCATACGCACGTCATAAGATTTCTGTGTGGATTACACGAGATAGTTTGCGTATAGCACTTAAGGAGTGCTTGGCTCATAGTAAGAGCTCATTTGCCATTAGCTATTAGAATTTAATCTTGACTTCTATCATATTTTGGAATAAATCGTTTTTTGGCTTCCTAAAAAAGAACAAAAAGAACATGAACTTAGAATCAGTAGGCACTGGTGAGTCAGTGAGGGTTTTTTGAGAGTGGGAATGACATGATAAGGTCTCTGCTCTGGGAAGATTAATTTGTCTGCAGCTCGCAGGCTGACCTAGAAGGAAGAGAGGGTGAAGGGAGGTTCACACAGTAGTCTGAGCGTGGCTCACAGTATGGCAGCCACTGATCAGTC
This sequence comes from Muntiacus reevesi, assembly GCF_963930625.1. NCBI lineage: Eukaryota > Metazoa > Chordata > Mammalia > Artiodactyla > Cervidae > Muntiacus > Muntiacus reevesi. The sequence continues at coordinate 200,233,761 of NC_089250.1, forward strand.
ACCGGTCATGCATGGCTACGTACATTTAAATGAATGAATACTAAGTGACATGCCATGTGGGGCAGCAAACACTTCCATCCTCCCAGGAGGTGCTGTTGGATGGTGCTGGTGGACAGCAGTGGTTCTCACCCCTGAGTGGGCATTAGGATAACCTAGAAGGTGCATTAGCGTCCAGATTGCTGGGCTCCCCTCCCCCTCCCCTGGGCATCCCCTCCCCCTCCTGTCAGTTTCCAGGTCGGGGTGGGGAGCTGGGAATTTGCATTTCCAGGAGATGTTGATCCTGCTGGTCTGGGACACCTTTGCTTTCTCCCTTGCAGAGCCCACTCTCTGGATCAGCAGTTTTCAATTCCTGTTGTGATGGAAGTGTTTTTGTTTTTAATTTTGTATTGGGGTATAGCCCATAAACAGTGTTGTGATAGTTTCAGGTGAATAGTGAAGGGACTCAGTCGTTCATATCCATGTATCCATTCTCCCCCAAACTCCCTTCCCATCCAGGCTGCCACATAACACTGAGCAGGGTTCCTTGTGCTATACAGTTGGTCCTTGTTAGTTATCCATTTAAAATATGAGTGTGTACGTGTCCATCCCAAACTCCTTAAAGAAGGAAGGGGAGTTGTTTTGAGCTTGTTGACGGGTGTGTGTCTTGTTTATATGGCCCAGCTAAGCCTGTTTGGGATGTGGACTGAGTTTCTTCCCGAGACAGTCAGGCAGCGGTGCTGCTGGGGCCTCTGTCTCGTGAAGGGATGTGTATAGGAGCCTTTCCTGAAGGAGGAGTAGGTGGGTCTCTTTTGTAATCTGGGGACAGAGGGACTGATCAGGTAGCAAGGAGTGATCCCCGAAACCTCCTGTGCTTGCCGGCCAGCCTGGAGTCTACTTTGACATCTGCTGTAGAGGATGGTAGAGAAAGAGAACGTGCTGTGTCTGTCCCCCGGTCCCCTGCTGACAGCTTTCTCCCCGAGGCACCAATGACTCATGTCTAGCTGCAGGGTGGGGTGGGAGTCGGGGGAAGGGCCTCGGGGTATAAGTGACAGAAATCAATGAAGCGGGAAGTGGGAGAAGCGTGCCACTTAAAGCCTCAACGTATTATCCCTACTACCCGCCGCCCGTGTGCCTCACACCCACGGTTTGAGCTGCAGAAAGAAACGTCGTAGAGTCCGTTCTCAGTGAGCCAGGGGACAGCATCCGCTGATGGGCAGGGCCCCTGAAATGTTCACCAGGGTTTGAGCTGAGCTTGGAGTATCAGGCAGAGACCTAGGGTGGGGCTGTGATAGACCGGAAGCAGGAAAACTTGCCCCACGCCAGCTGTGAGTCCTTTTCTATAAGCTCATCGGGTATGCATGAGAGCAATTAGGACATTCTTCCAGAATGTTCCATGGACAGAGGAGCCTGGCAGGCTACAGTCCTTGGGGTTGCAGAGTCAGGCATGACTGAGCAACTGTCACTCCAGAATGTTCTCTGTACCAGCCAGCAAATAGCTGGACCCTCCTCAGGTGGCTCTCCCACAGTCCCAGTGGCTCTCCTGAGTCCCTCCCTGGACCTCCTCCCAGCCCAGCAGCTAAAGTTCACACCTGGGCATCTAGAGGGACCTCCAAGACCCTGTTCTGATGCTGAGGCTGGCATCAGTACTGGTGAGATGTTACTTGTGGCATTTGGAATTATTTTGCATATTGTGTGTGTGTGTGTGTGTGTGTGTGTGTGTGTGTGTGTGTGTGTATGGAGAAGGGAATGGCTACCCACTCCAGTATTCTTGCCTGGAGAATTACATGGAATTATTTTGCATATTGTGTGTGTGTGTGTGTGTGTGTGTGTGTGTGTGTGGAGAAGGGAATGGCTACCCACTCCAGTATTCTTGCCTGGAGAATTACATGGACAGAGGAGCTTGGTGGGCTACAGTCTGTGGGGTCACAAAGAGTCAGACACGATGGAAGTGACTTAGCACGTATGTGTGTGTGTATTAGTACGTACATAGGTACATACACACAGTGGTAAAGAGTGGGGGAAGGTGGGGAGGATTCAGTAGGTGCTTCAATGAGCTTGAGATATGAATAGTTTGGTACAATTATAATAGAAAGTGGGAAGGATGCCTGTTTCTTAAAGGCTGGTTAAGACCCATTGCTTTAATCATCCATTCATCCATCCATCCATCCATTTAGGACAAATAGGTCCAGCAGGAAAATTCTCCCTCTTTCAGTGCTTCTGTGCCACTGAGGATGTTTGACAGTACCTAAGGGGGAACATTCCTCTGTTGGGACTTCTCTGAACAGATGTTTTCTTCCCTCATCGTCCCCAGATGACAGTAGAAGAAACAGAAAACTTATCTTCAAATGACAGCCTTTTCTCTGGCTGCCTGGGGAACATGGCGTGAGAATGTGGCTGTCAGGTTTTAAAAACTCCGTTGGATCCCATGATTCAGTGATGTGGTTAATGTAGATAGGGCTCTTCTATCAAAGCAGGGGACCCGCTGAAGAAATGAGAAAATATGCACTGGTTCTCCAGAGAAGGAAAGTAAGCCCGCCTTCCTTGGGGCTGGGGGGTCTTTTGTCCAGAGCCTCTGGAAATTAAAGCCATCACTTAGAGAGCAGATTGTGGGGCTTCTGGCCACTGCTGCTTGGGTTGTGCAAAGCTGCCGAAGGACAGTTTTGATTGAATGTCGAAATTAAGCTGCCAAGCAGCGACTCTGCAGCTCCAGGGACCCCATGTTAGTATTTATGTCACATCTTTAGAAATAATCACATTGTGAAGCAGAGCCCAAAGCCATGTCAGCAGCTGGTGCAGCTCAGGATTTGAACGTCACCCGCCTGGCACTTCTGCTGCGTCTCCTCGGCATGGGTTGGTGGAGGGGGGATAGGCACACCGTCTAGGAACCCGGTAGGGTTCCTGTCCTGAGGATGTAGGCGAAGAAGCTGTAAGCCTTGTCTGTCCTTGTTTTCTCCCAACTGGAGGCCTGATGTGGTCTCCAAATGAGAAATAAAGCTAGCTTGTTGGGTGTCTTACTCACAAACCATCTGTCCTGGGCATAAGGGAAGACCCCCCAGGGCTGGCCCAAGGAGAACAGATGTTCATGGGGGCAGGGTTTATTCTTGTTTCTCCAGAGCTTGGTCTGCAGAGCACCCCCTCTATCTGCACAAATCCCTGCATACTCTGCCTGCATCACCAGAGGGACCTGGTGACATTGCCCCCACAATCAGGGCGTATCAGGCACTTGGAGACTGTACTTGTGAGACCCCAAAGGTGACGAACTCACATCCTCTCCAGGGAGGGGAATGGTCTCTGGACCTCTAGGTCTTGAGGCTCTACAGGGTCATAGCAGGTGCAGAGCAGCCCTGGAAACTGCAAAGCCCTGAATGACTAGGGAATAGGGAAGCCTCTGTAGAAAATGTGAAGTGAAAGTGAAAGTTGCTCAGTCATGTCCGACTGTTTGCCACTATACAGTCCATGGAATTCTCCAGGTCAGAATACTCGAGTGAGTAGCCTTCCCCTTCTTCAGGGGATCTTCCCAACCCAGGGATGGAACCTAGATCTCCCGCATTGCAGGCAGATTCTTTACCACCTGAGCGATCAAGGAAGCCCTCTGTAGAAACTAGATGACACTAAAGTGGGTTCAATGGATTATAGAAGGTTGGCTTTTCAAGTTTCTGGTTCCGAGATGAAACCAGTTACAGAGCATGAAAGTTGCATGGTTTAGGCAGTGATGTACAGACTTGGGGGAATTAGTTGATTTGTGTCATCCACATTGTATCCAATTCCAGTTTGTTGAGAGTAGTTGTGTACAAGACTGGCCTCCCATTAAGCCAAGAATTCTTTCTTCCAGATTTAGAATAACTTATTTTCTGAATTGGAGGATGATTGCTTTATAGTGCCGTGTTGGTTTCTGCCGTGCATCATCCAGAAGTATACATCTGTCCCCTCCCCCTTGAGCCTCCCTTCCACACACCACCAGCACCGTCTCACTCTTCTTGGTCATTTTAGAGTAACTTTTTTTTTAATTAAAGAAGTAATTCATGCTTAACGGAGACCATATATTTAACTTCTCCTTCTTCTGAATCCCCACTGAATGACTAAGAGATTAAAAACGGGAAAAATTTATCAGAACTGCAAACCAGAGAGTGTCGATCGCCTGCCAGAACCACTAAAGAATTTCTGAAAGGTACAGCTGAGACAATACAAGCTCATTTTGTCTCCCTTTTCCAATATCTAAGCCGCTTAATATTTTTCTTTTATGTAATTGTATTGGTTGGTGCTTCCAGAATGATGTTAAATTATAGTGGTGATGTGGGCATTTTTAATTTGATTGTGGCCTTAAGGGAACTAGACATGCCTCTATAGAGATTCACTAGTAAGCACAATGAAAACCTTTGATACATTTATTATGCCAAGAAAAGCATGTGTCTCTTCCTGTTTTTCTAAGGGTTAAAAAAAAGAATGATTATTGAATTTTGTCGCTTGTCTTTTTGTCATTTTTTGAGATAATTACATGTTTTTCTCCTTTGACCTAGTTTTATAGTGGATAATATTAATAGATTTTCTAAAACTATGAAGGGTTTTGTTTAGAGAGTCTGTAATCAGACTTGAGTTTTTGAAAGCTCGCTTTGATGTAGGGACATGGAGGAAGGGCAGGATGGAGCAATATTGTAGGCGAGAAACCAACTAGGAGAGAGCAAGGGAATGTTCACACAGCAACCATATCTGTGACTGCGGTTTACCAGTCGCTTGTTACCTGGCAAGGACAATATCAGGTGGTTTACCGGCTTCAAATGTAACTCAGTAATCACATAACCCTATGACGCAATGATTATTGTTGATGTTAGATAACAGTGTGGATAGTAAGAAGGGCTCAGAGGCACTTGCCTGTTGATCTGGTGGTTAAGAATCTGCCTTCCAAGGCAGAGAATGGGGGTTTGATCCTGGTTGGGAACTAAGATCCTACCTGCCGTGGGGCAACTAAGCCTGCGGGCCGCAACTACTGAGCCTGTACGCTCTAGAGCTGGTCCTGTGCAATGAGAGAAGCCCGTGTATGCTGTGGCTGGAGAAATCCGGTGCGCCGCGATGAGAGCCAGTGAAGTCAAAATAAAAAATAAATAAATAAATAAAATACAAAAGGAGAAGAAAAAGGGCTCAGGTACATGAAATGATAAAGAGGTAGAAGGAATCGTATACAGTCAGAGATTGTACCAAGGGAAGGCGACCAGGGCGATTTCCAGATTTCTTGTTGCAGTTGGGTGAATGGTTAAGCACTCATCAAAGAATGGCATTCAGGAGAGAGAGCAGATATGCTCTGATCTCTATGCCGGTGGGTGGGGTTCATGACAAGGAGTTGATGAGTATTCTTGGAGATGATGTATCTGTGGGGCATTTAGTACTAGATATATGGTAGATAGTTGCATAATCTGTCCTAAAGCTCAGTAAAGAGCTTTTAGTAATAATAAAAATCATGGGAGTAGGGAAAATGTAGACATTCAAAAGTAAACTTATGTTTAATCTATAGTTCAGAGAGGAAATCTCAAGGAACATTAGAAAATATTTTGAATCCATGAAAGAAAATGAAAATACAATGCACCAAAATTTGTGGAATCCAGATAAAGAAGTACTTGAAATGAAATTTATATGGTGGAATTCAGCCGAACATCAAAGGAAGAAATAACCCTGATTCTTCTAGAAAATGGAAGAGGAGGGAGCACTTCTAACTTATTGTATGAGGCTAGCATTACTCTGATACCAAAGTCAGACAAAAACAGCACAAGAGAACTACACATGATTATCTCTTATGACCATAAATACAAAAACCTTCAGCAAAATTATGCAGATCAAATCCAGAAATAAGTAAAAAGAATAATACACCACGACCAAGTGAATGGGCTGCCCTGGTGGCTCAGATGGTAAAGAATCTGCCTGCAATGCAGGAGACCAAGGTTCCATCCCTGGATTGGGACCAGCCCCTGAAGAAGGGAATGGTTATCCTCTCTAGTATTCTTGCCTGGAGAATTCCATGGACAGAGAAGCCTGGCAGGCTATAGTCTATGGTATCACAAAGAGTCAGACACAACTGAGCAACTAACACTTTCAAGTGAATTTTATCCTGGAAATGTAAGTCTGGTTCAATAATTAAAAAAAAAACAATTAGTGTATTCCACTGTATTATTAAACTAAAGAAAGAAAAAGCATATGAATATATTGTTTGATGCAGAAAAGGCATTTGATAGATTTATTAATAATATTCATTTATGATAAAAGCTCTCATCATACTAGAAATAGAAGGGAACTTTCTTGAGGTGTTAAAGGACATCTAGAGAAAAATCTGCAATATACTTAGTAATGAAAAATAGCATGCTTTCCCGATAAGCTGTGAAACAAGACAAGGACATTCACCTTTACCCAGTTTATTCAGCATCATACTGGAAGATCTAGTCAGTGCAATAAGATGATAAAGAGAAACAAAAAATTGGAAAAACAGGTTTAGAAATGCAGACAGGGAAGGAAAAAATAAAACAGCCTGTATACATGGAAAACATGATTGTCTATGTAGAAAATCCAAAAGAATCTACCAAAAAACCTCCAAGAACTAGAAAGTTAATTTAAATAGCTTGCAAGATATAAGGTCAACACACAAAAATCAATTGTATTTTCATATATCAACAGAAACTAAAGTTTTTAAAATACCATTTACAATAACTTCAAAACAAATGTAATATTTTATTATAAATCTAACAAAATATGTCTAGAATCTGTATGCTGAAAGATATAAAACACTGCAAGAAATCAAAGAATACTTAAATAAATGAAGAGATATGCCTTGTTTACGGATTGGAAGACCCAGGATATAGTAAAGTTTTCAGTTTTTCAGATTGATCTATGTAGTTGCTAAATTTCCAATCAAAATCTCAGCAGGATTTTTTATTGATATGGACAAGGTGATTCTAAAATTTAATGAAAAGGCCAAAGAACTAGAATGCCAACACAGTTTTTAAGATGAAGAATAAAGTTGACAGAATCACAGTACTCAATTTTCAGACATAAGACAAAGCTTCAGATATCAGGCAGTGTAATTTTGGCAAAGGGATAAATACATAAATAACTGGATTAGAAGAGAGAGTGTAGATGTATGCCCATACAAATACAGCTCATTGATTTTTTAAAAAAAGATATAAAAACAAAGAAATGGAAAGACTACCCAGTCTTTCAACAAATGATGTTGGAATGACTGGCATTCATATACAAACAAAATGAACCTCAACTTTTGTTCATAACCTTATTTAAGAGCTAACATAAAGTGGACTATAGATCTAAATGTAAAATGTAAAGGTATAGAACTGGAAAACATAGGAGAAAAAAAATTTTATGACCTGGAGTTAAACAAAGAGTTCTCAAACATGACACTAAAAACATGACTCATGAAAGAAAAAATGATTAACTGGACCTCATTAAAATAAAAAAAAAACACTTTTGCTCTGCAAAAGGCACTGTTACATAATGAAAAGACAGGCTACAAGCTGGAAGAAAATATTTGCAAAGCACATATCTGATAAAAGACCTGAATCCAGAGTAAAGAACTCTCAGAGTTGTAAGTATGCAAGCAACTCCATGAAAAAGATGGGCCAAAATACCACCAAAGATGATGTAAGGATGGCAGATTCACTCACAAGAAGAGGTTCAGTGTCACTGGAAATCAGGGAAATACAAATTAAAGCTACAATGAGATACCACTGTATACCTATAAGAATGGCTAAGATAATAACGATAGCGCTTCCCTGATGGCTCCGTGGTGAAGAATCTGCCTGCCAATGCAGGAGACACAGGTTTGATACCTGGTCTAGGAGGATTCCATATGCCACAGAGAAATGAAACCCATGTGCCACAGCTACTGAGCCTATGTTCTAGAACCCAGCAGCTGCATTGACTGAGCCCACACGCCACAACTACTGAAGCCCATGTGCCCTAGAGCATGTGCTCTGCAACAAGAGAAGCCACCACCATGAAAAGCCCGTGCACCGCAATGATAGAGGAACTCCTGCTCGCCACAACAAGGGCAAGCCCAGGCAGCAACGAAGATCCAGCATGACCAAAAATAAATAAATAACATTATTAAAAAACAGTGATAAATACTGTGAATACAGTGTGCTGGCAAGGATGCAAGGCGAAAGGAACTTTCATTTATTGCTGGCAGGAATGGAAAATGGTCTCTCTGGAAAACCTTTTGGTATATATTTATAAAACATACATATTTATACATATATATAACCTGTGTGTGTGTATATGAATGTATGTATATACACACTCACCGTGTGCTTTAATGATCCGACTCCCAGGAATTTACCCTAGAGAAATGAAACTTCATGTTCACATTTGAATATTTGTAGCAGCTCTATTCATAATGACCCAAAACTAGAGACCACTCAAATGTTCTTGAACAGGTGAATGGATAAATGAACTGTGGTTCATCCATACAGTGGAATATTCCTCATCAATGGAAAGAAACTATTAATAACTCTTCATACACGCAACCTGGCTGCCTTTCAAAGGCACTTTACTGAGTTAGAGAAGCCAGTCTCAAAAGGTTTCATCCTGTCTGATTCCACATTTATATGGAAGATATGCCATTCTTAAAAAGATAAGACTATAGTAAATGAGAAGTAGAGCATCAATTGCTAGGGGCTGAGGGTAGCAGGTGGGTTGTAACTATGAAGCAGCAGCTCACAGGATTTTTCTGGAGTGATTGAACTGTTCTGTGTCCTGGTAGGATGGTGGTTACATGATTCTATACATACATTGAAATGCACGAAAATATACACAAAAAGTCAGTATTACTGTATGCTGGTTAAATAAATGCCATAGACAGAAAATAAACAAATGAAAGACAGGCAGAGGAGGGCTTCCCTAGAGGCTAAGTGGTGAAGAATCCACCTGCCAGTGCAGGAGACCTTTCATCCTTGGTGCGGGAGGATCCCACATGGTGCAGGGCAACTAAGCCTGTGAGCCACAGCTACCAAGTCTGCGCTAGAGCCCCCGTGCCGCAGCTGCTGAAACGGGCATGCTCTGGAGCCCATGATCCCCAGCAAGAGATGCTGCTGCAGTGAGAAGCCCATGCCCCACAACTGGAGAATAGCTCCTGCTCCCCACAACTTGAGAAGAGCCCAAACAGCAACAAAGACCCAGCACAGGCAAAAATAAATAATTATTAAAAAAAAAAAAAAACTTTCACACACACACACAAAAAGACAAGGAGAGGAAAGGAGGGTCGGAGGGAGAGAGAGAGAGAGAGACTGTGAGTGAGGGAGGCAGAAGGATAAGGCAGTAGGCATGAGATGAAAGAGGAGCTGGCTAAGGGGAAGGTGTAAGCAAGAAGGATATCATATTGTGACAATAAAAAATAATTTTAAAAATAAAATAAATTAAAATGCATAGAAACAGTTAACAGAGGAATGCTTACTGCAGAAAATATAATCAATCATATGGAAATAGGCTTAAGGAATACTCCCAGGTGGCAGGGGAAAGGAGCAAAGAGATGACTACAATTATGGGGGAAAAAAAGGTGTGGAGGACAAACAGCATGGATCCGCAGGTAAATGGAATCAGGTGTTCCTGCAGAAACAACCAGGGCAAATGGAAAAGCACCTATTTTGAGAGCAGAGCTCAAGACAAGCAAGTAGTAAACAGTACAAAAAAGAATTTTTAAAAGAATGAAACATAAAATCCAATATTAAAAAAATAGTCACGTGCCTCAAGTAACGCAGGGTCAAATACATAAAAGCAAGAACTGCTAGAAATGAAATGAGAAATTTATAGAAATACCATTGAGGGAGGGTTTTAAAACATACTGTGTCAGTCTTTGACAGATAAAGCAGGTAAAAAATATGAGCATAAATAACTTAAATAATATTATTAAAGCTAGTGCCAAATACTTCTGTCTTGAAGCCTGAACTCTTCCTTAACAGACTCACCTTTTCCCTAGTATGCACAAAATTGATGATATGTTAACTTGCAAAGCAGACCTCTTCACAAAATGCCCTAGAAATGGCTCAGCCTACATCTTCTGATGAAAACGTGATAGAACTAGAAATCCATGCCACAGACATAATACAGAAGATCATTGTGTGAACAAGATGGGACGGGAATCAGACAGGAGCCTTAAAATGATGAGCTCTGGAGATTGTTTCTGTTGGGAGTGGGAGGGGTTGACCAGTCATGCCCAGTAGGGTGGACAGGTGATGTGGACGGCCAGGTGGTGGTTGGAAGTCATGGGTATGTCATGCATCAAGCTCTCCACGTATGATTCTTTTCTCAGGTGTACTCTCGAAGCTGTATGTCGCTGACAGTCAGAGGTATGCAAACAGGACGTTGTTCAAAAGACAAAATATTGAAGCCCATGGCCAGAAGTGCTTGGAGGGGGTTTCCATATTGGCAGGGCTAGGAAGAAACGTAACATCACAGCAATGCACTGGTGGACCAGAAGAAAGGAAAGAGTTCAGGGATCAAAGGGTTTGATGTGTATTTTAAAAAATGGTGTAAAGGGAAAAGAGGATTAAAAGGATAAAAGGTTATTGGGGAGTTCAGAGGAAGAACCTTTCCAGGTGAGACTCCAGGTGGCTGAACTGGAGTGGTGAGGAAGCCATAATGTAAGAAGAAGGGAGGAATTTATCACAGTTGGCTTCAGATCGTCTATCATTCTCTGACTACCTCCTCCAGGTTCATTTATATGAAAATCACTTTGGAGAGATACTCTTTTAGCCTTGAAATTGATCTTAATAGTTATGTAATTTGATCTAAATTCTCTCAAAGGAGAGAGGAAATCAACATTTGTTGAGCCTCTGCCATGTGCTTTTCACTATACTTCAACACCATTATCCTCTGTAATTAGAGGAACCATGTAATTTATTGTCCGAACTAGACTCTGTTGAGAGTTAAAGAACAACAGATAGAGACTGAGGTTGTTCTGGGTAAACTGGCATGGATGGCAGTCCTATAATTATCAGGCATCCTTTTGAGTTGTATGTGACTTTATCAGAATTTCAGAGACAGGGAAACTCAGACTCAGATAAGTCTTTTTTTATTTATTATTTTGGCTGCATTGGGTATTTGTTGCATGCACAGGCTTCTCATTGCAGTAGCCTCTTTTGTTTCAGAGCGCTGACTCTAAGGCAGGCTTCAGTAATTGCATGCAGACTCAGGAGCTGCACTACATTGGTATGGCACATGTGGCTCTGTGGCATGTGCAATCTTCTCGGACCAGGGATTGAACCTGTGTCCCCTGCATTGGAAGATGGATTCTTTACCAGTGGACCACCAGGGAAGTCCAGTTAGTGAGAGTCAAAGGCAGAGGCAGGATTCAGACCCAGGTGTGTGTGACTCTGAAGTCTAACTGTTGCTAACTTAGTTTCTGGCTCACCTGCATTAGCTCCCCATCATCATCTCACTTGCCTTGGCTTGACAGGCTCCCTTCCAGACAGACACTGTGACGGTCCCAGCTGGAAGTCTGTCTCAACACAGATGATTCGATGTGTGATGACTCTGCCGATGCCAGCAGTGACAGGAAGCCAGCTGTTCTCAGAACCTTTGGCTACGATGCACTTGAGATGCCTTAGATCCTGAGTGCGGGCTATTCAGAGACCCCAGGTTTGCTTACTTTGTAATCAGAGTCCATCAGATGAGGCCGGGGATGGCCAGTTAAGATGATGGAAGGGGATGCTGCTGGATCCAGGGCTCACAAAAGCTATAGCATCAGAGAAGCTTGGGATTAGAAGAAGCAATGAGTGAATGCTGCTGCTGCTCGGCCGCTTCAGTTACATCTGACTCTTTGCAACCCCGTGACTGTAACCCGCCAGGCTCCTCTGTCCATGGGATTTTTCCCGGCAAGAATACTGGAGTGGGCTGCCACGCCCTTCTCCAGGGGATTTTCCTGACCCAGGAATTGCACCCGAGTCTCCTGTATAGCGGGCAGAATCTTTATCACTGAGCCGCTGAGGAAGCCCGTGATAAGTGAATAGGACTCAAAAAGATGCAGGTCTAGGAGTAGACAGCTGAAGAAGCTTCAGCTTAAGGAAGTGTGACAGGGCAGTGGGGAGGGACTTGGGGTTAACCAAAGGCCCAATAAACTGTCATCCATCAGGTCACTGAAAGAGAAGGAGGTGGGTGCAGAGCAGGAGAGCGAAAATAGGTGGATGATTCTGAAAGTTTTCACCTGATCAGTCTCTTTGCTTCAGTCCTGCTTTGGTCCTGAGGTGCATGCCAGGGGCATCCAGCTGGTCAGTAAGGCCATCCTGGGTCTGTTCACCCAGGGCTCAGCCATTCAGACCAGGATCTTTGCAGATTCAGTTGCTCTGTAAAGTCTCTGGGGAACAGGATAGGGGTCTTTGAAGGCCAGAACAATGGATTCTTGGTGGCTGTAAATGGACCACAACTGAATTGATTTTTTAATTAAGTTTTAATAACATAGTTAATACAAGAATGCATTCTCTTTGTAATAATTTCAGAAAATGAAAATTAAGGCTAAAGTTTCTTTTGCCCACGAACCAGGTTCCTTTACCTCTTGCACAGATGTAACCCTTTCTTCAAGCCAATTTTGGATTTATCCTTCTAGACTCTTTTCTATATGTTTGCATTCACATGTGACCTTATAGGAAATTTATTATACTTGTCTCAAAGATTTCGAAAGCCTTGTTTGTTTAAACACAATCTCAAAATTATAGAAAAGTTGCAAGAACAGCACAAGGATTTCTGTATACTCTTTACCTGATTTACCATTTGTTCATGTTTTGTTTCATTTGGTTCATCATTCTCTCTATTAAATATTTTCATATACGTGTATATTTTTTTGTGAGCCATCTGAGAATAAGTTGGAATCATGGTCCCCATTTTTCCCTAAATAATTTAGTGTATATTTCCTAAGAACACAGACATTCTCTTGCATATGTACAGTTATCCAATTCTGGAAACCTAATATTGACCCAGTGCTGTCATTTAATTCATAGTCTTAGTCCAGATTTCATCAGCTGAACCACTGCTGTTTATCTTCAGTTGAACTGCTGACTTTTTTTTTTAAACAAAGAAGTATTACATTGTAATAGTCAATCTTCATCTAGTGGGTTTGTTTAACATGTTAGTACATGTAGATAGCCCAGTGTTATAGACCCATATATAATATTTCACAGTGTGAACATGCTCTAGATTATTTACCCCTTCCCCTGTTGATGGGCATTCACGTTATTTCCTGTTTTTTAAAAATTGAAATATAGTTACAATGTTGTGTTGGTTTCTACTGTAGAGCGAAGTGAACCAACTACACATGTATATATATCCCCTCTTTTTGGATTTCCTTTCCATTGAGGTCGCCACGGAGCATTAAGTAGAGTTCCCTCTGCCGTACAGTAGGTTTTCATTAGTAATCTGCTTTACACATACTAGTGTATATATGTCAACCCCAGTCTCCCAGTTCATCCCACCCCCTTCCCCCCTTTAGTGTCCATACATTTGTTCTCTACATCTTGTCTCTCCTTCTGCCTTGCAAACAGGTTCATCTGTACCATTTTATTAGATTCCACGTAGATAAAATGAGTTCATATACAACATTGATTTTTCTCTTTCTGACTTAACTTCACTCTGTGTGATAGTCTGTAGGTACATCCACATCTCTGCAAATGACCCAGTTTTGTTCTTTTTTATGACTGAGTAATATTTTCTTGTATATATGTACCACATTTTCTTTATCCATTCATTGGTTGATGGACATTTAGGTGTCTTCCATGACCTGGCTATTTTAAATAGTGCTGCAGTGAACACTGGGGTGCATGTGTTTTGTGTTTTTTTTTAATTTGTTTTTTCCAGGGTATATTCCCAGTAGTGGGATTTCTGGGTCATATGATAATTCTATTTTTAATTTTTTAAGGAACCTTCAAACTCTTCTCCTCAGTGGCTGTATCAATTTGCATTTCCTGCTTTTTATCTCTGCAAACATCCTCAAACATAACTGAATGCTAGTGGGGATTGCTTTGGATGACTGTTCTAAGGACATTTATAGTGAGGACAAATAAAGACTCATGATGTTGAAGAAAGTACCTTCAAAAGGAGACGTTCTTAATACAAAGAAGCTCCTGGTTCACATAGTATATTATGATGACTTTAAAGTAACACAGTTATTCAGACTTTCCAATAGTTGTTAAAAAAAAAAAAAAGACTAGGAAAGTTCTTGGTGAAGAGCAATCCTTAGGAAGATAGTTAACAGTAGTGCTATCTTTTATGAATTCAGCACTGTATTAGGTAATTGCACCAGAATGCAGAGGCCTTGTTTGCTCTGAAGGCCCTTTGATGGAAACAGCCAGATCTTACCCCCCAACCAGCTTCACTCCCAAGGCAAGCAATGTTCTCTTGATTGGGACACTTTTCTCCTGTGCACTTAGCAAACTTCCACCAGGGGGGACAGTTGCTATTTCTGCTTTGTGTGAAGCATTTTGTACCATCTGGGCTGGCTGAATTTCAGCAGAGATAGTAAAGAAATATTTATCAAGAAAAATCAAAGTCAGTCTCGCCAAGTGTGGTCTAGAGAGATTTGCTTTTTCGATACATATACAGCCCTCTTGCTGCTGGGAAACATGACTCTACTTTGAAAAGCTTCAGGAGGGACAGGCCTTTGGATCTTAGCCTGCAGCTACTTTCAACTGCTCATGATACAGTGACTTTAGTAGCCAGAGCACTTGGAGATGTGAATACCGACAGTCCCAGAATCAGTTCCATTTGTTCCTTTTCATAGAAATTTTTGGCCCCTTTGGGAGAGGATAGACCCAAAAAGAACAGAAGTAGAAGAAAGGGTCTCTAAGAGTTGGGGGAAAGATGGAATCATGCCTCAGTTAGGATTGGAAAGTTCATGGGAAATAGATGGCCAGGGAGAGGTCATTCTTAAACCATTAGTTATGAGATGGGCTCAAGAATACTTGTCCTACAAAGAGTACTCTGAAGGAGCTGTGAGGTTGCATACTTACAATAGAAGAATGTTCTGGTGGTTGTCCTGTGCTGTCAATTTATAAGACAGGGGAGGGAGTGTGTGGTCTTTGAAGAAAGACAAGCTGTTTTCACTTGCATATGTGTTGCCAATCAACCAGACAGACACGTTTCTGGCACTTCAGAGCCTCTCAAATCATGTTTTTATGCAGCTCACTAGGGTGATAGATGTGTCATTCCAATATCCAAACCTGGAAACTGGCACATGCTGTTTTCCTTGGAAGGCTCAGTGAATGAGAGAAAGTAACAGTTGGAGATTGTATGTAGTCCATGGGGAAAGTGTATGGGCATATTAAGAAATTATATCATCTAGGAAAGTTTTACCTAGTGTGTGCTCTATGGACCAGCAGTATTGGCATCACTTGGGAACTTGTTAGAGAAACAGATGAGCTGGTGTCATTCCAGACTTAATGAATCAGAATCTTGTCTGTGGGAGTGGGTCATAGGAATATGCGTCTCACTGGTCATCTGGATGACCCTTGTCCACACTAAGGGTTGAGAAGCATTCCTTTGGAAGGGTTCACATGGAAAAGTCAGATGCTTTCTTCTCAAGAAAAAATTTGGAAATGATTAAGTCTTCATAATAAAAATAAACCAATGTAGTAAAAGAGGGCACTGAATATTAATTGTAATAACAATGAAATAGCAATAATATGAAAGTGAAAGCAATAATACAGCTAGCATTTGTTGACTGTTCCCCTGGAGCCAGTTTCTGTGCTAACAATGTATATTCTTTATCTAATTGCACCCTTTTAACAACCAAACAAGGTATATTCTTTCCATTTCACTGATCAAGAATTTGAGGTTCAAAAATGTGAAATAACTGCTAGGCAAGATGCAGACCCTGGATTCTTACAGCCCTGTATCCACTATACTATATGACCTGGCTACTGTGTCCTTAGAAATCAACTCTACTTTGAATTTGTTGTTGTTGTTCAGTCGCCAGGTCACGTTCAACTCTTCATGATCCCAAAATTCCTTTGAATAACTTGGTTTTATTCTGCTAGGTACTGGGGACAGGGGGTCAACATAAGATATTGAAGACAAAATCAACATGTTATGTTGGCACCCCTGTCCCTGGTACTTAGAAGAATGCCAAACACATTAGGGACCTGCTTATTGAACTTAACTGAATCAAAGAGGAAAAATTCTTACTTTTGGTACAAAAATGAGATACAACTTGCAAGATGACATGGAGTAGGAATTCAGCCTGTGGATAAGTAGTAGAAGGGGCCATGTGCTAGAGCACAGAATGGAGTCAGTGAAGAATAAGTTACAGCTTGCCTCCTGGGGTCCCTGTCACTCCTCTGACAGTCCACTCAGCCCTTTCTTCATTCCCTTTATTCAGCCTCAACCCGTCACTAGCTATATGATCTTAGGCAAGTCAGCCCCCCACCACTCCATCCCAGGCAGTGGTTAGTTTTCAGATAAAATGAAAGGAAAGAGGAGCAAGGGAGTTGAGAGTAATTTTGGGGAGTGAATATAATGCCCCCAAAACTTTAAGCTGGGGGTGAATGGAATAAAGACAAGAGGGAATGAGGAGAAAGAGAAAATGTATTGGGCTCAATAGATTGATTGGTGATGAAAGATTTGTAGCAGTGGGGTACTAGAGTTAATGAACTGGAAAATGGAAAGTAGCATAGATTGTGGGATACATGAAGTTGGGTTTAAGAAAGTAGTGTAACTTCTGGATGATGAGCACCAGGAAGGGGGTGACTGTGATGAGGTGGAAGCAGAGGTTTCAGGGAGTGAAGGGGATGCTTTATTCTTTCCTTTTCTGTTAACTTGTTGCACTTATGAAACAGAGCAAATGTTGAATGATGGTGGTGGTAATGGGTATCTCTGTCATATTCCTGACTTCAGTGAGATTGCGTTTACCGTTAACTTTGGTGCTATTATTTCAGATGTCCTTTATTCTGTGGAGATTTCCTGTTATTTCTAGCTAATTGCAATGATCCTATGGTTTTCTCCTTTGACCTATAATTGTGATGAATATTTTAATAGTAGATTTCTGAGGTTGAGCCATCTTCGCATTCTGGGTAGGAGTCACTGTTTATTAGCCTTTTAGCAGATAGTTTGATTCAGTCTACTAATATCAATATATTACCTTGGGATTTCCTATCATAAGTGAGATGGTTGGCACAGTATCCTCAAGATCTAGACAGTTCTTATTTTCTTATCTCCTCCCCTTGACCATCTTTGTTACTGGTGTTTGAACTGACTCCTAATTAGCTTCTTCCCATTTCTCCAGACTGATGTCTTATGCTACCTCATCCTTCCTATTCTCAGTTGCATCCCAGACTGTTGACCTTCTTCTTCTTTTCCCTGCTAAACCTCCTTTACCCAGGGTGTTCTTGGTTTCAGGTGGAGCCTAACTGTAATGCTGCTATTTTTCCAGCCCTTTCTCCTTTGGCTGTCTAGGTGCTCGTTAACAGGTGCTGCCTGGATAATAGGTGCATTTTGGTTTAGAGGGCAATTCTTTCTCTTTTATTAATAGCTTTTACTTTTTGATTAATTACCTTTCATTGGAGTGTAGTTGCTTTATAATATTGTATTAGCTTCTACTCCATAGCATAATGAATCAGCTATACATATACATAGATCCCCTCCCTCTTGGATTTCCCTCTTATTTAGGTCACCGTGGTGCATTAAGTAGAGTTCCCTGTGCTGTACTGTATGTTCACATCAGTTGTCTATTTTTCTTTTTGAATTCAGATAACATGCACCATTAACCATTTTTAAGTGTGTAGTTTAGTGGCATTTACTACATTAACAATTTTGGGCAACCATCGTTTCTATCTAGTTCCAAGGAATTTTGTCACCTGTAAAGGAAACCCTATAACCATTAGGTAGTAACTCCCCATCCCACCTACCACCAGCTCCTGGCAGCTGCGAGTCTGCTGTCTCTTTGGATTTACCTGTTCTGGATGTTTCATATAAATGAAATCATCGAATATGTAAATTTTTATGTTAGAGTATACACATGTTCATAGCAGCACCTTTTAAAATAGTCAAAAGTTGATCAACTGATGAATGGATAAACAAAATTTGATATATTCATGCAAGCAGATATTCAGTTCAATTCAGTCACTCAGTCATGTCCAACTCTCTGTGACCCCATGAACCGCAGCACGCCAGGCCTCCCTGTCCATCACCAACTGTCGGAGTCCACCCAAACCCATGTCCATTGAGTCAGTGATGCCATCCAACCATCTCATCCTCTGTCATCTCCTTCTTCTCCTGCCCTCAATCTTTCCCAGCATCAGGGTCTTTTCAAATGAGTCAGCTCTTTGCATCAGGTGGCCAAAGTATTGGAGTTTCAGCTTCAACATCAGTTCTTTCAAAGAACTTCCAAAACCGATCTCCTTTAGGATGGACTGGTTGGATCTTCTTGCAGTCCAAGGGACTCTCAAGAGTCTTCTCCAACACCACAGTTCAAAATCATCAATTCTTCAGCACTCAGCTTTCTTTATGGTTATTAATGCTAAAACTGGTTTGTTTGTTTTCTTTCTGTTTTTAGTAAGAGATGCTAAAAACCTTGTACCTATGGATCCTAATGGCTTGTCAGATCCTTACGTGAAACTGAAACTGATTCCTGATCCCAAGAGTGAGAGCAAGCAGAAGACCAAGACCATCAAGTGCTCCCTCAACCCCGAGTGGAACGAGACATTTAGATTGTAAGTTAAGATTATTGCATCCTAGCCTGGGTGGCAAGGTTGGGTTGTGGGCCACCTGAGGTTGGGAAGGTCCTCTACCAGCCTGTCTTTCCTTCCATCCTTCCCTGCCTCCTTCTCTCCCTCCCTTTCTCCCTTCCTCTCTTCCCTCTTTCCTTCTTTCCTTCCTCTCCACCTGCAGTTTTGCATTGCAAGTCAAGTAAAAATTGGAACTTTTTTTCATATACAGTATTGAGAATGTCTCTGATGTGGGGGAGTGGAAAATACTGTGATGTGTTGCTAGGCGAAGCCAAATTGTGGGAGTTGCTCTGGGTCTCAGCAAACACAGAATGCAACCCATAGGGTGTGGGGATGACCTGCTTAGGGTTGTGTGTGTGGATGATGCTGGGCCAGCTGCCAGCCACCTGCCGGGAGCTCTCTGCTAGCCGCCATGCAGGGTCTTCCCTGGCTAGTGCTCCAAGAACATGGCATCACTTTTTGGTGCATCTGAGCTAACAATTATGAGATACATCAGCCGATAGTTACTGAGCATGTGCTGTGTATAGCAGGCACTGTAGTAAGTGATCTGGCTTCACTGGTCACTTCATCCCCATTATACCAATGCGGCTTAAAGAGGTTAAAGAACAGGCCAATGTCCCACAGCAAGAACAGGGTAGGATGGGATTCAGTGACAGTCCATCTCCAGGGAAAAGTGAAGGTGTTAGTCGCTCAGTCATGTCCAACTCTTTGCGACCTCCATGGACTGTATCCCGCCAGGTTCCTCTGTCCATGGAACTCCCCAGGCAAGAATACTGGAGTGGGTAGCCATTCCCTTCTCCAGGGGATCTTCCTGACCCAGGGATAGAACCCAGGCTTCCTGCATTGCAGGTAGATTCTTTACTGTCTGAGCTAACAGGGAAGCCCTCCAGCTTCAGGGATCATGGACCAAAAGCATGACTTCTTGCGGTGCCCCGTTTCCTCCTTCCCCTCTCAGAGCAAAACTGGGGGCTCATCTCAGCCTCCATCAAGGACATGCCCTAGAACAATTTCCCCCAGACTGGCCCCAGCAAAGCTCTTTCCTTCATACGTTTCCCCAACCTCATCATCAACCTGCATGTGTGGAAACACTC
Source organism: Muntiacus reevesi (assembly GCF_963930625.1). Lineage (NCBI taxonomy): Eukaryota > Metazoa > Chordata > Mammalia > Artiodactyla > Cervidae > Muntiacus > Muntiacus reevesi. The sequence continues at coordinate 200,253,529 of NC_089250.1, forward strand.
ACATGATTACATGACTGGCATTCATAGTTCTTAGAGTGACTGTATCAATAGGATTTCCTAAACATCGTGGATCCTGGACATAAGGCAGTGCAAGTGGTTAGAACTGCTTGGTCAGAGCTGGCCTGGGTCCTCTTCCTATTTAACCACAGGCTGTAAAACAGAAAAGCTCTGCCTCCCTGGGGAGCTTGCCAGCAATGAAAACTGAATCTGTTTCTTGGAACAGCTTGTAATCTTTAAACATTCCTACCTTTGGGCTTTGTCCTCTTGTACGTTTCATCTGCTTGAGAAATCACTGTAATCACTGACTTTTTTTTTCCTTCTTGCAGCCAGCTGAAAGAGTCGGACAAAGATAGGAGACTGTCTGTAGAGATTTGGGATTGGGATCTGACCAGCAGGAATGACTTCATGGGATCTTTGTCGTTTGGGATTTCTGAACTACAGAAAGCTGGTGTTGATGGCTGGTAAGGAAACTTTCACTTTGAGAGCAACAGTACAGCTTGATCCATCAAAACATGAGATCAAGAATGGTTCCCTTTTTCTCCTAAATGTTTCTCCTTTTTGTCCTAAAGATTAAAGCAGAATCACAAGTGAAAACTGGTAGACTGGCTCTGTTACATAGATAACATTTAATTTGGTCCTCATGCAAAAATTCCATGGATGGAGAAGCCTGGTAGACTACAGTCCATGGGGTCACAGAGAGTCGGACACGACTGAGCGACTTCACTTTCCTGGACTTTTCCACGCAAAAAAAGGAAGAAGAAGAATTAGTTGTCAGTGTTTTCAAACTCAGGAAATTTCCCATAAAAGTTTAGGCCTACAGGGTAACAAATAAGGACAGTTGAGTAGTTAACACCTACTTTTGACAGGATGTGGTGGTGATGGTGGTCTAGTCGGCTAAGTTATGTCCAGCTCTTGTAACCCCATGGACTGTAGCCCACCAGGCTCCTCTGTCTATGAGATAGATGCTTCAGACAAGAACACTGGAGTGGGTTGCCATTTCCTATTCCACAGGATCTTCTTGGCCCAGAGATTGAGCCCAGGTCTCCTACATTGCAGGCAGATTCTTTACTAATGGAGCAAGCAGGGAAGCCCATTTGCTGTGGTCCTCAATAGTCACTATTATTTTACATCTGTGCCACTTTACACAACTGTATGACCTGAGAGGCCCGTGGGCACTAAAATGGCTCTCACACTTTACTTAAAAGGCATGTTTGATTCACTGTTAGATTTTGACTCCTTAAGAAGATACCTCTTCATCGGGACTGCTTACCAAGCCTGGCTACAGTGCTGGGGGCTTACTGTCACGCATGCCAAGTTGCTTCAGTTGTATCCAGCTCTTTGTGACCTTGTGGACCCGCCAGGTTCCTCTGTCCATGGGGATTCTCCAGGCAAGAACACTGGAGTGGGTTGTCATGCCTTCCTCCAGTGGGCCCTCCTCTTCCTGGCCCAGGGATTGAACCCGCATCTGTTATATCTCCTGCATTGTCGGGTGGGTTCTTTACCTCCAGCGCCACCCGGGAAGCCCTGGTCACTTTCACAGTCAGCTGCAGTATCTCCCTTGTTCTGGGATGTTTGCTTCTAACAACAGCAAAATCTTTGCCCAGTATTCCCAGCGAAGAGGCTGGATAGGTCCTCTTTGGTGACTGTTTCTTTCCCAGTTATCTGAGCAGAGGAGTCAGAAGAGATGGTCCACCTTGTCACTAGAACTATGGGAGAAGTAGTAATTTGGCAGGGGTAGGGAGGGTGCTCCTGTCTCTTTAAGAGAAATTGTCTCATTTCTGAATGGTCCTTGCTCTGGACTTTTTCAGTTATAAGTGAAAGACAGTCAGAATCAAGCTGGTTTAGCAAGAAAGAGAATGGATCATCGGAACCTCACAAGGGACCTCACAGCCTTTCCATTGTCCACCTTACAACTTCCTTGTCTCTCCTCCACGTTTATCGTAGGCTTTTATTCAGGTATTTGTTTGTGCTCACTCCATCCTAGTCGTTAGAAATGCATCAAGTATAAGACGGACATGCCCTCATGAAACTTAGCTTCTGGAAAAGGATGAGAAACCTTGAAGAAGAAATTACACAAATAACTAATCAGCGATAACATGGTGAGAGATGTGAAAGAATGCAGAAGCTGGGACCATAAAAAAAGTGTGCTGATAAGTTCACTTGTACCCTTTTGGGGGAACTTATCTACAAAACAGAAACAGAGTTACAGAAGCAGCAAAGAAACTTATGGTTCCTGGGAGGGGAGGGGATAGAAGTGATAAATTGGGAGCCTGGGATGGATATAGACACACTACTGTATATAAAATGGGGCTTCCCAGATGACTCACTGGGAAAGAATCTGCCTGCCAGTGCCGGAGACGTGGATTTGATATCTGGGTCAGGAAGATACCCTGGAGAAGAAAATGGCAACCCACTCCAGTATTCTTGTATGGAAAATCCAGTATTCTTGCCTGGAAAATCCCATGGACAAGAGGAGCCTGGTTGGCTACAGTCCATGGGGTCACAAAGTCAGACATGAAAGAGCAGGCATGCACATTCTACATATAAAATAGATAACTATTAATAATAAGAACCTACTGTGTAGCACAAGGAAGTCTACTCAGGGTTCTGTAATGACCTATATGGAAAAAGATTCTAAAAAAGAGTGGATATAGGTATATGTATAATTAATTCACTTTGTTGTTCAGCAGAAACTAATACATTATAAATTAACTATACATGAATAAAATTTTGTTTTAATTTAAACAGAAGTGTGCTAAAGCCCAACCAGAAAAGTTAAAAGACATAATTCTCATTAAAAAAGATAATGAACATTTGTTAAAGTTTTCCTTAGCTCATGAGTGAGGAAGGTGGGAAGATAAATGCCTGATTCCATAGGTTTGAGGAAATATTGTTGGGCGTCCCTAGTGGCTCAGATGGTGAAGAATGGGTTTGATCTCTGGACCAGGAAAATCCCCTGGAGAAGGGAATGGCTACCCAGTATTCTTGCCTGGAGAATTCCACGGGCAGAGGAGCCTGGTGGGCTGTAGTCCATGGGATCACAAAGAGTTGGACACAGCTGAGCAACTAACACTTTCACTTACACTTTCAGACAAAGGAACGCTGAAATAACTTGGCTAAGTTAGATGTAAAACTGGCTGCTATTAGACAGGGCAGTAAAATCACAATTTCGGAGGTTATCGTATCTACCAGACTGAAGAACAAAATCTCACCTCGCATTTCTAAAAGTTGACATCTGTCTTTGCAGACTTGGGAGACCATCTGTATCTTACTGGATTGTGAATAATAAATAATAGAACCAAGAGAAAGGAGATAACTAATTAGAAAATGCTCAGGCATGACATTAAAAGGTCACACCATCATCCTTTTGCCTTTTCCCCAAGTTCTGGATAACTTTTCTTGACATCTGGATGATTTGACTTTGCAGGCTCTCAGTGTTGCTACTCAGATTGCTTGTTCCTTCCTCTTTAAATCAAGTGTAAAGAGGTTAAGCAGAAAGAATGCATGATCCCTGAGGGTATAAATGAGACAGGAGAGAACATAATAATAATAATTATGATAACAATAGCTGCCTCTTATTGACTCTTTCTAGTGCCAGGCTCTGGGCTGATCTCTTCCCAGGTGTCCTGAAATCATGCATTGATACAGCGTTAGTCAGATGTGCGGAAAAAATATAGCTGCTTTATTTTCTATAATGGACCTAGACTTTCTTATGCGGTTTTGTGACCTCTTGGCAGCCGAGGAGAAGGGAACCTTCACTGCACATAGTGGCTCCTGGGCTTCATTGCCGCAGAGTGATCAACCCTGCCTGATCCCTGAACCAGCACCCAGAGAGGCAGGACAGTGCTCCCCCCAACCCCCCAGCTGCGGGGGCATCCTTCTGGCTTTGTTTTGGAGTCCCAGGTCCTCGGCTGTTGCCTCTGATTGTGAGGTCCCTTCGCAGTGCCTGTCCTGTTCGTCACACCACGTGGGCCCCCCCCAGGCCCCACCCTGCTCAGCGCTTCCATGACCTCTCACTTCTGAGTCTCCTCCGTGCAGATCCAGGAGCTCCATCTCGGAGCCCTCTGTCTTTCCCTCTGCAGCTGCTGCTCTGCTGTGGTCCTCGTGAAGGTCTCTGCCCAGGGATCTGGAGGCAGCGGCCCCAAGCCCTCTGCTTTCACCCCGTGGCCCCCCCCCCCCCGCCCCGTCTCCTTCCTGTGGTTCTCCAGGCCCCCAAGGGCAGGGCTGTCTCCCACAAGGGCCACATCCTTCTTCCTGGGCTAGCGCCTGCCCTGTCTCCCCCTCTGAAGCAAACGGCAGAGTGCAGAGAAGACAGAATGGCTTGCTGATACTAAATCCAAATATGACTGCATTTACACTTCCGTCAGCCTTTTCTTCTCCCAGCACTGCTGGGTGGAACACTGTTCCCTGGATCAGAGTGGTTGATCAGTGGGTGCGGCGCACACAGCGCTTGAGTGACAGTGCTGGAGATCAGGTCCGGGTCTCTGTGATGCCAGCATCTAAGCACCTACCCATCCCATTCTACCCCCTGGTATGGTGGAGGCCTAGAAGGCAGACTGGAAGCTTGGGTCTTCTGACCGGTGAGACGTCTTGTGACCTCAGACTCCGCCGCCTGTACTACAGGCTTCTTAGCAGGTCTGATTCCATTCATCAGGAGTAATTACAGCAACCGCCTCCATCTATCTCTTTCGAAGTTGATGAAATAATAGTAGGAAGGGAACTTCTGCAAAAATAAAAGCCCTCTTCAGATGCTGTAGATAAAAGTCCTCTTCAGATTGAGGGCCAAGACATCTATGATGCTATCTTACTTTGAAATATACCAGATGCTAGAAATTTGGGCTCTTGACCCAAGAATTTTTTTTTTAACCAGATATATTTTTTAAAATATATATTCATCTGGCTGCATCGGGTCTTAGTTGCACCATGCGGGATCTTTCACTGTGGCGCACGGACTCTAGTTGGAGTGCAGGGGCTTTGTTGCTCCACGGCGTGTGGGATCTTAGTTCCCCAACTGGGGATTGAACCCACGCCCCCTGCATTGCACGGTGGATTCTAAACCACCAGAGCACCGGGGAAGTCCCGACCCAGGAATTCTGTTAACCCTGTGTGATCTAGGGTGTGTCCCATTCCCTCTGTGAGGCTCAATGTCCCCCTCTGGAAGGGGCTGAGCGCTCCCTACTTCTGTGGTTCTCATTTAAGGCCGCCTGGCAGAAACAGCAAGGAAGGCGTCCAGATGTGACGCACCAGCCCCGGGCCCCCATCTGCTGCTCTGATGCCAGTTCTGTGTCTGTTGTCAAACCCGCTCCTTTGTCTCTAATTTTGTGTCTTTATACCATGTTCTTTCTTTCCCCTTGTTTTTTCAGAAGTTTATCTGTTTCACTGTTGTTGTTTTTTTTCTTTCTTCAAAGAGTCTGGGATTTGTATATCAATTCTGTGTTTCTGTTTTCTTCTTTCCCGTAGGTTTGTTTTGTGGTTGTCTTTGAATTTCAGTTGAATATTTGGCTAATTTATTTTTTTCTCTCTTAACTTACTCTGCTCTTTAAAAATAACAAGCAAGCATTGGCGGGAACAGAAATTTCTGTTTTGATACATTGCATTTGAGCTTTTGTGGCTTACTCAAAGTCTGCAGTTGTATTTTTAATTTTCTTTCTAACATGCTTTTCCTTAGTCATGTTTTATAGCCTCTAGTCTTAACTTTTTATTTACCTTTTTATTACTAATGTTCAGTGACAGTTTTCGTGCTTTATAGCCAGAGAATATGGCCTGTGCATTTTTCATGTTTTCCTTGCCATTCTTTGTTCTTCAGTTTAGCTTAGTGTATGGTCAATGTTGCTAATTGTTCTGTGTACATTTCAATAGAAAGATTATATTTACTATTTGTAACCTTGGGCAACATCTTTTTAATAGCCTCACATAGTTCATTCTTATGGCTATGCCTCAATTTACATAATAATATTATTATAAGATGTGCAATGTTTACCTATATAAATAATCCTACAGTAAACATACTTATAGTGAAATCTTTGCTTTAAATATCTCAGTCACTAAGTCGTGTCCGACTCTTGTGACCCCATGGACTGTTCGTGGGATTTTCCAGGCAAGAATACTGGAATGGGTTGCCATTTCCTTCTCCGGATGCAAGGATCAAACCTGTGTCTCCTGCATTAGCAAGCAGATTCTTTACCACTGAACCACCTGAGACGCCCTTGCCTTAATTATTTCCTAATAAATTCTTAAGCCTGGAATCAGTAGCTTTGAGGATATATGCATTATTAAGGTATTTACCATATTGTTCTATCATTTTTTTCAATAAATTTACAGTCTCACTAGTGCTGTGTGAGACTTTTCGTTTCACCCACGCTTGTCAACATCTGGTATTATAAATTTGAAAGATGATGCAGAAGCTATACATATTTTGTTACTAATTATATATACATATTTAGATAATATACATGCATAATGTGATATATATTTTATATATACTTTTATAATATAAATATTTATTATTTACATACATTTGTTACTAATTATGTTGAATGCTCTCATTTGTATATTGCCTGTTTTTGTTTTCATAAGTGACTATGTACTGTGTTTTGCCTGTCATTTTCTTACTAATTTAGAAGTTTTTATATAAGAGGGATAATACTGTCTTTGCTGAAATATAGGTTGCAATATTCCCTTCTTTCATGTTGTATGTTAATTTTGGTAATATGCATTTTTTCTCTTAGTGGTATATAAAGCATTCCATTCAAATCTAATTAGCATAATAAATATCAAGCCAACTGCCAGGAAAAGTTCTCAAGTTTGTCCTCTAATGTCCTGATTGTTTACTGGATTATCCATCCTAGTGTTCACTGTCTCCAGTGGATTTTAAAACTTAGTAATTATATATTTTTTTTCTGAAAGTAGTTTTTCCTAAGTTCAAATTGTTCCTGCTTCATAGATGCAGTCACTTCTTGGAACTCACGGAAAATATGAGTTAGATATTTTTTGGAATTTTGTTTCTTTTGACACTGGTTCTGTTTCTTGGAAATTGGATTCCTTCTTGTTTCTCTTTATGTGAGTGAGTTTCTTCCCGTGCCCTCCGTAGGAAGGGTGAGCACAGAAGTGTGAGTGTGTGTGTATGAGTTAGTCGTTCAGTCATGCCCGACACTCTGCGACCCCATGGACTGTAACCCTCCAGGCTCCTCTGTCCATGGCATTCTCTAGGCAAGAACTCTGGAGTGGGTTGCCGTGTCCCTCTCCAGGGGATCTTCCTGACCCAGGGACTGAACCTAGTTCTCTGGCATCTCAGGCAGATTCTTTACCGTCTGAGCTACCAGAGAAGCCCAAGGAACCTGAGTGTCCTGTTCTAATCTATCATATCCAGATGAAGGGACAAAGAAGTCGTTTGTATTTTTGAAATTGTCCTTTGTCAGGTCTGGGGTCTCGGTCCTGTAGATACTGGGGGGAGGGCCATGGTCTGAGACAGCTGCCCTGCTGCCTGATGGTGGGCCGTCTCCTGCCCGCTGGGTTTGTGCGTCTCAAAGCTGGAAGGGATCCCTGTTCCTCTTTTCTGATGGGTTCACTGTCCATATCCAGAGGCCATAGTGACAGCGTCCTGGCCACAGCCAGTGTGAGGGGTGGGGGCGCCTGCTCTGACCAGTGCCCCAGGTGCTGGTGTGTCCTGCACCTCCTGAATATGGATCGAGATTGGTGACCCTCATCCTATCTCTGGTGGTCCGATCCAGGGGTGCTCGTGGGGTTCTGTTAGGTTCCCATTGACTGATCACAGCTGGTCAATCCCCTTTAATGTATATCTTCCAAAATACTTTCTACCCCAAATGGATTAGGTAGTGCATGGTTGAGGTGTTGGCCATATAGAACCGTAACTGGACAAAGCTATCCTTCTCAGTTCTTGAGTTTACAGCAGAGAAAGTCTCAGAGGGCCCTGATGTAGCCTAAATGCACTTTAACCCTTGCTGTTTGCTGAGCTCCCATTTTAACAAAGGAGGGGGGCTGGCGTTAGTCTCAGAGCCTTTGGTAAGCAATACCGTCTACTTGGGTTTTGTTTTTTTTTTTCACTTTTTATTAGAGTATCATTGCTTTACAATGTTATGTCATTTTCGGCTATACAGCAAAGTGAATCAGCCATATGTATGAGTAACTTTGATTTGCACATGTTTAATTTTTCACAGATACGTATTTTCTGCTTAACCAATGATACTGATTTTCTTTACAAGGAAGAGATACAGAGTGTCCTTTTAAAGTGAGTTTATTATTTAAAAAAGAGACGATTAAATGAAAACATTAAGCTGATAATAGCATCCAGATTTAGCAAAATCCACAAAGGTGGATGAAGTTTGCCAAAGACTGTTGCATGCTCTCTTACTGGTACTTTAATTTGTGGAACTTCCTGGAAGTTCCTGCTTTGTGGATAGCACCCTTCTTGATTTCCAGCAAAGATACAGATGTTCTCTTATTTTTATATTTCTTTGGTAATTTCAGTGGAAGTTTGGAAGATGAGCATTGACTATTAAATGTGGAGGCATCTGGACTCAAACTGGCATCTTGGCTTTGAGTCACCTATCTGTCTATTTTTAGAAGCTGCTGAGGAAGATTTGTGAATGAAGAAAAACATTGTGATGAAAACTGTAAATTCTGCTTAGGAAGTCTTTGGGAGTGAGGAATTTGGGGTTCTTTTTTCGCCCAATGACTTATTTGTCTTTGGAACGTCCCTCTTCCTTCCTTGTGCTCATCTCAGTCTGACTAGATGAAAATATCTTTGTGGTCTAGAGACAAATTGAAACCATCTTGTTTATTATAATAATATGAAGATCAGTAACAATGATGATGATGCCTTTTATTAAACACTTGCTAAATGCCAGATTTTGTTTTCTTGGGCTTCAAAATCGCTGCAGATGGTAACTGCAGCTATGAAATTAAAAGACACTTCCTCCTTGGAAGAAAAGCTATGACCAACCTAGACAGCATATTGAAAAGCAGAGACATTACTTTGCCAACAAAGGTCTGTATAGTCAAAGCTATGGTTTTTCCAGCAGTCACATATGGATGTGAAAGTTGGACCATAAAGAAGGCTGAGCACCGAAGAATTGATGCTTTTTAACTGTGGTGCTGGAGAAGACTCTTGAGAGTCCCTTGGACTGCAGGGAGATCCAATCAGTCCATCCTAAAGGAAATCAGTCCTGAATATTCACTGAAAGGACTGATGCTGAAGCTGAAGCTCCAGTACTTTGACTACCTGATGTGAAGAGCCGACTTTGATGCCGGTAAAGATTGAAGGCAGGAGGAGAAGGGGACGACAGAGAACAAGATGGTTGGATGGCATCACCGACTCAATGGACATGAGTTTGAGCAAGCTCCAGGAGCTGATGAAGGGCAGAGAAGCCTTCCGTGCTGCAGTCCGTGGGGTCACAAGGAGATGGACATGACTGAGCAACAACAAAATGCCAGCCACCCCGCTTATCATCTTACATACATTATCACGTGTCAACTTCACCATAATCCCATGGAAAAGGCTATTTTTCCTGTTCATAGATGAGAAGAATCAAGGCTTGAGGGATCTTCCTAGCTTATTCAATTACCCTAAGAGGCAAGGGAAGAGATGAAATTTGGACCTACGCATGGTTTGACTCCTGGACTTGTGTACTTTTTCAGTAGCTTGACTACCAGACACTTTGGGAAGGTGTCTATATAGAAAAACAGTATCATTGAGTGAAGTCCATAGTCTTGAAAGCGCTGCCGAGCGCTGAGTGGCAAGGTGGCAGTGTGTTACAGTGAAAGGGGGTAGAAATGCTGGGACAGTGTGATACAGTGGGAGAGCCTCAGCCTTCTTTCAGAATCAGAAAGCACTTTGTTGTTGTTCAGTCACTAAGTCGTGTCCGACTCTTTGCGACCCTGTGAATTGCAGCATGTCAGGCTTCTGTGTCCTTCACCATCTCCTGGAGTTTGCTCAAACTCATGTCCATTGAGTCGGTAATGCTATCTACCCATCTCAACTTCTCTTCTTGCCCTCAATCTTTCCTAGCATCAGGGTCTTTCCTAGTGAGTGGGCTCTTCACATCAGGTGGCTGAAGTATTAGAGCTTCAGCATCAGTCCTGCCAATGAATATTCAATGTTGATTTCCTTTAGGATTGATTGGTCCCTTGCTGTCCAAGGGACTCTCAGGAGTCTTCTCCAGCACCACAGTTCAAAAGCATCAGTTCTTCGACATTCAGCGTTCTTTATGGTTCAACTCTTAACATCCATTAATGGGCCAAAAAAAAAAAAAAAAAATGGATAGAAACACTGAGAGTTATAACCAAGAAAATCCTGTGTGTAGAGAGGCTGACAAAGAACTTTGCATTCTATAAACATATTTTTTATGATGTCTTTCTGATGGTTATAAAAATATAAATGAGAGAAGAGATAGGGAGTGTGGGATTGACATGTAAATATTATTATATTTAAAATGGATAATCAACAGAGTCCTACTGTATATAGCACAGGGAACTTTGCTCAATGTTATGTGGCAGCCTGAATGGGAGGGGAGTTTAAGGGAGAATGAATACATGTATGTGTATATATATATATGTATATTTATATGGCTGAGTCCCTTTTCCACCTACCTGAAACTGTTACAACATTGTTAATTGACTATACTCCAATATAAAACAAAAAGTTAAAAGGAAAAGCAAACCTCTTCCTGGAAAACCAATATGGAATTTGAGTTTTTTGAATATGAGCCACCTGTTCTCCTTGTGTGGCCCTGCAATAAACCTTTCTCTGCTCCAAACAAAAGTTTCTCTGCTCATATATATATATATGTATGTATATATATATACACATATACACACACACATACACATAGTATATCTAGCTACACACACACACAGAGATACATCCCCAAACAAAAACCCATCAGCACATGTTTTTAAAGCAGTTTTCTATAGACCCCCTCCCTTATCGAAGTCATCAGAATATTAAGCAGCATCATGGAGTTTGTCTTTCCTTTGCTCCCTCTAGGTTTAAGTTACTGAGTCAGGAGGAAGGAGAGTACTTCAACGTGCCCGTGCCCCCGGAAGGCAGTGAGGGCAACGAGGAGCTGCGACAGAAATTTGAGGTGAGATGGCTTTCTTTCAGCATCAGTGGGACCCGGCTGAGTCTGCCTCTGTGCTGTTTTTCTTGTTCATGGTGTGATTTCTACCAAGGCCTTACACGATCCTGGGCCTTTGAAATGTGGTTCCACCTCCCAGAAAACTACTTATCCTTCACGATCTCAATTAAGTGTTCCCTGCCTTGTGACATCATTCTGCCTTCCTGTCTTCAGTCAGATTTAGACCGTTCCTTAAAAATGTTCATTCGCTGCCTGGGTCATTCGGATGGTGGCTTGGACAGGAATGTCAGTAACAATGAATGAAAACAGTGGATAGGGTAGTGATTTTATTTTGGAAGCTGAGTCAAGTAGGCTTGCTGAGGTCTGGAATCTGGATTTGGATCTGTTGTCGGGGGAATGGTGCTGTATTAACAAATGGAATTGACTGTGCTGGTAACTCCCTGAAATACCTATAGGTGCATCTTCGCAAGATTAAGAGCCCTTGGCTCAGACATTGGGCAGCAGTGCTGGCCCGTTTCTACCCCAGACCCCTTCTCCCCTGTGGGGTCACATAAACTCCATTTTCCAGGAGTTTGGGGCATATATGGGATGCGAAGGTGTGTAGGACATATCCCAGTTTTACTAAGAAAATGCTTTGGGGAAATAGGTTTGAGTTCTTTCAATCTCTGTGTATTGAGTGATTTTAAAGTAGTTTCATAAGGGAAAACACATTATTTTGTTCACAGGAACTTAATATACGAAGTCTGATGGGAAATCATCAATTCTAGATAAGCAGTGATGGCCTACTAACTGAAAAAAATGTATGAAGTATCTAAAATGAAATAGGTTGCTGTCATTGTTATTCATCAAGTAATCACACAAGTAAATAGAGGCTGAATGTGACCAGGTAAAGTTCTGTGACAGAGAGGTCCTTGTTGCTTTGAGAAGACGTAAGAGGGAAATATAACGTTGTCTGAGAGGACAGGGAAGGAGCCATTGAGGAAACACGGGAGGTTAACTAAGTAAAGAGGGGAAAAAGCCTTTCATTCCAAGAGGAGAGCAGGTGTAAAGGCCCTGTGGTGGGCGATCTATTGCAACTATGGAATGCTCAAAGACGGCCAGTGTGGCTGGAGCAGAGAGAGCAAAGTGTAAGTTCAAAGTGTGGCTGGGAGGTGGTGGGGGTCAGAGTAGGACTGCTGGCTTCGGCAAGGGTTTGGGCATTTATTCCAAGAACCCTCTTAGAGTCCCCTCAGCTAGATAGAAATAGTACTTGGATCCTGACCCTTGTCGTGAGCCTGCACCCTCCATAAAACCTGCTGATGGTTCTGACCCAGTGGGACTTCCTATCATGGAAGCAAGTGGAGTAAGCATGTTGGCCTTGGGTTCCTCAGTCATTCTCCAGGGAACTTGATCACAGGTTCATCCTCACAGGACCACTCAAGCCCAGATGAGTGGATGAAAGGACTTTCCCTCCTAGGAGAGTTAAGAACTGGACACTGGGAACTTTCCCACTGGTCCAGTGGTTAAGAATCCTCCTGCCAAAAAAAAAAAAAGAATCCGCCTGCCAATCCAGGGGACACGGATTTGATCCCTGGTCTGGCAAGATCCCACATGCTGCGGGGCAGCTAAGCCTGGGCACCACAACTGCTGAGGCCGTGTGCTGAAACTCTGAAGCCTGCGCTCCTTAGAGCCTGTGCTTCGCAACAAGAGAAGCCTCCGCAGTGAGAAGCCTGAGGACTGCAGCTAAAGAGTAGCCCCTGCTCGCTGCAACTAAAGAAACGCCGTGTGCAGCAGCGAAGACCCAACATAGCCAAAAATAAATAAATAAATAAAAAAGAGCTGGACACTGATTTTTTTTTTTTTTTTAAAAAAGGTAGGACTGGAGGGCAGGCTTCACAGAGCTCTTTCCAGCTCCTTCTCTCAACTTTCTGATGGAGTGGTGTCCGTTTCCTGCAGAGTTAAAAATGTCCTCTTGTGGATGGAAAAAAAAAACAGACCAATGTTTTCTTATATAAAATGAAGTCTCAGTTTTGCAAAATGATTTCTTCTGTCTTAGGGCAGCTGGGGTGACATTTCAGAACACCCAGGAAAACATTTCTTACATGCACAGAGCATTTGTCTGGGCCAGTTATTGGCTTGAAGGAAAGGGTTGTTTTATCTGCGTGCAACAAAACGTGTCCCTTTATTTCCCGCAAGAGCCTGCAAACGCTTGTTTATGCCTGAGTGGTAATCGCTCCACACCATAGTTTGTTGATTAAAAAAATGTTTCCAAGAGACTGAAAATTGTTCCCAGACACATAGAGGAATTTCAGTTGACCTTGAACGTGAGAAATGTAATCCCTGTGCAATAACCAATTAGCACCCAGAATGACTCAGAAATTACTTTCAAGCCTCTTATCTGGAGAAATTCTGAGTGATGGTAAAATCGAGCTGCAGAAATTGGCGTAATAGAATTTCATGGTAGGGTGAGCTTGGTGAAGTTACTACTCGTGGTCTGTTTCAGGACATCGGAAGAGGCTGTTTGGGGACTTCTGTCTGGCCATGGCCTTGCTGATCAGCCAGGGAAGGCTCCATTTTGCTTGGCTCCAAATGGGTCTTCTGACAGTCGTAGACTTTTTTTTTTTTGGTTGGTTGTTTTATTTTTTTTAATGTTTATTTATTTTTAATTGATTGATGATTGGTTTACAGTAATGGTTTGATTTTTGTCACACATCAACATGAATATACCCCGTCCCTCTCCAATTTCCCACTCCCTCCCACCTCCCATTCATTCCCACCCTTCTAGGTTATTCCAGAGTCCCTGTTTGAGTTTCTGAGTCATATAGCAAATTCCCATTGGCTATCTATTTACATAGCAATTTTTGATTTAATAAAGTGCTCACTATGTGCCATTTATTAAGTGTTTTAGAAGTATTAACTCATATAATTCAATCCTTACAACCACCTTGATTAGTTGGTACTCCTATCATCCCCCTTTATCTTTTATAGATGAGGAAACTGAGGCCCAGAGAGGTTAAGCAACTTTCTAACATCCTTCAGCTGGTCACTGTCTCACTTTGAGTTTCCCCAGAAACAGACTATCAGGATTCAAGCACACGTGGTTTCTTTAGGGGTTTCTCAGGTGGTGCTTGGAGAAGGCAATGGCACCCCACTCCAGTACTCTAGCCTGGAAAATCCCATGGATGGAGGAGCCTGGTGGGCTGCAGTCCATGGGGTCGCTAAGAGTACAACTCAGCAACTTCACTTTCACTTTTCACTCTCATGCATTGGAGAAGGAAATGGCACCCCACTCCAGTGTTCTTGCCTGGAGAATCCCAGGGACAGGGGAGCCTGGTGGGCTGCCGTCTATGGGGTCGCACAGAGTCGGACACGACTGAAGTGACTTAGCAGCAGCAGCAGCAGCAGGTGATGCTAGTGGTAAAGAACCTACCTGCCATGCTGGAGACATAAGAGACTCAGGTTTGATCCCCTGAAGGAGGGCGTGGCAACCCACTCCAGTATCCTTGCCTGGAGAATTCCATGGACAGAGGAGCTTGGCAGTGACCCCAATAAGCATCTAGCGTAGTGAGGATGTGAGGCAGGGAGAGGAAGCGAGTTGGGAAAGGATGTACTATCAGCAAATTACCACTGTGGGCAACTGGGGTTTAATCCTTCTTTAGCTGGGGTTTAGCATGGGCCGCAGGGTTTCCAGTCAAGGAGCAGGCAGCTGAATTATTATCCGCCAGTCCCCCTTCCGTCACTGGCTGCTTCTGGGGAGTTAACTTGCCAGCAATTTCAGCTTGGCCTGCCAGTGACTATGCTTGCTCCTGCAGTCAGGAAATGAGCCTGGAGACAGAGTCACAGGTGTCAGCGGCCAGCAGCCCAGGTGTAGAGGGGAGGGGCGGGGAGCCGATGTGTCTTGGCTGGATGACTGGGGCTACATCTGTGCAGCGTAGCCTGTGCCGTTCAGGTGGTTCAAGAGCCAGCTTGCCTGCATTTGAGTCCCAGCTCTGTCCCTTCCTTGCTGGGTGCTGAAGGCAAGTTACTTTATCTCTGAGCTTTTGATTCCCCATCTGCAAAGGGGGAGGGGGTATCATGACACTTCTGCTCTCTGGAGGGTCTATGGCAGTAAATGAAATGATGCACTTTAAACAGTCTAGGGACTTCCCTGGTGCTCCAGTGGCTAAGACTCTGTGCTCCCAGTGCAGGGGGTCCAGGTTTGACCCCTGGTCAGGAAACTAGATCTCGCATGTCGCAACTAAGACCTTTATTTGGGTGCAGCCAAAAAAAAAAAAAAAAAAATTGAATAAATAAACCAACCTGGCGTGTGATATTATTCAGGTGTCAGCGCATCATTGTCATCCTCCCAGAATACATACAGAATAAATAGTGTTGCAGACCTGCTCCTCCTGGTCTTTGGAAGGGCTTCTTGGGGGTTTGGAGCATCAACATAGACTCATCGCCTACTGGAGTCTCTGCCACCACTGTTGGGTACGAAGTGCCCTAGGAGCTCCTTGCAGAGGGTAGGGGTGGTAGAGGAGTTTAGATTAAGCCAAGACAGGCATTCTTCCTCTGAAACGGAGCCCTGGAACCTGGCAGCCCAGGTGCCTTCACTCTCCCCTGGCACAGCCTGGCAAGAGGCCGGGCTCTTTCTCAGAAGCGCCTCTGTCTGCTCTCTTTGAGCACTGAGTCCTGGGGCTCTAAATTGCAGACATGAAAAGGCAACCATTAGTGTATTCCTGTTTGTGAAGGTATACCTAGCCCAGCAAGACAGAAGATCATTTAAATTTGGGCCTCAGTTTTTGTTTTTTTTCCCATTTATTTTTATTAGTTGGAGGCTAATTACTTTACAGTATTGTAGTGGTTTTTGTCATACATTGACATGAATCAGCCATAGATTTACATGTGTTCCCCATCCTGAACCCCCCTCCCACCTCCCTCCCCATCCCATCCCTCTGGGTCATCCCAGTGCACCAGCCCCGAGCACTTGTCTCATGCATGCAACCTGGGCTGGCCTCAGTTTTAAAATGTGTTTGCTGCTTGATGGAGGACCTTGCTAAGCACGAGGTGCCTGGGAGTTCCAAGGGACACAGGACAGGATTCTTGTCCTCCAACGATCACAAGCCCAAATGTGTCTAGGATCTGGGCAGATAACAATAAGGGGAGGAGAGCTTTGTTTGAGACAGCAGGGCTGGTGGCGAAAGCGGTAAATGAGATAAACTGGAGCCCGTATGTCCCATCTATAGGCACTGTGCCTTAGGGATGGGCCCAGTGTTGCCAGATCTTCTTTAGAAGAAGCAGGGATTTGGGTTTTTAATAGGACATCTGCACCCCACTCCAGTACTCTTGCCTGGAAAACCCCATGGACAGAGGAGTCTGGTAGGCTGCAGTTCATGAGGTCGCTAAGAGTCGGACGCGACTGAGTGACTTCACTTTCACTTTTCACCTTCATGCATTGGAGAAGGAAATGGCAACCCACTCCAGTGTTCTTGCCTGGAGAATCCCAGGGATGGGGGAGCCTGGTGGGCTGCCGTCTATGGGGTCACACAGAGTCAGACACGACTGAAGTGACTTAGCAGCAGCAGCAGCCAGCAGCTCCTAATTTTTAACAGATGTCAAGCAATTTAAATATTAGTGTGGACCAGGCCAACAGGCTATTAGACTTCTGATCTAGCATCTAGAGGCTAAGATAACATTCTTAGTTCAGGCTCTGATCACAAAAAAGTCATAGACTGAGTGGCTTAAGCAACATTTATTTCTCATAGTTCTGGAGGCTGGAGAGTTTGGGATCAAGGTGCCGGCAGAATTGTTGTCTGGTGAGGTTCTGCTTCCTGGTTTATAGCCATCTGCTCACTGTGTCCTCACATGTGAGGGCAAAACTCTCCAGGGTCTCTTTAATCAGGGCACTAATCCCATCCATGAGGGCTCCACCCTCATGACCTAATCCCCTCCCACAGGCCCCACCTCCTAACACCATCACCTTTAAGGGTTAGGATGTCAACATATGTCAGCTTTGGGGAGGACACAGACATCCTTCTACAGCATAAGACCACTTTACCTAAGAGGAAAGTCACACAAGCAAATTGAGATGGGGTGTGGAATTCAGAACAGAGAAGGTTGCTTGCAGGACTGAGGAATGAAGCTGTTTCCCGCTTGCTGCTCCTTGAAGAACAGGGGGAAAAAATTTCCTCTAAGCAATCATAGGGAGAAATGGGAAAGTGAGCATGCCTTACTCCTTCCCCTTCAGGGGGTGTGCTGGGCCCTCCAGGTGGAGGGAAGCAAATCTCACGGCTGAAACAGGGACTGGGGACCAGGCATGGTCAGGACATGGATCTTCATGGGCTGGAGATTGGAGTGTGTGAATCAGGTGGGCCCTGAGTCAGGGTTCAGAGACATAGTAATAAAGCAAGGGGATGGTGGGGCGGGAGGGAGTTAGTGGGGCAGGAGGGAGGGAGGGGAGGTGTTTGGATCAGGACAGCCTGGGAAAATCTCTGGGAGCTGGAGGGTGAGGATTTGGGATGACGGGAGGATATGACCTCCAAAAGCAATGTGGCTTCTGTTCTAGACTATTTTCTTTCTTTTTTAAAAAGTTTAAAAAAAATTTTTTAATGTGGACCATTTTAAAAGTCTTTATTGAGTTTGCTACAAATCATTTCTGTTTTTGGTTTTGGTTTTTTGGCCCCAAGGCCTGTGGGATCTTAGCTACCTGACTAGGGATCGAACCCACACTCCCTGCCTTGAAAGGCAAAGTCTTAACCACTGAACCACCAGGGAGGTCCCTACACTTTTCTTGTTTGCAGTTTCCCTGGCGATCTGCTTTTAACTACCTCCTCCATGCCTTAACCCTCAAATCCATCTCCAGTTCTTACGTCATTTCTTAACCCGAAACCCACATGATACAATGGCCCACTGGGTATTTATTTTCACTGGGTTGTCCCAGAGACACCTAAATCTCGACAGATCTTTATTAAAAAATAACTGGACCAAGAATCCTCTCGATTACCTTGCTAGTAGCCAAAATGCCAAGACAAGATATATGCCTGTAAACAAGAGAAGGGATGAACTTAAATAGTGAATGTTACTCAGCAGTACAAAAGCAAACCACTGATTCGTGCATGCAGCGAACAACATGAGTGAATTTCAAGACCATTATGATGAGTGTGAGAAGCCAGGTGCGAAAAACTACACACCCCATGGAGGAAAACTTAACACTCTCACAGTACATCCAAAGCCAAGCGTGTGGGTTTTCCATCCCAAGAAATTCTCCAGTTCTCTATGGACACCAACTAGGTGTTCTACAATTTAATTCAGTTTGGACACTAGCTACTCAGAGTCAGCACAAACCTCATAGGTTAAGGGCTCAGTCCTACAGGACATCCCCCCTGCAACTTTAGACTCCAATTATAAATATGCTGGTCTATTGTCCCCTGATTTCATGGAATTTGTTGCCATTCGGAGGCATCATTTTGCTACTCACAACAGCAAGCCTCTCCCTGATTGCACTGAGGACCAACATGGGCCTCATCCATCCACGCTTCCAACAAGATATTTAGCTAGAAACTTTGCTGGTTGTCTGGGATATTGTGGAATATAAGACATACTCCCTGCCCCGGAAGGTTTCCGGTCTGTTGGGAAATCAAGTGAACAGACAGTTACCTGCAGCATAAATGGAAAGTGAGGTGGATGAAGGGAGCAGATAGGGACATCTTATCCAGAGAATCCAGGAAGACTTCCCTGAGGAAGTGAGAACGTGGAGCAGGGGATAACCAGGTTGGTGAAGGGGAGACAATAGTCATCCACACAGGGGCAACTGTAAGTGTAAAGGCCGTGAGGCAGGAGGGCCCTGGGACTCAAGGATGCGAAAGGACAATGAAGCTGGGTTGTAGGGAAGAAGGACCCAAGAAGTGAAGAGACTGGAAAAGCGGGTAGAGCCTGATCAGACTGGGTCATCTGGGCCCGTGAAAGCCCCGAGGATCTTAAAAATGATGGGTCACTACTGAAGCATTTTAAGCTTGGTTGACTTGGTTGAGTGTGAAGAAGCGGAAGTCACAGTGTGTGTGTGTTAGCCACTCAGTCGTGTCCAACTCCTTGCGACCCCATGGACTGTAGCCCGCCAGGCTCCTCTGTCTTTGGAATTCTCCAGGCCAGAAGACTGAAGTGCCGATCCAGGAATCAAACCCGAGTGTCCTGCATTGCAGGCACATTCTTAACTATCTGAGCCACCACAGAGGCCATGAAAGTCACAGCTGCTGCATGTAAAGCCCAGTGTGGAGGGAGCCAGGGTGGGTTGTCTAGGTGAGGGATAGTGACAGGTGGAGATGGAAGGGAGAAGGAATTCTCGAGACAGCTGGGAGGAAGCAATGACTGTTTCTGGTGGTGGATGAGACATGAGGGATAAAAGAAAAATGGAGATGCCAAGTCTGGCCTTCACATTTTGAGTTTGCACTGTGGATATGGGCCATGCTTTTCACCAAGTCAGGGCATAAATTGCAGGATCCACAGCTTGCCTCCGTGCTGGAGTTTGCACACTTAACACAAGCATCCTCAAGCTCTGATGGTATTTTCTGTGTGCTTCTCCTTCCAGAGAGCCAAGATCGGCCCTGGGCCCAAGACCCCTGAAGAAAAGACGACCAACACCATCTCCAAATTTGACAACAACGGCAACAGGGACCGGATGAAACTGACCGACTTTAACTTCCTGATGGTGCTGGGAAAAGGCAGCTTTGGCAAGGTACAGTGTGGCTGGGTGGAGGCACCTGCTGCATAAGGAAGCAGCTAACAAGGCAGGCACATTTGCTGTTCATATGGGGCTTATGTTCCAGTGAGGGAGAGAGTGAAAAGTAAATAGAGCTACACTCCAGTTGGTAACCAGTACTGTGAAGGAAATAAATGGAGTGCTGTGTCACAGGCAGATAAAGAAGGGACCCACTCATGGGACAAATTGAGAGAGTGTCTTTGACATAAATACACTACCATGTATAAAATAGACAGCTGGTGGTCCCCAGTGCACAGGGAACTCAGCTCTGTGCTCTGTGATGACCTAGAGGGGTGGGATCGGGGGGCGGGAGGGAAGCTCAAGAGGGAGGGCTTTTATATGTACTTACAGCTGATTCACGTTGTTGTATAGCAGAAAGTAGCATATCACTGTAAAGCAATTATACTCTGATTAAAAAGTACATTTTAAAAAAAGAAAGGACCTACTCAGACTGAGAAAGTGACGTAGAATCTGAGACCTGAAGGATGAGACTTAACCAGCCATCCGTTCAGAGACCTAGGAAAGATTGTTTGTGGCAGAGAGAATGGCAAGTGCAAAGGCCCTGAGGCAGGGAAGGGCTAGGCACATTCTCGGCACTGTCGGAAGGTGCTGGGGCAAAACGCCATGAGCTGGGGGAGGTTGTGGGATGTGAGGTTGCAGAGGTGGGAGGGGCCGGATCTTGCAGAGCCTCAAGAGTGGTGACGAGGAGTTTGGATTTGATTCACAGTGCAGTGGGGAGCCATTGAGAATCTTAAGCAGAGAAGTAGCATGATCAGATTCGGTTTTGGAGAAGATCACTCTTGCGGCTGAGAATGGAAGTGGTTCTTTTCAAACAGCTGCATGTTGAAGGATGTCCCTGGGACTCATAGAGTGAGTCTGGATGCTTTTATAGACACCAGGAGATGCTGTTTTACTGAAGTTGAGATTGCGTTATAAGTATTCCTGACTTGTTTAGTGTTGTTTTGAGTCCTTTAATCCCTGTGTGTGCCACCAACACGTCTCACATCAATCTCATTCCTTGAACTCAGGTGTGCAAAAAATATCAAATTTCTTCCCCATCTCTATAGCTTAAGTCAGAAATCTGGGAATTATCCTCTACTCCTCCTTGGCCCCCGTCTTACCCCAGGTCTGCATAATAATGAGTCTAGATAGGTCCTCCTACAAAGTATATCATGAATTTACTGAATTCTCTCCATCTTCACTAATTCAGTCCTGATCTATACCATACATTACCGCCTGGACCACTGCAGATGTTCCCAACTGGTTACCCTGCTTCCACTCTGGTGACCTGTAATTAATCTGAGTCCATGCAGCGGCCATAGTTATTTTTAAAAACTTTACATTAGGTCAAATCACTCCGCTGCTTGAAATCCTCCAGTGGCTTCATAAACAGGATACATTATATCCTGTGTCCTTGGCTTACATCGCTCTTTAAACTCTGATCCTTGTTCTCTGTTTGACGCCTTCTTTTCCTTTCCTTCTCCCCATCACCCACTGTGCTTGGGCCACATGGAGGTTCTTTGAAACGTACAAAGCTCCTTCCTCTCTCAGCGCTTCTGTGATGCTGTTCCCTTCTTTTATTCTTTGCAGAACTGGCTCTTTCTGGTAATTTCCATCGCTACTTAGATGTCACCTCTTCTGAGAAGCCTTCCCTGACCACCGCTCAAAGAGCCATGCACTTGTTCTCCTTTATATTTAACTCTCCCAGCACCCACCACCAACTGATACTTCCCTTGCCTGTCTGTTAATTTGTCTCCTCATGCTAAGATCTGAGCTCCAGAAGAACCAGGAGCTGTGTCGTATTCACCACCCTACTTCCAGTGCTTGTGGGTTGAATTCGTTCAGGACCTAGACTGAATGCATGAATTTTCTCGAAGGGCCACAAGGTCCGTCCTGATACTGCGGTGGAGCAAGAAATCTGAACTGGTAGCCCAAAGGTGGAAGAGCCTTGACAGGGGGTGGGAATAGAGAGTAGGAGCCCAGAATAAGATTGCTGAGCAGCCTGGAGGTCTGAGAAGCTAGAGAATCAGCAGTGGTGAGAGTAGAGGTCCATGCCCCTGTGTGCTTTTTGCCAGCAGCTCTGAGCGGCCTGAGGGTGGAGGCGGAGTAGCGTCAATAGATGGTGGATTTGAGCTAAGGATGGGGATTAGCCCTAGAAGATCACGGCAATAAGGCAGTCGGGGTCTCAGGGGAGAGGGACGTCCACTGCAGATCCTACAAGAGCCTGTTCTAGCAGGTGCTCGGGAAAACTGTACTGAATAAATGAGTAACAGTGGCATCTGGACCGGAGGAAGTCGTAGCAGGAAGAGGTTTATCCCCTTGGTGTGGGAAAGACGCCTGGAGGCCTAGGGATGAGAAACAAGGGGATGAGGCCAGTTTTTTTTGTTTTTTTTTAAAGAGAAAGGGGTTAGATTCTAAAACCCTGATTCTTGCTCTTTTGTAGATATTCTGCTCTTTCTTTCTGGAAGCTTTCTAGTTTTAGTTTTTAAGATTTATTTATTTGGTGGCACTGAGTCTTCGCTGCGGCCTGTGCTGTGTTTAGTCACTTAGCATGTCCGACTCTTTGCGACCCCATGGACTGTAGCCTGCCAGGCTCCTCTGTCCATGGGGATTCTCCAGGCAAGAACACTGGAGTGGGTCGCCATGCCCTTCTCCAGGGGCATAAGGGGTCTTTACTGCGGCATTCGAACACTTAGTTGCAGGATGCAGGGTCTATTTCCCTGATCAGGGATTGCACCTGGGTCCCCTGCATTGGGAGCACGGAATCTTAGTCACTGGACCACAAGGGAAGTCTCAAGGCTAAGAGATTTTAAAATGCTAGAAAGACTTGGGGCATTTGGATTTCAAAGATGGGGTGGTTTCCATGATGACAAGGAAGAAGGTGGCCTACATGAAGAAGAGGTTCTAATAAACTGAGGCTGTCAGGCAGTTTTAAAAATTAAATTATATATTTAATAAGCAATATATTCACATGGTTCATAATTAAAAGGATATTGGAAGGATAAACACTGAGAAGTCTTGCTCCCACCCAGGTTCACATCTTTCTGTGCCCCCTCCTTGCCACTGCCCCTCCATATACAAGCTGGTCTGTTGATTTAATTTGCATCTTTCCAGTGTTCTCCCTGCTCATTTAGCAAATATAAATATGCATGTTTATTCTTGTCCTTGTTGTCTGAAAAGCTAGCAGACTGCACACTCAATTCTTCACCTTTTGGATCACTCAACAAATTGGAGAGATTTTTCTTGGACCGTGCTGGGTCTTCATTGCTGTGTGGGCTTTTCTCTAGGTGCGGCGAGGAGGGGCTACTCTCTGGTTGCGGTGGGCAGGCTTCTCCTTGGGGTGGATTCTCTTGTTGTGGAGCACTGGGCTCTAGGGCGCTTGGGCTTCAGTCATTGCAGCTCCCAGGCTCTAGAACCCAGGCACAGTAGTTGTGGAGCTCGGGCTTAATTGCTCCTCAGCATATAGGATCTTCCCGGACCAGGGATCGAACCTATGTCGGATTGGTAGGTGGATTCTTTACCACTGAGCCACCAGGGAAGCCCTGATTGGAAAGTTTTTGCCTGAGGAGTGGAAATTCTGGAGGATATTGCGAAAAGGACTAGGTTTGTGGCGGGGGGGGCGTGTAGAGAAATTGGAGAGCAGATCCTTGGGGAACAGTGAGGGAATTAGAGAGAATAAATCATGTGTTTCCATGGAAACGGTTATAATAATTGAGAGTTCTGTTCCAGTCTGGGATGTGGCATCAAATGAATCACGGAGGAAAACAACAATGTGTCATGAAAGCAACTAGGATAACAAAAACCTCTGCCATCCTTTAAAACATAGAGCAATCCTGGGCAGCTCGCGTTTTGCCAACCACGGTTTTAAATGAATGTGGTTTTATACTTGAACGTCTACTTTTTACCGTTTTGTAGTCTTGTAGGCTGTATACATCAAACCCCGTACGTGGAAGAACACAGCAGCAGTAATGCTCCCCCTTCCGAAGATGAAAGACGTGGACCTTGGGGTAATCTGTTCACGCCTCCCCTCTCCCAGGCCCATAGTGTCGGATATGGCTCAGGAAAACCTGCTCTTCAGCACGGCCCTGATCTGTGGAGCGACTCGGGAGTGACACAAGCGTTTTGCTAAGACCTGTGAAAATGAAGCAAGGGACAGAGCGAGCGTGAAGGCCGTTGAGTTCCAAATGAGTAAACCCTGTTTCAAAAACTTGAAAAAGAGGCACAGTTGGGAGAGTTAGTTTGCTTTCCTGGCCCTGAGAGAGTGTTTCCCGGGAGGGTCATCGTACTAGGGCAGGGCATCTCAGCTTCTCTGCCTTCCTTGGAGACTGATGCCCTCTAGAACTCTTGTTGGAGAGCATTTGCATGTGTTATTCTTTTGCTGTTTAATGTTGATTTTTATAGTTTGCTCCTTTGTTCTATTTATTATGATTTCTTTTTTTATATGTTTGCTTATCTGTTGGGCTGTGTCGAGTCTCAGCTGTGGCATGTGGCATGTGGCATCTTCACTGCGGCGCACAGACTCTGTAGTTGAGGCACGTGGGCTCTGGAGCATGAGGGCTCCGTAGTTGCGGCACGTGGACTTTGTTGCTTCTCAGCACGTGGGATCTTAGTTTCCCCGACGAGGCATCGAACCCTTGTCCCCTGCGTTGCAAGATGTATTCTTAACCACTGGACCACCAAGGAAAGTCCCTTTCATGATTTCTTGAATCTTTGATTTCTGCTTTGCCCACCTTTACACTTTACAAGAATTTAACCCCTGTGGTTGTCGAGTGAGTTCTGTGGTTAAAATGGTGCACCAAATATGTAAATTGGACAGATAGGCACTGTCCAGACCAATTATACAAGTGAAATTTGTAAAGTGAACAGAGAAAGTCCCCAATAAGGTATGTGTGTGTGTGTGGTCTGTGTGAGCTCAGTTGCTTAGTCATGCCCGACTCTTTATGACCCTGTGGACTGTAGCCTGCCAGGCTCCTCTGTCCATGGGAGTCTCCAGGCAAAAATACTGGAGTGGCATGCCATTTCCTCCTCCCAGGAATCTTCCCAACCCAGAATCAAGCCTGCATCTCCTGCAGTTCTTGCATTGCAGGCAGATTCTTTACCACTGAGCCACTTGGAAAGACCTGATAAGGTATATACACAGTGCAAATACTACTATTTACATTACAAACTTGATTCCCCTAATTCTGAAGTACTACCGTGATAAATGGACTTCCCAGGTGGTGCTGGTGGTAAAGAACCCACCTGCCAATGCTGGAGACATAAGAGACATGGGTTCAATCCTTGGGTCAGAAAGATCCCCTGGAGGAAGGCATGGCAACTCCCTCCAATATTCTTACCTGGAGAATCCCAGGGACAGAGGAGCCTGGATGGCTACAGTCCAGACGATCTTGCAGTCGGACATGATTGAAGCAGCTTAGCATGCATGCACGCACGCGGGCACCGTGATGAATATCCGTTGAATATTTAATTAATGCTAATATCACTTGCCTTCTGACACTTCCGATGTACTTGTGGTAGTGATTTGTCTGATCCAGATCTTTTTTGAAAATTATGCTGGAGAGTTTGAGTGAGGGTTTTCTTATTATGTCCTTATACTTGTGGACTGTTGCTCATGAAAGGTACTGGCCAACTGGGGGCTTGGGGGTGTAGAGAGGGCAGGTACATGTCATGGTGGACATATAGGTAGCATAAAAAAGCTCAAATCCAGTAGCACAAAAGATCTATCGCAGGAAGTGATCAGAAATAGAAAAAAATGAAAATAGCCCAAGTGTTCGTCAGTAGTATGAAAGTTAAACATATAATGGTGTATCCATGATACTTTCAAAAGAATATGGCCTTTCTGTCTTTCATATTGCTATTTGTCATTGTGGACAGACATCCATGACATAGTATCAAGTAAAAATAGAAGCCAATGACAGAACGCTATGATTAGTAGTGGGAGATAAACTGTACACAGAATCATTTTATTTAGGTAATATATTCAGAGCCCGTACTCTCACTGAACTTCCCCCCAACATTTTATTAGGAAAAAATTTTAAAAATACAGAAAAGTTAAAAGAATTATACAGTGAGCATCCATAATACCCGATACCTAGATTCTACATTTAGCATTTGATTATATATGCTTTTTTGTTTTTTAAATATTTATTTACTTGTTTGCCTGCATTTGGCCTTAAGTTGCATCTTGCAAGATCTTTCATTGCGGCTCTTGGGGAGGCTAGTTATGGCTCTGGGGCCTGGTGGCTCTGCTGCATGTGGGATCTTAGTTTCCTGACCAGGGATCGAACCTGCATCCCCTGCTTTGGAAGGCAGATTCTTAACCACTGGACCACCCGGGAAGTCCCTGACTGTGTATATGCTTGATCACATGTCCCTCCTTCTTTTTGTCTCTACATCAACCTATCTTTAATGCATTTCAAGCCAAAATGCAGACATCAGTACACTTGACCCCTGAACTCTTCAGCACGCACCTCATTTCACCAGAATTCAGTATTTGTTTTTGATCATTTTAAGGTAAAATGTGCATACAACAAAATGCATGAAGTATTGTGTCATTCTGTGAATTTTGAAAAATGCATGCTTAAAAACCTAATGAGAGTATAAACATTAATCGAAACATATCACACTAACAGATGTAAAGTACAGATGATGTTTACTGTACACTGGGAGAGCCTGAGGGAGTGGGCTGGGCTCTGGCTGCAGTCAGGGAAGGCTTCCTGGAGAAGGAGGCTCTTGAGCTTTATCTAAAGGATGAGCTAAGTTAACTGTGCCGAAGGGAGGGAGTAAGTGGAAAATCTCAGAGTGTCTCTTCTGGGAATTCCCTGGTGGTCGAGTGGTTAAGACTCCATACTTCCAATGCAGGGTCTGCGGTTTCAATCCCTGGTTGGGGAACTAAGATCTCATGTGTGGCATGACTAAAAATGAAAAAAAAAAAAAAAAGGTTTCTTCCTGACCCCACTGCAGACCAGGCCTATTTGATCTGTGTGGCAGCCAAGCGCATAAACTAGGTAGGGTGGGTTCAGTTGTCATAGCCAACAGAATCCCTAAATCTGTACTGATTCAGACACAATAGAAGTTCAGTGTTCATTCATGCAAAGTCCGAGATGGGTGTTTCTGGCCTTGCCCACGCTCTCCATATGGTGATTAAGTGACCCAGGTTCCTTCTGTCTTACACGGCTCCGTCAGTCCCTACAGCCTTGTTTTTGTCTGTACTCAGAGAGCAGAGGGGGAAAGAGTGCACAGAGGAGGCACAAGCTGCTTCTTAAAAGCCTTGGTGTGGATGTGGTACCCGTCACTTCTGCCTACTCGCTATTACAGAGAATTCAGTCACGTGCCTCAGAGCAAGGGATGCTGGGAGAGCAGTTTTGGTGGAAGGATAGTGGCCTCAGCCATACTCCCTACTTTTCAGCCTGATTGGAATTTTTCTTGGTGACAGGAAAGACCTTCTGACTTTAACCTTTAGAACTCCCCATTTTTCATTCCCCACAAACAAAAAACATTAAGCCTCTCTTGATGACATTTCCTTGTGTTCACATCATGGAACATGCCAGGTGTTACTGCTGCTTTTCCTGAAGCATAGCATAAGCCAGGAATAAATCAAGTAGGAAGAAGTCAACAGCTTATGAGATGAAAATGAAAAGTGGAAAGTCTTTGGAAAAGCAGGTATTACTTTTATCTCTTCAAAAAGCCCCATTCAAGTCTTTTGCTTTAAATGCATCGAAGATGATCAAAAATAAAAAGCCAAGAAGTGAGAGGCAAAACCATGACGCTTCTTCTGATGTTTGACTTTCCTCGAGTAATGACCAAGAGGCTGATGATATTAAGTGCCTGGATGTCACTGAGGCAGCTGTTGAGGGTTAACCCAGTGGCCCTCGGAGACTCAGTATTTGTGTACCACTCTCCAAGGTGGTACACGCCATCACACATAGCTCAAGATTCAGACTGTATAACAGGGTTGAGTATAGCCTTGGCCAATTTCCCAGCCATTAGCTATTCATGCACCTGTAATTTTTTTTAACATGTATGTACTTCCTTTATATTATCTTAAATATTTTTTTTTCTTTAAATGATTTAGTTGACTTCCTTCTCTTCTTCTTAGCATTGCCCTAAGTGATAATGTATGTGAAATCACAGGCTTGATCTAGCAGTTACATATTTGTTTTAATATATCTTAGGAGAACTTATTAAAAGAAAAGTAATTTTGTCCTTTTATTGCTGATGGCACAAATACCACGTTTTACAAAAAGAAAACTGTCTTAAAGGTCTTTCACTCACATGACAATTTGGTACTTCAGTTACCATTGTATTCTTAAGAACATGAAGTTTTTTGTTGCATTTTTGTTTATATCCAGAAGGTACCAAAAGTCTCTGATCTCTCCTCTCCCCTATATCCTTTCCTTTAGATAAGGAGCATGCTCACCGTTTCCTGAATCCTTAAAGACGTTTTCTGTGATCTTGACTCTCCCTTTTTTGTCCTTTACTCACTGACTATATCGGAGAATCAAACTGCTCTTTTGAGATTTGCTGCCTCCACTTCCTTCCCACTCACCTGTGCCTTATCCTTTTGCCCTGTGACTTCTACCCTCAGGAACCTCTGTTTCACCCATTATCAGTGATCTCGTAACTCCTAACTCTCCAGATCTGAGTGTGAGGCATGGTGGCTGCTTATGAAAGCAGCCGACAGACACGAGGGAAAGGCATTGGGGCTAAGGTTGGAACCCATACCTGGGAGAAGTCATCATTTTTTAATAACTGCCTGCTGACAGCGTAATTAAGGATTTATTCATTCAACAGGTATTAATTGATCTTTCACTGTGTGTCAGGCACCCTTCTAGGTGATGCTGAAAGCTCAGCTTCTCCGTACACCAGTGCCGAATCAAATCTTGGAGACAGAGTTTTGGGTGAAGTAGCAAAGGATAGGTTATTGCTTTTCCAGGCAAAGGGGGACACAGCAGGCTAATGCCTTCTGAACCAAGTGCCCCCACTTGGGGAAGATGCTGCCAAGTTTTACAGTAATTGTTCACAGAGGGCGTGATCAAGCTTGTGGATATTCTTCCAATGGGTTGGTGATGAGATAAGTAGGAGTCAACATCACCGACCTTCAGTCCAGCTTGTCTGGGGTCTGCATGCTCGTGGGCAGCATACCATCATTAATTATTAACTTCTCTCACCTGGACGGGGTTTCAGTATCTGCAAAATAGCTGAAAGATATTGTTGCGTGTACCCCTTGATGCGGAAATAAGACCTTGCCCCAAGGCTGCTCTTCACTGTTTCTCCCTGTTCTCGCCTCCCCTCCCTTCCCTAATTAACAACTGCTTGAGTCTGCCCAGTGGAACTCAGAGAAGGTCATGTGGGTCAAATGAAGGCTGTTTCCTGTAACCAAAGAAGTGGGGGCCACAGAAAGACCTTATGCCCAGGAGCCCCACAGGGCCCTGCACGGTACCATAAGTGCGGAGAAAATGACTGTGAACAAAACAGGCAAAATTATCTGCCCTCGTGGAACATATATTCTCATGGTGGTGGTGGTGAAGAGGCTGATGCTATCACCTAACATTTTGAGTCCTCACTCTATGCCAGCTTTGTTGTAAGGCTTTGTATGTATTGGCTCATGCTTCTGTTGTAATATAGCTGCTAATATCCCCATTTTACAGTTGAGGAAATGAGATGCAGGCAGTTGAAATAAATGTCAGAGAGCTAGTCAGTGGCATTTAACAGACCGGGTTTGGTTTGAATACATGTGATCGGAGGCTTTTAAGTGCTTGATACTTTTAACACTTGGCATTTCTGGTCTCAACAGCAGTCGTCTCACCATGTCACAAGTATATTCTAGAAGGTTGACTGTTTACCCCTCTTATTTTCTCATCCTCCACCCCTTTCTCTTTCCCTCCGAGTCTAAGCAGAGTTTGCATGCCTTGTTTTCAGACTGAGCCTCTGCTGTTAGATAGACGGCATGCCCATCATGATGGAAAGCTCCCGGCGTTCTGTTCTTCCTTTCTTCGTGCTTGTCAATCACCTGTCTATCTGCCAATGCCCGTCGGCAGGGATTCCTAGGAGGGCTGCTGAGAGTTCACTTCTCTCTTCTAGCATCCTCCCTTCTTACCTCCTCTGCAGGTTTTGCTCGTGGGATCCTCCAAGTCTTTGAGGCCTCTCTAGTGTGTGCAGTAACTTTTCAGCTGGTTTCTTTTCAACTGTCAACTTTCATTTCTTCTAACCCTCACCAGCTCTGTCAGCCATCCGCGCCCTGTACAGTTCCACTCACCCATCTCCGCTGCCTCCAAATTTTATTCAGCTCATACTCATGGCCAGGGACCATGCTATTTTTTTTAATAATTTTATTTGTTAATTTTTGGCTGTGCAGGATCTTCATTGTGGGGTTTTCTCTAGCTGTGGTAAGGAGGGGCTGCTCTGATTGTGGTGCGCAGGCTTCTTACGGCAGTGGCCTCTCGTTGCGGAGCACAGGCTCTAGACGACAGGCTCGATGGTTCTGGCCCATGGGCTCAGTTGCTTTGAAACACGTGGGATCTTCCCGGACCAGGGATCGAACCTGCGTCCCCTGCGTTGGCAGGCGGATTCTTTACCACTGAGCCACCAGGGAAGCCCCCAAGCTATGGGTTTACGTGGATCACATGTACTAATTCTCACCACAGCCCTGCGAGGTAATTACTGATGTTAACCCTATTAGACCTATTTGAAGAGCGAGGAGGAGGTAGGACCAGGACCTGAAATCAGGTTTTGTGAGTCCAGTTGCCTCTTTTCCATCTCTGACAGCACTCTTCTCTACTTTGGGGTCCACTCATCTCCACCACACTGCTAGTCTTTTTTGAAACAGTTTAAAACGAAAGCTTTATGGGCTCCTCCTTACATCATGAAAAGAAAAAACTTAAAACTCTATCTTATGACTGATACAAAGACAAATATATTAACATTGCATGTTAAAGCATCTTCTTCAGCCTAAAAGTTAATTTTTTCCCCTTGTGATTTGGAAAGAAATGAAAAATACTTTCCTGAGTCCCTGAAAAGATCATGGTCCCCAGTGTGCTTGAAGTTGGCCCTGGTTGCTGACACCTGCCCCAACAGGGCAACCTTCAAGCTCTCTCCCCCAAAGCTGCCGGGGCACTTAACTAGCATGAGCTTTGAGTTTGGGCACGAGAGAGAAAAATGCAGAGCTCCACCCCCAGACTCCAGTGTCTTCCTCTGGATCCAAGTAAAGCACTGAGTTACCCCAGGAAGAAATTGCCTGAAGAGATGAAAAGGCAGTTTAGTTTCTACCAGTAACAAAGGCCTTTTCTAAAGTCTCGGAGCTCCCGTTGTGGGAGTCTATCCTAATTTTAATCTCATTAGCGGTATGGATTCACACGCACACATATACGTCCATACATTAGAGGTGGTTATATAATCCTACAGACAAAAGCTCTTCCCTTTACTTCAACCTGCTCTGCTATCTTCCTGCACCATATGGTGAGTCCTTTTATCATATGGTTCACAGATAGCTCAAAGTCTTTGCTACCTGTTCCCTTAATCCTTTTCCAGAGAACCTTTTGACATTGGCTGTCTGATCTTGGATTCCTTCCTTCTCTTTGGTTCTATCCCAGTTATGGCTCCTTCCTCCCAGCCCCCAGTCTTTCGTATGCAATTCTGATTGCTGAGTATTTTTGCCAACTCATCTTCCCCAGTCGCTTTCTGAAATCGTCCAGGTCTCTCATCAATGAAGTGACTTGCTGCTTTTCTGTGGCCCCTATTTTCACCCCTTGTGTGCGGTGTTCAGTTGCTGAGTTATGTCCGACTCTTTGCGACCCCATGGACTGTAGCCTGCCAGGCTCCTCTTTGAAGGGGTTTCCCAGGCAAGAATATTGGAGTGGGTTGCCATTTCCTCCTCCAGGGAATCTTCCTGACCCGGGTATTGAACCCACATCTCCTGCATCGGCAGGCAGATTCTTCACCACTGAGCCACCACGTAAGCCCCAATTCACCCCTCAGGAGATAGTAAATTACAGAACAAGAAAGGATAAGAGTCTATTTTCCTGATAAAATTAATTTTATCAAAGAAAGTGAAACATTTGAAATTTCAAGCTTTCTTGTCAAGTCAGAGTGACGAAAGGGGGGGATTTATTGGGCAGACACGGCATGTTTTCTGTGTATCTCCCAGCTTCCAAAGGCAGGAAGTGCAGCTGGGATGAGAAGCTTCCAGGAACCCAGTCATCATTGTCTTCATCCTGGGGAACCCCATCTGTCACCCCAACTTCTTGCTGATGTCTCTTGCTGTGACTGTGCCTCAGCAACACCTCACTCAGCCCCCTAGCACTTCTCCATTCTCAATAGAATCCCCAAATCTAGAATAGCCTAGAATTTAAAGCCCTAGGAAAAAGACTAATGGGCCAGTATGGCTCAGGGATCATGAGATCCAGTTAGCTATGGCCAGGAGGTCAGGTCACCTTTCCAACCATCTGTCAGGAAGGACAACAGGAATGGACTCTCCAAAAAGCAGCTGTGGTCTGGGAAGTTCTTCAAAGAGAAGGAAGAAGATACTGGACTGTATGGCACACAGGCCTGTGTTTCCTTCAAGTCTGTATATTCTTCAAAACGTTGCCTGGCTCTTTGGGGAAAATAATAAAAAGTTAAATCTAGTTCTCTTACTGAAGGGTCAGATAGAGCCTATTAACATGGAATCTCTGTCTCAGGCGATAATTCATGGCCTCTGGTCCAATTACTGTGCTGTCATAGTGCACCCTCTGCGTATCCATTTCAACCGCATCTTTACATGCTATTTCAGAAATTCTTGCCCTGTTAAGATGAATCCCTGTTTACTAAGTGTAACCCATAATCTTTTCTACAACAAACATGATTGCAGAGGCCTATAGATTATAATCATCCGAAGCCCGTGGTAAATATGTTGAATGTACAAGTATGGATGGTTAATATAACTAAGCATGCCATAGTTTGTTCAATCTTTACCCGTCCCTCAGCTCCATTTCATATTATGTATTGTGGTGCTAGTGGTAAAGAACCCACCTGCTGATGCAGGAGATGTAAGAGATGCAGGTTCAATCCCTGGATCGGGAAGGTGCCCTGGAGAAGGGCATGGCAACCCACTCCAGTATTCTTGCCTGGAGAACCCCATGGACAGAGAAGCCTGGTGGGCTACAAAGGGTCACAAAGAGTCAGACACGACTGAAACAGCTTAGCATATATGCATGCGTTGACCTCATTGAACATCGCTGCAGAGATTGATAATATATTCTGAGCACTGAAAACCTGTCTAAGTGTTTTATATGCATTGCTCATTTAATCTTAACAATGATCTTTGGAGGTGGGTGCTGTCATTATTCCCATTTTGCAGATGAGGGAGTGGAGGCTCCGGGTTGAGCTCAGAGGCTCCAGTATCTTGCAACTGTGGATGCAGGTTCAAACCTGAGTCTGGCTCCTGAATGTATCCACTATGCCACACAGTCTCCAGGGCACTCAGCATACTCTACTCCCCTGGGGAAAGCCCATTCTGTCTCAGTCTGTGACACCAGCCACAAAGGGAGGCTTGTGTACGCAGAGCACATCAGATTATAGAGAAATGGGATTCCTTTGTCCGCCTAATTGTTGAAATGAATGATGAACCCTTAAGGGTTTCACTGTGTTTTCTTTTGATGAAAGGGATCAATTGTTGGTTTGTCTTCCCTGAGACTGTTTCAAAAGCAGTTGAATTAAATCTGCTTTTATTTTAACCATCTAGCTTTGTCAAATACAATGGATGATTCAAAGAACATTAACTAAGCCAACCTACAGGTCACCAACATTGATTTGAGCTCAAGAGAGCACGTCAGTAACTCGAATTGATACCTATCATTTCCACTGTATCAGTTCTCTGATATGAATAATTAGAAGTAATACAGCCAGAGTTTTGAAGTATAATAGTTGTTTTGAATTTCTTATTACAACCCAGTCAGACACTTCTTATGGAATCCAATGAACCATATTCATTTAAAACACAAGGGCTCAGCGTTTCAGGTTTAAATCTTCATATTCTTTCTCCTCTTCCCAGCAGGACTATGAGTCATTCCTTCCATGGGTGTAGTGACATTTGCCTAACAATAGCGGGTCCACAGGAGCCAGAGATGACTAGGCCAAAAGTACCTCCATTCTAAACTTCGTTTCACACTTCCATTGGCTTTCTCTGCTAGTGGGGAAAAAGTTGACACTTGATTAAATCTAGTGGGTGACATGGCATCATTTTAAAAGGCTTAAATCTTAATCCCACCTGTCATCCTGACCTCTGATCTGAAAACTCAATTTATCTGTCACTCAACTCCATGCTTCCCCCATTATAAACATCTCCCACTTGAGTGGTACATTCATTATAATCAATAAACCCACATGGTCATGTCCTTATCACCCCAAATCCACAGTTTACATTAGGGTTCATTCTTGGTGGTGTACATTCTACATGTTTAGACAGATGTATAACAATATGCATCAACCATTATAGTATCTTACAGAGTAGTTTCACTGCCCTAAAAATCCTCTGTGCTCCGCCTGTTCATCCCTCCCACCCCCTTACCCCCTAGCAACCACTGATCTTTTTACTGTCTCCATGGTTTTGCCTTTTCCAGAATGTCATATAGTTGGAATCATACAGTATGTAACCATATAAAGAGATTTTATTTTAAATAAGGAAAACCTTACATAATAAATCATGAAATAACCCAGTTGATCTGCATGCTGAGTATCACTGCTCTTATTTTTGTCTTGCCAACTTGAACACTGTATCCACAAAGTGATGCAGTCCTACCCAGATCCACTCTATTAACTCCCAATTAGCATCCTTTCCCCACTATACCACTCTTCAATTTTTCCTGAAGTACTTCTTCAATTTGCAAGTCTACCCAAGTTGCTCCTCCAAAAGGAGCTATTAGAAGCCAGAAGCCATTTCTAGATGGCTAACTTCCAGTTTGCTGCTAGAAACAAATGTATTTAATTCCCTTAAACCACATGATTTTGTATTCTATTTAGTGAGTCCACCATCAAATACAAAATTTGAACACACATATGTGTGGATATATTATGCTTAGAAAATATGACCCAAAGTTTAAACAATAGCAGTACACTTTGAAGAATTAAATTAGTGCCTCCAAGATAACCTAGAATATATTAGGACATCCTCATGTCTGGTGAAAGTTGAAATTTGGGAGAACCTCACATGATAAAGAAAGAATTCATCAACCATGATGAGCATGGTGTATTGAGTTCTGGTTCTAGGTGTTAAGCTCTTAAGATGACATGTGACTTCCCAGGTGGTCCAGCAGTAAAGAATCCACCTGCCAGTGCAGGAGACGCAGGAGACACAGGAGATGTGGGTTCGATCGCTGGGTCAGGAAGATCCCCTGGAGGAGGAAATGGTAACCCACTCCAGTATTCTTGCCTGGGAAATCCCATGGACAGGGGAGCCTGGCGGGCTACAGTCCATAGGGTTGCAAAGAGTCAGGCACGACTAAGCATGCACACTTTCTCTCTAAGATGCTGTGTATCATTGAATCACTCTCACGACCCTGTGACTTGATGGACTGTGATCTACATGAACCTCCACATCCACCTCCAGGGTCTCCTGGTTGGAATGGCTCTGTCCCTCATTCCATGCCTCTGGCTATCAGAGGTTGGGGGGCCTAAGCCAACTCTTCAAACCCAGCCCAGTCTGAAGGAGGGCTTTGCCAGAGATGATGAGTCTAGAGGGGCCTGGAGTTCAGGGTGTATCATCGCTTTCCCGTTCAGAATGTTAGAAGATGACAGATGGTCTGCTGATTCTGCGGGGAAGTCCCGTCTGGCCTGAACATGCCGCTCCCTGCGGGAGAGTCCTCTTAGCCTCTCCCGGAGAGCTCGTGCCAGCCCCACCTCTAAACACAGACAGTACGACCTTGCCTTTCACTCTGGGCTGCGCATAAGGATCTCCTGGGAAATAGATTTTGCAGAAATTTTGGTCTATGGCTCTGGTTCACTCTCTGCCATCTGGAGAATGTGGGAAGGAACTGCTGTCCCCACTGAAGGAGCCGGCGCATCCCTCTTATTCTCTGTATTTATTCTTTCACTTTAACAACATTGCCTGGGACTTCCCTGGTGGTCCAGTGGCTAAGGCTCCATGGGGAACTAGATCCCACATGCTACAACTAAGAGTTCACATGCCGCATCTAAGACCTGTGCTTACTGGCTCAGTCGTGTCCGATTCTTTGCCACCCTATGGATGGATTGTAGTCTGCCAGGCTCCTCTGTTGATGGGATTTCCCAAGCAAAAATACTGGAGTGTTTTGCCATTCCCTTCTCCAGGGGATCTTTCTGACCCAGGGATTGAACCCCTGTCTCCTACATGGGTAGGCTGATTCTTTATTGTCTGAGCCATAAAAAAAATGGCTTGATATGTGTCAGACTCTGAACTTCACGTGCGTTATGTCACTTGCTCTCACAACAGCCCTAGGAAGGAGGACGATCACTACGCCCCTTTTATATATATGAGGGAACCAAGAGTCAGAGAGGTTGAGTAACTTGCCCAAGATCACATAGCAAGTGCATGATAGAGTGATGCTTTGGATTCAGAACTGAACTTATACCTACTGTGATTTTACAGCTCTCATTAGATATAAACTTTGAGCTTATCAGTTTTGTCAAGGTCACAGTCTCCTTCTTACATCAAAGAGCTTGTCAGGATACCTGCTATGTTGTAAAGAGAAGAGGATGTGGACGCTCACATTCATCTTGTAACCCAGCGGCACCCAAGTCTCTCTCAAAATCCTCCTCCTGGGTGGGGGAAAGCCCCAAGAAGAACAGTGACCAGTGTTTGCCCAGCGCTCCAGACCCTGATTCCAGTACCATCCTGATGGCCTCTTGCCAACTCACCACCTCATCCTCCCCTAGGGCAGGCCAGGCCTGGCATAGGAAGGCCCCCGATATTTAGAAGATTCCTACTTAATTGGTCTGGAGTGTGGTCCAAGCATCAGCTTGTAAAAGCTCTGCAGGGAGTTCCAGTGTGCAGCCTGGAGAAACAGGAGCTCAGTACAAGCAGACATGCGAGGCAAAGCCAAGCAAAGGGGAAGGGAGTGGGGGGAGGCTGGATTTGCCTGAAGACAGAACTGAGCTGGTCTAAAGTACTCTAGGTCTTCAGAGGGAAAGGGTGGAGCCAAAGCAGGAGACATTCCCAGAGAGCAAGGGGACCCTCAAAGAGATGGAACCCTAAAATAGAGGAGGGCTCATGCTTGCCAGAGACCAGCTGCACACACCACCACCCCCCACCGCCCCTCCGCAGACTCGCATCCAACCTTGTCCACAAGCCAGCTCTGTACTGTGGTGGGTGTGGGAGAGGCGGGCAGAGGGGCTCGGGGTCCCCCTGGAGGCCTGCACTCCACATACCTGGCTTTAACGTGCTTCTGCTTCCCTCTCCCGTGCACCCTCAGCTCCCTGCACCTTCAGATCCTCTCCTCCCGAAGTACTGCTTGGGGACTCTGTGAGCCCCAGACGTCTCTCTCTCTCTTTTAGGTGCACCGTCTGAGTTCACCCAGTTACTGTCTTTTCCTGACCCTTGTATATTAGTCAAGCTTGTGGGCTCTGACCATGCTCGATGGTACGTTCTCACTTCTGCCTCCTCTAACTCTGTCGCAGAGATGCTGCTAAGAACATCATCCATGGCAGCGCTGCATGTTCACAATCCACACGAGACATTTCTTCTAGACCTAAGTTCCAGGGAAAGCTTATTTTTCTCTGCAACCAATGGTTTTCCTTATAGGAAATTTAAACTTTTGTCATCATTTCACGTAATTCTGGTTGCTTTGGCCTTTAGGAAGCTAATAGTACAACACATACAAACACACATACTATATTTATAAAACACACACACACACGTATATTGGGTTGGGAAAAAAGTTTGTTTGGGTTTTTCTGTACCATTATTAAATACATGGTATGTGCTATATAATCATTTTTAACCAGCTTTACCAAGGTATAATTTACATAACATAAAGTCCACTTGTTTAATATTATATAATCTTGAATGCCGCCTCAAATATATTGTGAATTATAAGTTGGATTTAACCGTAGATAAATTAAATGATGCTGAGAGCTAAATCACTAGAGACTTTTAGTGACCTAGGCCTAGGGATTTTTTTTAAATTCTTTTCTCTTCACTCATGGGCTTCCCAGGTTCTAGTGGTAAAAAAAAAAAAAAAAAAAAAAAACCACCTGTCAGTGCAGGAAATGTACAAGACTCAGGTTCAATCCCTGGGTTGGGAAGATGCCCTGGAGGAGGGCATGGCAACCCACTCCAGTGTTCTTGAGAATCCCATGTACAGAGGAGCTTGGCTGGCTACAGTCCGTGGGGTCATAAAGAGTCGGACATGACTGAAACAACTCAGAATGCACACCCTTCACTCAGATCTTTTATTTATTCACGAAATATTTTTTGAGTGTCTAGATGTTCGTAACATGACAGTGAAGCAGTCAAACCCAACAGCTGCTCTCCTGGAGCTTACCTTCTAGGGAGGGAGAAAAGAAACCAATGGAGATGAACAGGATGCCAGATGTGGTGAGTGCTGGGAAGAGGAAGGGAGTGGGGAGTGACAGAGGGGCTGCCCCTTTGGAGAAGGTGGTCAGGGAAGACCTCTGTGAGGAGGTCACACTGAATGAGGTAAGAAATTACGCTGTTGAGCATCTCCAGGGAGGAGTCCTGCAGGCAGGACAGAGTGTCCGTGGAGGTTGGGAGCAGTTAGAGTGGAAACAGAGGATTATGCAGGAGGCAATTGCAAGAGACCAGGGTGAGAATCATGGTGGCTTAGATCAGGAAGGAGGTGGGGGGTGGACGTTTTTTGAAGGTATAGTTGACAAAACTCCATGCACTGGATGACAGATGGAAGAGAGCACAACTGAGGGAGGCTCAGTTCGGCTTTGGGCTTTCAGCAGGCGTCGGTTGAACTTGGGGGAGTGGGGAGTGGGGCCTCGGTCCCCAACTATCACTGCCCTCTCCTGTCAATAAGCACACAGACCCGCAGTTCCCTTGGGGCCAGGCTCCTCAGCCGGTTGAGAGTTGTGTTCAGGGCTCACAAGCCATCTCCTTGGTCATTCTCTGAAAAGATGAAGCTGATGATAACCGGCAAGGCTAGTGGACAGAATTGTCTCCATCCAGTATATATATTCAAGTTTAACTGCTGATCCTGTGAATTCCACCTAACCTGGTGTTGGTGATTTAGTCGCTAAGTCGTGGCCGACTCTTGAGACCTCATGAACCCTCATGAGCCCGCCAGGCTCCTCTGTCTATGGGATTTTCCAGGCAAGAATATTGGAGTGGGTTGCCATTTCCTTCTCCAGGGGATCTTCCCAACCCAGGAATTGAACCCGGGGCTCCTGTGTTGCAGGCAGATTCTTTATCGACTGAGCTATGAGGGAATCCCAACCAGGGCAGAGGGTCTTTGCAGATGTCAAGTTCAGATGAGTTCAGGGTGGCCCTAATCCAATGACAGATCTCCTTATAAGAAAAGGCCATTTAGACAGAGACACAGGGAAGAACAGCATGTGAAGATGGAGGAAGAGACTCTGGTGGTGTGTCCACTGGCTGAGGATTGCTGGCAACTGCAGAAGCTGGGGGAGACCTCTGGAACTGATCATCCCTCAAAACTTCATGGAGGAACCAAACCTACCTCAATTTCTGGTCTCCTGAAATGTGCAAGAATAGACTTCTGGTTCTTTGTTATTGTAACTAGTACCAGTTTCTAAGTACTCTACATTTCCCCAGCACGGTGCTGAATTCACGTGTACCGTTTTCCTACTTTATCCCTTCGAGTTTCCTTAGCACCACCCAAAGCTGAGCATTGGTAGTTTCCCTGTTTTATAGATGACACAATTAAGGTTCAGAAAAGGTAAGTGACTTTCCCAAGGCCCCACGGCTAGTATGTGGTGGAACTTGGATATTTACCAGGTCTCCTATTTCTAAAGTCCATGACCTAACCATAATGCCATCTTGTCCCATCCCCCAAGAGCCAAGGTTCCAGGCACATTTTGCTGTTTGGATTTCCCAGTAAAGTTCATCTCCACTGGCTTTCCAGTTAGGAATCCCTGGGCTACTCTCCATTTTATCTGCTGTCATTGGAGCTGCTGCTGTTTATCACATCTCTCCCAAAAGATTCTCGGGGAACAGATGTGGCTTGGAATTTGATAAGAACATCACTTCAGCACAGCCTTTCAGTCTGTTTGGAATCCTCACCCGGGAGATGGAGGGACAGCTGAACAA
Source organism: Muntiacus reevesi (assembly GCF_963930625.1). Lineage (NCBI taxonomy): Eukaryota > Metazoa > Chordata > Mammalia > Artiodactyla > Cervidae > Muntiacus > Muntiacus reevesi. The sequence continues at coordinate 200,293,583 of NC_089250.1, forward strand.
ACAGCCCACGCCCTCGATGATGGTATTTACTGAAGTGGAAGCTCCAGAAACTGCAGACAATAAAAAATGTCTACAGAAAGGAACATTTTAGAGCATGGCCATCGCCATTGCTGGTGCTAGGGCTGTTTTTCTGCCATTTCTTTCTCTTGTTCCAACCCTACTTGAGGGCACAGGTGGAGGGGGGTAAGATCCTCTCAGCCACTTACTGCTTAGAAGTAGGGCCATGTCTATCCCATTTGTAGGCGCATCACCAGTGCCTAGCGTCATGGCTGGCACAGAATTCCCGGGAGAGCTCATGGACTGGATGGATGAACTGGAATCATGGCTGCAGCACTAACTCAGACTGAGCTCATCTCGACAAGGAGATGACTGATTTGTTAGTGGCTGTATAAAAAATGGGGAAATGACCTACTGGTCTGTCTTTGGCCATGAGTTAGGCCATAGGGGCCGAAGCCTCAACAAGTGAGGTGGGAAGGGAAAGGAGAACAGGGCCAGGATCTGGAGTCAGATTTTAAATACTCCAGCAATAACATGCAGACGGTGCAGCCTCATGACTCAACCCTTGATTCGTAGGGCTCAGAGAATCAGATGGTTAAGAGCATGAACTTTGGAAGCAGATAAGCTCCAAGGGTCACTTCCTAGTAGAGTGACTTTAGACCACTCACCTCACTTCTCTAAGCCCTGGCTTCCTCCTCTGTGAGGGGCAGTAGCAGTGCCTGCTCTACATCTGTGTGGAATTACATGAGATGATGCACCGTGTAAATAAGAAGTCAGGGTAGTTATCATTATCAGCCCCAAACTAGCCACCTTCCCTTATGTGCTGGTCCCCCCAACATGGCCTGCTTTCTTCCTGGCACATACACGGGCCCATTCCCTTTGAACGTCCCCTGTTCTCTGTCCAGCCACCACCCCACCTTGGTGCCAGTGCCGCTCTGTCTGTTGCAGACAATTGTTTGCTACATCTCAGAGAGCTGGGAGTTAGAATCTGGAATTTGAATTCTAGAGCTTGAGCACTCACTTCCTATCAAGGTTTGTGGATCCAGCTTTGGTTAATTTGAAGGGAACACAGTTTGCTTCCCTTTGCCTGGAATATGCCTCCCCCATCTCCACCTTGCTAGTCCTGGCAGTTCTCCAGGTCTCAGCTTAACCATCACTTCCCTGGGGCTTCTTTTGCTGGCCCACCAAATCAGGTTAAGTCCTCCGTGTGAACATTCACCATGGGCGCCATGCATTTCTCTTTCAGGAGTTTAATCATAATTGAATGGGAATCATTTGTGCTGGTGTGTAAGCTTCCTGAAGGCATTGTCATTCTGCATCCTCAGTGCCCAGAACATCCCAGATGCTTAATTCATGTTTACTGAACAAATGAATGAATTGGCCAGTCTTCTGAGTCCTGGATGAAACCAGGAAAGGTGATTCATTTGGAAGGCAGAATGAATTCCATTTCCGTTACCCATCTCCACTGAAGCCTTAAACATTTTTTGATTGAAAAGAGTGTGTATAACTAAACACAGAACATAAATAAAGCCAGGTAACCGGGGCCACAGCTGACAAGGCTGGGTTGCTTTAGGGCACATGTGAACTTAGATGAATCTATTCTAGTTGCCTCCTGTTGTACCACAAATTGTCCCCAAACTCAGAGGTCTAAAACAACAACTGTAGCCCGCCAGACTTCTCTGTCCATGGAATTCTCCAGGCAAGAATACTGGAGTGGGTAACCATTCCCTTCTCCAGGGGATCTTCCCAACCCAGGGATCGAACCTGTGTCTTCCACACTGCAGGCAGATTCTTTACCGTCTGAGCCACCAGAGAAGCCCAAAGACCCCAAAACAACCCTGCTCATATATTATTACCTCTCATGGTTTCTGACAGGCAGAAGATTGGGAACAGCCCCTGGTTGGTTGTGGTTTGGGATCTGTCCTGCAGTGGCTGGAGCTGGGACGGCTGGGGCTGGAGCTCCCAGTGCTGTCTGGACAGCTAGCTCTTTGCGTCTTCCCCAGGCCTCTCCTCTCCACATGGCCTCATTCTGTAGCCTTGCTGGCACGGTGGCCTCAGGGCTCCAAAGGCAGGTGTCCCAGGAGAAACTGACAGAAGCTGCTGCCTCCTGAGTCACAGAGTGTTCCATTCACTGGAGCGGTCACAGAGGCTGCCCACGTTCAAGGGGACAGAGCACAGACCCTGCCCTTTGAGAAACAGCAAATATCTGTAGACATGTTTTGAAACCATCACAGAATACCACTTCCCTCGTGATGTGAGGAAAGCTCCCAGGAAGCTCTCAAAAAGTCCTCCAAGGACAGAAGGATTCCTGTTGAAAGGAAAGCTTGATTATATTAACTTGACTTGTCTTACAGTTCCCTTGACTGCAGAAAGTGTTGGGAAACTCAAGAGTTCTGTTTTACTGTAGAACGTCCTCACTCTTGTATTAAATGAGTCGATTTGATAGTGCCTCAGAGGCTGGCCACGTTCACGGGGACAGGGTACAGACTCTGCCCTTTGAGAAATAGCAAATATCTTGGACTTTCAGCGGCTTCCCTGATGGCTCAGATGGTAAAGACTCTGCCCATAATGTGGGAGACCTGGGTTTGATCCCTGGGTCCAGAAGATCCCCTAGAGAAGGGAATGGCAAACCACTGTGGTATTCTCGCCTGGAGAATTCCAGGGACAGAGGAGCCTAGAGAGCTACAGTCTGTCGAGTCACACAGAGTCAGACATGACTGAGCAACTAACACACCACACACACACACACACACACACACACACACACACACACACACACACACACACACAGAGTTCCTCAGAGCAACAAATTTAGTAATTAGAACCAAGGGGAGGTGCTTGTTAAAATGCTCACTCCCAGGCCACAGTCAGAGCTTCTAGACCAGAGGTGGCACTTGACACCTTGTCTTGTAAACAGATATCCCCATGTAATCCTGAGATAGGCGGGTATATATGCAGTGTGTGCTCAATTGTGTCTGACTCTTTGGGAACCGTTGGACTGTAGCCTGCCAGGCTCCCCTGTCTGCGGGATTTTCCAGGCAAGAATACTGGAGGCACTGTTGTTTACAAAGAACAGAATTTGCCTTGTTTTAGATCATGTACTAACCTGATGCTATTTGACTTCCCAAAATGTTTATTTTGTATTAAGAATTTGAGCTCCTCAAGCAATAATTTTGTCTTACAGGATATTTAAGAAATAAAAATCCACTCAAGGTAGTATAAATAAAATAATAACTTTATTGGGGAGACACAGAGGTTTCTATGGAAACAGCCAAGCCTCCTGAGAGATTGGAACCAAGAACTGGGAAGCAAAGCCTTTGATCATTCCCTGACATTCTTGTCCTCACCCCACATCCCCACCACCACATCTGGGTCATTTTTCTTTGCCTGTGTGTAGCAGGAAAGAAGCACTTATTGCTTCTTGGCCTTTTGGCTAAGATCAAGTGTAGGAAAAGACCACTTTAGGCAGATCTGTCTGTTTCTCTCTTCAGGACCCCAGACTAACTGCTGGGAGTATCCTAATTCCACATTCTTAAATGAGAGAATTTGATTGGCTCGACCTTGGTCAGTTCTCTACCTCTGATCCAATCAGCTGTGGCCAGATAGGTCCCCCTGCCCAATCAGAAGATTCTGGTAAGGATCTGGAAGAACTGAAAAGTATGCTAGGGTCCATTTCCAAGTTAAACTTCAGCCGTTTTTGATAATGTAGTCACTCTTGATTTTTATCGATCTTTTTTGAAATACATGTTCTAGAACAGGGATCAGCAAATTACCAGTGCTGGACCCACCGCCTGTTTTTATAAATAAAGGTTTATTGGGACACAGCCACACTATTCACTTGCGTGAATGGTCTTCTGATTCTGGCCTATTCTCCCCCTACCCCTGTAGCTTAGGACCAGGGCAAGGCACTGAGAATCTTCACACAAAAAATAACTGTAACTACAAACGCAACAGTATTTTCTAAGATGTAAAGCACACAGTATTGATGATTTGCAAAAAGATTTTAATTTAGTAATTCGAGTTTTTAAAGGTGGTAAGCAGATGCAATATGAAATAAAATTAAATTGCAGCATGATAAGGTTAGTCTCTCTTTTTATGTTTTCTCTTAGTCTTTCTAATTACTTGAACCAAAGAGCCTCATTTGTTGACTGCATGCCACTGATAGCTAACATTTGCTAATATCACTTTTTTCCTTAAACAAGGAGCAAACGCAGGACCTGGCTCAGAACTTCAGCAGCCAGAAGCATCCAGCTAAAATCTCCTAGCGCTGCTTTGTTCATATTTATTTTTCTGCTCATCTTTCATTTAAGGATGTGATAGGCTTGCCATTAATGGTGGTGATCCAGAGTTTCCTTTTCAGATAAGTGTGGTTAAGTAAAGATGTGACCAGGTTTTAAAAATACTGATGAAATACCAGTTTATGTGGTAGGGGGAAAATGTGGGAAAAAAAAAAAGGCACATGAATGGTGACTGAAGTTAGGAAACACCTGCATAAAGTCCCTGACACAGCTGCAAGTCCAGAGGAGGGAAGCGACCCATTTGGTCTCGTGGATCATTGAGGGATATAGACAAAGGTGACATCTGAGCTGAATCTCAGATTCTCAGGGCAGTGAATGAGTATGAGAGGACACTGCAGGCAGTGGGAATAGAATAGCCACAGGGAAAGAGAGAACAGGACGTGGCCATGGAATTGTTTCACTTGAGGGAGCCACTGAGGGACTTAAGGCATTTGAGTAGCCTGGTCAGGTTTGTATTTTTTAATTAATTAATTTATCTTAATTGGAGGCTAATTACTTTACAATATTGTAGTGGTTTTTGCCATACATCGACACAGATCAGCCACGGGTGTACACGTGTCCCCCATCCTGAACCCGCCTCCCACGTCCCTCCCCATCCCATCCCTCTGGGTCATCCCAGGACACTGGCCCTGAGCGCCCTGTCTTGTGCATCGAACCTGGACTAAACCGTCATTAGCTCGAGCAGGTTCATCTCTCTGAGCTTCAGTTTGTTTATCTGTAGAATGGGGGTAGTTGAGACAGACATATGGTGCCTGCCCCTGGTGCCTGGGGAAACTCCCAGACATCTGTCTTGCTCCTCCTCCAGGCAGGGGGCTGCACTGACTTTCAGGAAGTCCAGGGCCCCTCTCCTGGGTTCTGGGGTGGTGGTGGGTGGGTGGGGTGGGGTGTTCACAGTATTCAGGATTGTTAGACGGTACATTGACCTGTGGTGACGGGACAGCAGGTCTGTCCACACTCACAGCGCTGATCCCCTCCTGTGTCCCGGGGAGTCCTCCCAGCTGACGGCTCGGCTTCACTCCCGCTACACATTCACCTCTGGTCATGATCCTCCCTGCTCTTGTCCCAGCCCTGGCCTCCTGGGGAATCTGGGAGCAGAAAACCCCTGTCTTCAGCCTATTCCTTACATCTTAGTGGACTCACAGTTTCTGCCTTGGTGAGGGCTAGGGAAGGAAAAATGGCTCTGGGTACCCGTGAGGGAGCAAAGAGAGATGGGAAATATGTGTGTGCAGACACACATCCCAGCACCTTGAGCCCTGCCCTGCCCAAGCAACTCCTGGGAGGATCTGCTCAGCTTGGCAGCTCGTATTTCTGTGGTGAGGCTGGGGGAGAAAGAGGCTGCGAAAGCCCTCTTGCTTTGGAAGTATGTGTGTCAGGGACTTTCTCCCTAAGAATTCTAAGTTCCTGGATCTGTGTCACCCATGGCCACCCCTGGCCATGATAAAAGAGAAAATGATGCAGCCAGGAGACCACACAGAGGGGTGGGGAGCTGGGCCCAGAGCTTCCTGCAGGAATCCAGGGAAGCCTCTCACATCCAGGCAGGAGCCCAAGGAGCCTAGGAGCTGCCCTCCTGCCCCGAGGCTCCCTCAGGCCCAGGCCTCTCTTGCTGTCTCTGATCCTCCAGCAAGTCAGGGGTGGGTATTTTCGTTTCCTCAGCCACCTAAACTCCTCGAGGATTCTTCTGGAGCTGTGACAAGTGGAGCATATAAAGGCAGAGACCTTGAGGTCAGGTTCAGTTTAGTTCAGTTCAGTCGCTCAGTCATGTCCGACTCTTTGCGACCCCATGGACCACAGCACGACAGGCCTCCCTGTCCATCACCAACTCCCGGAGTTTACTCAAACTCACATCCATTGAGTCAGTGATGCCATCCAACCATCTCATCCTCTGTCATCCCTTTCCCATCCTGCCTTCAAATTTTCTCAGCATCAGGGTCTTTTCAGATGAGTCAGTTCTTTGCATCAGGTGGCCAAAGTATTGGAGTTTCAGCTTCAGCATCAATCCTTCCAATGAATTCAGGACTGATTTCCTTTAGGATGGACTGGTTGGATCTCCTTGCTGTCCGAGAGACTCTCAAGAGTCTTCTCCAATACCTCAGTTCAAAACCATCAATTCTTTGGTGCTCAGCTTTCTTTATAGTCCAACTCTCACATCCTTACATGACTACTGGAAAAACCATAGCTTTGACTAGACAGACCTTTGTTGGCAAAGTAATGTCTCTGCTTTTTATAAGCTGTCTAGGTTGGTCATAACTTTTCTTCCAAGGAGCAAGTGTCTTTTAATTTCCTGGCTGCAGTTACCATCTGCAGTGATTTTGGAGCCCAAAAAATAAAGTCTGTCACTGTTTCCACTATTTCCCCATCTATTTGCCATGGAATGATGAGACCAGATGCCATGATCTTAGTTTTCTGAATGTTGAGTTTCACGCCAACTTTTTCACTCTCCTCTTTCACTTTCATCAAGAAGCTCTTTAGTTCTTCTTCGCTTTCTGCCATAAGCTTGGTGTCATCTGCGTACCTGAGGTTATTGATATTTCTCCTGGCAATCTTGATTCCAGCTTGTGCTCCATCCAGTCCAGTGTTTCTCATGATGGACACTGCATATAAGTTAAATAAGCAGAGTGATAGTACTCCTTTCCTGATTTGGAACCAGTCTGTTGTTCCATGTCCAGTTCTAACTGTTGCTTCTTGACCTGCATACAGATTTCTCAGGAGGCAGGTCAGGTGGTCTGGTATTCCCAGCTCTTGAAGAATTTTCCTCAGTTTGCTGTGGTCCACACAGTCAAAGGCGGCATAGTCAATAAAGCAGAAGTAGATATTTTTCTGGAGCTCTATTGCTTTTTCGATGATCCAACAGATGTTGGCAATTTGATCTCTGTTTCTTCTGCCTTTTCTAAATCCAGCTTGAACACCTGGAAGTTCTCGGTTCACAAACTGTTAAAGCCTTGCTTGGAGAATTTTGAGCATTACTTCGCTAGCATGTGAGATAAGTGCAATTGTGTGGTAGTTTGAACATTCTTTGGCATTGCCCTTCTTTGGGATTGGAATGGAAACTGACCTTTTCCAGTCCTGTGGCCACTGCTGAGTTTTCCAAATTTGCTGGCATATTGAGTGCAGCACTTTCACAGCATCATCTTTCAGGATTTGAAATAGCTCAACTGGAATTCCATCACCTCCACTAGCTTTGTTCGTAGTGATGCTTCCTAAGGCCCACTTGACTTCACATTCCAAGATGTCTGGCTCTAGGTGAGTGATCACACCATTGTGATTATCTGGGTCACGAAGATCTTTTTTGTATAGTTCCTCTGTGTATTCTTGCCATCTCTTCTTAGTATCTTCTACTTCTGTTAGGTCCATACCATTTCTGTCCTTTATTGTGCCCATCTTTGCATTAAATATTCCCTTGGTATCTCTAATTTTCTTGAAGAGATCTCTAGTCTTTCCCATTCTGTTGTTTTCCTCTATTTCTTTGCACTGATCACTGAGGAAGGCTTTCTTATCTCTGCTTGCTAATTCTTTTTAACCCTGCATTCAGATGGGTTTATCTTTCCTTTTCTCCTTTGCCTTTCGCTTCTCTTCTTTTCACAGATGTTTTTAAGGCCTCCTTAGACCACCATTTTGCCTTTTTGCATTTCTTTTTCTTGGGGATGGTCTTGATCACTGCCTCCTGTACAGTGTCATGAACTTTCGTCCATAGTTCTTCAGGCACTCTGTCTATCCAGTCTAATCCCTCGAATCTATTTCTTACTTCCACTGTATAGTCATAAGGAATTTGATTTAGGTCATACCTGAATGGTCTAGTGGTTTTCCCTGCTTTCTTCACTTTAAGTCTAAATTTGGCAATAAGGAGTTCATGTTCTGAGACACAGTCAGCTCCCAGTCTTCTTTTTGCTGACTGTATAGAGCTTCTCCACCTTTGGCTGCAAAGAATATAATCAATCTGATTTTCATATTGACCATCTGGTGATGTCCATGTGCAGAGTCGTCTCTTGTGTTGTTGAAAGAGGATGTTTGCTATGACCCGTGTGTTCTCTTGGCAGAACTCTATTAGCCTTTACCCTGCTTCATTCTGTACTCCAAGGCCAGATTTACCTGTTACTCCAGGTATTTCTTGACTTCCTACTTTTGCATTCCAGTCCCCTATAATGAAATGGACATCTTTTTTGGGTGTTAGTTCTAGAAGGTCTTGTAGATATTCATAGAACTGTTCAACTTCAGCTTCTTCCGCATTATTGGTCGGGACATAGACTTGGATTACTGTGATATTGAATGGTTTGCCTTGGAAACGAACAGAGATCATTCTGTCATTTTTGAGATTGCTCCCAAGTACTGCATTTCAGACTCTTTTGTGGACTCTGATGGCTATTCCATTTCTTCTAGTTCAGATAGACCGGATTCAAATCCTGGCTCTGTCCCTAACTGAATTTTTGGTGTCACAGGTCACTTACCTTCCTTGAGCCACCTATGAGATAGAGCTCTTTTCTTTTTAATTCATTAATTTAAAACTTTTATTTGTTTATTATTGAAGCATAGTTGATGTACAATATTATATAAGTTGCTTGTGTACATTGTAGTGATTCACAATTTTTAAAGGTTAAACTCCATTTATAGTTACTATAAAATATTGGCAGTCTTTCCAGTGTTGCGTAATATACCCTTGTAGCTTATTTTATACCTAATAGTCTGTACCTCTTAATCCACCCCCCCCCATGTTGCCTCTCCCCTATGAAATGCAGTTCTTAATGGTACTGACTTCCCAGAGTCTTAGGCAAAGTGAATGAGAAATAATAAATGAGAACCACTCATTGTCTGGCACATGGTACTCAAAACAATGTGGCGATTGATATTATTGCCTGCAAAATATCTGACCCAGTGCTTGCAGTGTGTACTTACTTCGATCTGATTGCCTATTCCTCCAGGAAGCCTTCTCAGAAGCCCCCAGACCAGGTTAGGTCTTGAAAAACATGGTCCTGCCCCAGTGCTCCTAAGAGGCTTCTTGAGAACGGTACCTGCGGGTCACTCTTCCCTCTGGCATAGTCACAACCAGTGAAAATAATGATGTGTCACGAGCCATGCTGATTAACATGCTCTGATTGTGACCACGGCTGTGTGGAAGGAAGCCCCAGGACTACAGGAGGGGATGTTAAAATATTACATTAACCATCCCTGTAATTAATGTTCAACGTCCTCCTTCCTCCCTGGAATGCAGCGTCAGGAAACGTGCCTGTTCATCTAATGGTGTTTCTCCATGCTTAGCAGGCTCTTAGTAAATATTAAATAACTGAAAGAATAAGAGAACCATTGACCCCAATTCAGTTTTATCAGGAATTCAATCATTCCTTCCTTCAACAAATACTTCTTGAATGTCTGCTGTGTGCCAGACACTATTCCAGGCTCGTGGAACAAAACAGGCAAAGATGCTTGCCCTCGTGGGGTTTATGTTTGCCTGGGCATTGATACGTATCCCAGAGGGATATCTTGATACATGCTCATCACTCTTGGAACCGTCTTCTATTTTTAAATTTTTTCTTTTAAAAAGTTGAAGGATAGTTAATTTGCCATGTTGTGTTAGTTTCAGGTGTAGAGCAGAGTGATTCAGTTTATGTCATCTATACTCCTGTGTAGATTCTTTTTCCATTAGAGGTTATTATTAATACAGGATACTGAATACAGTTCCCTGTGCTTTCTTGTTCTTTAGATGCTAACTTGTGTCTGACTCTTTTGCGACCCCATGGACTATACCTGTCAGGCTCCTCTGTCCAAGGGATTTCCCAGGCAAGAATACTGGAGTGGGCTGTCATTTCCTTTTCCAGGAGATATTCCTGACCCAGTAATCGAACTGGAGTCTCCTGCCTGACAGGCAAATTCTTTACCACAGAGCCACCGGGGAAGCCACCTTTTGTTTATCCATTTTATATATAGTAGCGTGTCTCTGTTAATCCCAAGCTCCTAATTTATCCCACCACCCCCGCTTTCCCCTCTGGTAACCATAAATTTGTTTTCTCTGCCGGTGAGTCTGTCTCTGTCTTGGAACCACTCTCTTTACGATTGGGTTCTGCCATTCAAGGTTCAAGGTCCGTGGGAAACTTCATGTATCTTACCAGCGTCCACTGAGGGGGTGTGGAGGAAGCTTGGAACGGATCTGAATGACCCTCAGCCACCAGTGGCTTCACCGGGGGCCCCTTCCACTACACTGACATGCCCGCTGTCTTGCAGGTCATGCTCTCAGAGCGAAAAGGCACAGATGAACTGTACGCTGTGAAGATCCTGAAAAAGGACGTGGTCATCCAAGATGATGACGTGGAGTGCACGATGGTGGAGAAGCGGGTGCTGGCCCTGCCCGGGAAGCCGCCCTTCCTGACCCAGCTGCATTCCTGCTTCCAGACTATGGTAACTACCTGGGGGCCGGACCCCTCCGCCTCCAGGCTTCCAGGCTTTGGCCAGAGCGGTTGAAGCACTGGCCGCCCCAAAGAGGCACCGGGGCCCTTCCCATCCTGGAGACAGAAAGCTGTCAGGCCCAGGGACGGCCGCGGAGGATTGTTCTGAGGTTGCCACTGAGAAACGCTCTCCCCTGAGGCAGATGCTGTTTCAACAAAGATAAAGGAAGGAACTCAGGCAATTGGTTTTATAACCAGCTGAGCAGGGCCCTCCTCTGGCAGCAAGAGGTGACCTGGGGACAGGAACTCAGGACTTTCAGTCCCACAGCCTGAGATGTTCTAGCAGCAGTTACAGATGGGGATGAGGGCAGAGGTCCTCACGGGTGCCCCTACGAGTCACAGTCAGGCCTCCGGACCCTTCAGATAAATGCGTGATTCCACACTGCAGGTTGCATGGCCCTCCCAGGACTCTCGGGGCAGGGGGCGCAGCCTGGGCAGGGGCTGGTGAGCTCAGATCCAGGCTTCTAAGAAGAAGAGGGAGTCTGCGTACTATCTGCTATTCACCGTGATTCTGCTTTCATCTGTGAGAATGAGACATCCTTCGAACAACCTCTTACCTTCCCCTTTGCACACTAGACCTAGGTCTCCATCCCTAAGGGGGTGCTTGTGGCGATCAGACCACAATCTGGGGACCCTTTCACCTCACCGGGCTCTGCTATCACAGCCTCCATAGCATTGACTGGTAACTCTCCCCCTGTCTGTCTCCTTTGCTTTAAGAGCACGACCTTCTCAGAAATAGGACCTAGCTTTCTCAGCCATCTGCCTCATCTGTGAGCCTTTCCCAGGTACCAGACACTGTGTGTGTGGAGGGGGTGGGAGTAGGGGAAGGAAGGCAGGGCAGAGCCCAAATGCAAAGAGATACAGAGTTAATTCTTGCTTTGGAAGCTTCTCAGGGCCAAAGGCCTCAAGTCTTAAAGACGTTTTAAGGGCGTGTTCAAGATTATTTTGACTTGCTCCAGTTTGCACCCTCCGTTCTGATTTTAGAACCCAACTCCTGTGTGTGATGGGATGCCATTGCAAGCTGTGTGTGCTTTAAAGTTTCTTTTCTCCTCCAGCATCCCCAAGTCCTGTGCTGCGCTAGGTTCGATTGAGTCCCCTGCCGGCCTAGAAAGACCCAGAACTGGGTTTGGGGTGGGTTTTCTCAGTGCAGGCTGTACCCTAGGGGTAAAACTCCCTGTGGTGAGAGGGGCAGAGTCAGAACCCGGCTCCTTCCTTGTTGTGAGAGTTTCTTGATACCTGTTGGGCTCAGAGGGACCTGGGTTCACATCTCAGCTTTGTCATTTTCTGGCTGAGTGGCCTTGAGAAAATTATGCAACCCCCGCTTGGCCTCAGCCTCTCCATATGTAAAAGGGATAATTGTAGCTGCATCCAAGGTTGCTGTGGGGAGGAAATGAGATTACACGTGAGAAGTGCTTAACGCAGTGCTTGTTACCTGGTAAACACTCTAGTGCTCTGCTCAGTCGCTCAGTCGTGTCCGACTCTTTTGTGACCCCATGGACTGTAGCCCGCCCGGCTCCTCTGTCCTTGGGATTTCCCAGGCAAGTATACTGGAGTGGGTCGCCACCTCCTACTCCAGGGGAATCTTCCTGACCCAGGAATCGAACCATGTCTCCTGCATTGGCAGGCAGTTGCTTTACTTTTGCACCTCCTGGGAAGCCCCCAAACACTCATAAATGCTGGTTATCGACTTCACAGACATTTAACATTGGCCTTGGCCTAGACTGGTACTGAGGTATAGAGCTGAGGAAGCTAGGTCCTCTTTTTGAGAAGCTAGGTCCTGTTTTCTCCTCTGAAAGCAAAGGCGACAGACATGGGGATATTACCGAACAATGTAATGGTGCTGTGATAGCAGAGTCTGGAGAAGTCAAGGGGTCCCTAGATTGTCACTTGATGCCACAGGGGCATCTGCGTTTTGGGTGAAGGGATGGTTTTTCTGCTGGGGGCCTTTCCCCAAATCCCAATCTCCCTGCCACAAGTCATCAAGAGAGGGAACATTCTTGGCAAATGTGTGCAGTATTTCTTTTGGGGATTTTGACCCACCAGCCTCTTTTTGGGGTCTGCTGGTGAAAACGGGCTATAAGAAGATTTTCACTCCACTGCAGGCAAGACTAAGAGCTGAAGTCATGTTTACCAAAGTGTGAAGCATGTATCACCATGCAGTATGATGCTGGGCAGTTTGAAGGGTGATTTTGGGTGCTGCACAAATTTTAAATTGTGTTCTTTTTAGTTCGCTGTACATTCTTCTGAGTACCTCGTGGAGAATGTTTCTATTTGGTGCTAGCATGGCCATTAACATCTTTCTCATACTTGCCTTTTTCACAAAGAGGGAGAGGACCAGGAGTCAGGTTCTGAGCTTTGACAAATAGTAGCTTCTTTTTACTTGCCTATTTTTAATTGAGGGATAATTACTTCACAATACTGTGTTTGTTTCTGCCATACATCAACATGAAACAGTCATAAGTATACAGTTTCCTTTTTTATTTGGCTGTAGTCAACATGAATCAGCCATAGGTATACAGTTTCTTTTAAAATATTCATTTAGACTGTGCTGGGTCTTTATTGCGGCATGTGGGAATCTTTAGTTGCAGCATGGAACTCTTAGTTATGACATGTGGGATCTAGTTCCCTGACCAGGCATCAAACTCGGACTCCCTGCTTTGGGAGGATGGAGTCTTAGCCACTGGACCACAGGGAAGTCCCTAAATAGCAGTTTCTAAGTCATTGTTTTGCTTTCATTTTATGTATTTTTTTTACAGATTTCATTCATTTGAGACAGCACTATAAAGTCTTTTAATTTTTAAGTTTTGAGATGTTATAAGACAAATATAAAGAAACCTCACACAATTAGTGTTTTAATAGTGAGTTTTTACAGAGTTAAGCTCCTTATACCACCATCCAGGTCAGGAACGAACTTTGGCAGCCACTCTAAACGCTTCTCTGTGTCCTAATCTCCCATCTTCCCACAAATGGTAGCTTGACTTCCTTGCCTGTCTCTATAGTTTTATTTATCACTTAAGTTTTATCATCCCTTGATAAGATAGTTTACTCTTTCCCATTTGTAGTAATTTGATGTGTCTTTAATATAATGATTTCCTTCTCCATTCCTTCCATCCTTTCTTTTACCTCCTAAAGAGCCTGGGTTGTCTGACCCACAACATTTTCACAGTCCGAATTTTACTGGTTGCTGTCTGGGAACTGCTGTATCTGTTTTCGCTGTCCCCTGTTTTTTTGAAAATTGGAATCTGGACCTAGAGGCTTGGCCAGACTCAAGTTTGATCCCTTGGGTAAGACCGTAGGTGGCTGTTTTTTTAAATCCAAAGGCACATAATGTCCAGTTGCCTCTCTTTTTGTATGTTGGCAACCAGAGATGCTCTGTGTCTGGGTCCGTGAATTTATAAAAGACTGTGAGGTGGTGATTTCCTAATTCTGTCGTTTCTTTTTCTTTATTAGTTGGATGTTTTTATAAAGAGAGACTTCCCTCATCTGTTTTTTTTGTCCCCTGGTGATGCAGTTCTTCTAGAAATCAGGATAGATAAATGAAACTTTTCTGTTACTTGACAGTTTTCATGAATTGGTTCACTATTATGCCCCAAAGGTGACTAAAGTTTGCTTTTAAAATAAAATTTTTGAGTAAAACAATAGAGTCTTTGTAAAGAAAAATGTTAAGTGAGCAACAATTCACATCACGTAAGACTTGGCAGAGATAGAGAAGGGCATGCATCTTACAAGTCCAAATCTCTAATGTTACCTTGGGGAGTTAAAGCCTGGAGGTATTCAAGTCACCACTAGACCCTTAGACCTCTAGATTCCCTCATTCCCATGTCTTCTCTGTTTTCCATTGGCAGTTCGTAAATTGACTCGTGGAGATCACCAGATGAAGGACAGTTTCAGTGGTAGACTAAGAAGGAGATCTTGTTCTCAAGGGAGAGGCTGGGCTATCTTGGAGGAGCAGTTTTCAATTTCAGTTGGATGTGTTGAGATTGGGGGAAATTGATCACTGATGACTAATACTCATTAAATAAAGTATCTTCATTTGTAATTTACCATTTTAAACATGATAGAGTGGATTTGAGGCTCTTCTTTTAATGCTGAGTCTTGAATTTCAGTATGCTTTCTGGAACTGGGGAGTAGGGCCTGGGTGTGCATGGAAACGGTGCAACATCCTGGGTCCCCTCCATGAGCCAACACCCGCCAGGGAAGAGAGGTTAACAGTCAAGAGAACTGAATGGATTTGAGTCCTGTGTGGGGAGAAAAGCCTCCTCTTAAAGACCGGCCCCATCCAACAAGGCTGGGGATGGAACTGGTTGCTTTCTGTGAGGATCAGATGAAATTGTTATCCCGTCTGTATTGTTTGCGGGAAAAGAATGTAACTTCTCACATGCCTTGTGGGGTGGCCAAAATTAAAAAAAAAACAACAAAAAACCTGTAAGTTTAAATAGCAGAGTTATGCCTGGCTCAGGGAGATGCCCTTCCTGCCAGTTGAGCATGAGTCCCTTGGGGGCTGAGCAGGGTCAGCTGAGAGGAGAGCCAAGACTCCTCCTATCTCACATCCAACACCACATCACTCAACAGATGCTTGTTGAGTGAAAAGCCCCCACTGAAATGTTTTTGTTTACTTTTTCCTTTGGCTAAGCACTTGTATTTTAAGTTTGCATCAACTTATTTCAGAGATTTAATAATGCGATAGGGCTTCCCCGGTGGCTCAGTGGTTTTAAAAAAAAAAAATCTGCCTGCTGAGCAGGAGACCTGGGTTTGATTCTTGGGCGGGGAAGATCCCCTGGAGAAGGAAATGGCAACCCACTCCAGTATTCTTGCTTGGGAAATTCCATGGACAGAGGAGCTTGGTAGGCTATAGTCTATGGGGTCGCAGAAATGTTGTACATGACCTAGAGACTAAACAATAAGAAAAATTTCTACAATACATGAGACACAGGTCCAGTCATGTTAAGTCACATGGATGATGGTCCTGGATGGGTCCCAGCATCACCCCCATTTCATAGACGAGGGCACTGAAGCCATACATAGAGCTCATACATTTCAGGGCCAGGATTGGAAGCCAGGCAGCCAGGCTCCAATGGGCTTTACACTTCATCACTACACGGTGAGGTCTTCTGAGTGTGTGTTCCCTGATTCCCACTTCATCTGACTCGCCTGGGGTGGAACTGCCAGCAACCAGCCTGTCTCTTGGCTCCAGCGGGGGCCCGACCACATCCCTCACCTGCTCCTTAAAATACCAGCCCTGCTACACCCCTCCAATTTCCCACCCTTGGAGTGGACCTGACTCTCCATCTGAGCATCTACCATCATGTGGGCCTGTGAATACTCTGCTTCATTTCAGCCTCACAAAGAATCTTGCAGTGGAAGGATTTATCTGACATCCCACCTTGCAGGTGAAAGGATTGAGGATCTGGGACGTGGAGGGTAGTTTGCCCTTGACACAGCACTGCTGAACCCAGAATCCAAGTTTTTTCTAATAGGTTATGTTGAGTTGCTACCAAAATGGCCTTAACAGATAAAAACAATAAAAAGCGGCAGCTGGCGTTAGCATGTCAGTTAGAGTGTCAGGCTCTGTGCTTAATACTCCACAGATAACCTCTCATTTTATCCTCCTGACACCACCCTGGGAGAGCCCTGGAACTGCCGCCAGTGTAGAGATAAGGGCACTGATACCCTGAAAAGTAACTTGAGCATTGCCACATGAGAGCAGGGGAATGGTAATTCCCAGCTGCTATTCACAGTGCTCTCGTCTGTGGAAAGGGGCTGGGATTTGCTCTGTAAGACTCTAGAACCCTCAACCTTGAAGCCTTGCTAGCTTGCCTCTTACATCCAGACTCCTTTTTCTAGCTTATAAATTATCTTCACTGTCACGATCACGTCTGATTTTAACAAAGACACCATAAGCACATACTACTGTTCACACTTCCTCAAAGGAAGCCAACCCTCAGAAATTTGCAATAGCTCAGGTTACACTGTAAGTGACACTAGTCTCCATGGTGGCTCGGCTGGTAAAGAACCTGCCTGCAATGCAGAAGACCTGGGTTTGATCCCTGGGTTGGGAAGATCCCCTGGAGAAGGGGAAGGCTACCCACTTCAGTCTTCTTCCACGGACAGAGGAGACTGGCGGGCTTCCATCCATGGGGTCACAGAGAGTCGGACGTGACTGAGTGACTAACACTTTGACTTTGATTTTTGACACTGTCGGTGAGTGGTAAGTGACCTAATGCCCCTTCAGGTGTTCGTTTCACTAGGAAAGCATCACCCACTTGTCTCACAAGGATATTATGATGACTGGAAAGACTTTATGGTCGGAGTGATTTTCAGATTTAGGGAGCCCTGCATGTAGATGAGACAGAGCACTGTTAGTCCAGCTCAGGTGAGCAGGAAAGCCCAGGAAGGTGGTCATCGTTACCTTCTGGAATTACATCTCCCCTGACCCCAGATTGGTGCTCTAGAGGTGGAGCCTGGGCTGGAGTAGACAATATCCCTAAAGCCAGCATCCCTGAAAGTCAGATCATTACTGCCAGGCTGCAGACGGTACTAATGCTTATTGATTCTGTCAACAAGTATTTATTTGTTGACATAAATGTGTCAGGACCCAGCTGCACCACTGGGAGGATGCATCCACGAACAGAAGAGATAAAAGTCCCCCGTTCCTTTGGAATTTACATTTGAGTGGGGGAGACAGATAATAAACAATAATAACAAAAAATAAGGGAGCAAGAGATGATGGATGAAGACAGAGATGCTATTTTTGATTGGATGATCAGGGGCGGTATTTCTGATAAGGATGACATTTGAACAGAGACCAGAGCAAATGAGGGAGCGAGGCATGTGGATATCTCGGGGCAAAGTGTTCTAGACAGCAGGAAGAATGAGTGTAAACGCCCCAGGCAGGGACAT